>NC_056744.1:179442326-179562326 GCF_019279795.1 Protopterus annectens
TTATAAATTATTCCAAATAAGAGGACTATATAGTATTATTCCTAGACAGCCGGGAATGTAACAATGAATTCTACAGAGTACAGTCTAGGTGTTCCGTGCTTGGTCAAACAAACAGAAGAGTATGAGATTGCCAATTTCTTTTAGCAAGTAATTCACTGCCACAAATCTCATGCATTAATTTAGCCTTTAATCCATTCATAGCTATGGTTTTGTAAGCTGCTAGAGTGATGCTTTGATTTGCAAGGGTAGTCTGTTCCAGAAGCAGCTGATGTACTGGATAAGGTACATTTTGTACCAGGGTATGCTTCAGAATCAGTTAATGTTTTGGGTAATGTGCGCCAGAGTTACATCTGCTACAGCATGTTTAGTTGTGGTAGTTTTACAACCAATATAAAAAAATCGGAGAAAGGCTTTGAAAGATTTACTGGAAGAGTGAAACAGACAGTCACACGCAGGCACGCACGCCTGTGTGCACGCGCGCGTGCGCACACACACACACACACACACACACACACACACACACACACACACACACACACACACACACACACACACACACACATACTTCAAACGCACACACACACACACACACACACACACACACACACACACACACACACACACACACACACACACACACACAGTACGTGCAGAAACAATGAAACATTACTGCCACAAATGGGACATTTCAAGCATTACATAAATACACTGCATTGCAAGGTTTCATCTTCTACTGTGACTATAACTGAGCAACTGTTAAAACACGTGTTCCTGGATGACCTTTTCCAGACAGACAATTCTGAGAAGGAGAAAGACTGCAAAAATTGAGGCTGTTTCAGTGCCAATGCACTGTGTTACTTACAGGAATAGTTCATATACCAATGTTGTGAGGCTGGAAGTAATATAGCAACAATATATATCAAGTAGAAAGTAAAGACTTAGGTGATGCAATTTCTTAATTTGTTTCATGTACATGAATGTAAGGCAAAGGGTATCGAGTGAAGATAATGATAAATGCAATTGAACAGAGTAGTGGTTTATTTTAACCTTCCCTGAAATACTGACTACATTCACCTGCCATCCCACCACTGTTTTCTGCATTCTGCTGTGTAGAACATCAAGAATGTCCTACCTGTCTGATATTTTCCAGGTAAAGTAAACATTACTAGTGCAGCCCTGCACGTTCTTCACTTCAATGTATTAATTAATTCAATTTCATGGTATTTTTACTCTAGGAAGTGATAGTATGCAACTTACATCACTATAGAAGAACAAGCAATTTTTTGTTTTGTTTTTGAAGACTGCAGTGTTTTGTTTTTTTCTATTTTATGGAATTTGCTATAATCAGATGGTCATCATGTGTCTTGCTCAGTTTTTTTCTTTTTGGACAGCAGTTACCATCTGTGAAACATAATTTAAGAATGCAGTGTTTCGGGATACCTGCATGGCAAAAAAGCTGTCTCACCAGTGACACAGGGAAAACAAAGTGAATGCAGTATTACAAACATTCACTTGTGCATTCTGGCATATACTAGCATGTGGGGGTTTCTATAATTGGCACTAGTCCTGTCTTTGTAGGATGAAAAATGTTTCCTTCCTGTTTAATCTTATTATATATTGTTTTTTCCCCAAGTGTGGGCTCTCATGCAATTTGTACTAAATTTAGAAGTAGAGGAGGTAAGCTACTGAGGTCAGCCAATAAAGCAAGAATTATGAGTTTAAAGGTTACAAGTCTTCATATTTTTTTCAATTCCCTTGCAATATTTTTGATACTATTTTTGTCATGTGAAGTTTTGGATCTGCTATATAATGTAATGTTTGCTTATGCTGGTAGAAAACCAGGGTGGTTTGTATTTGAATTCCTATTATATTTACCACAATGTAGCTGCTTGTGAATTGCTGAAGGAGTTGAAAAATAACATTTTATTTACAGTAAAGAAAGTAGAACAATGACTCATATGAGCTGTAAGTAGTATTTATCCATTTATTTATTTATTTTTCTTAGATTATAGTTTTTCTAGTTTTTCTGCCTCCATTGTTATCCTGTTTTTATTCCCTTAAGCAGTTTTATTTTACTTTAAATATCTTTTCTTTGAGTTTTAGAAGGTCTAGGGTAGGGCTAGAAAAAAACTCTTGGGCTTTTGTTCTGTGATGTTGTGTCTTTCGGCTTTTCCCGGTTAGGGGTTGCCACAGCGGAACTCCGGTCCGCTAATGATTGGCAGATAGATTCTTATGTGCCGAGTTGCCAGCCCTGATGCACAACCTTCAATGAAGGTACGCCCATTCACGCATGCCTCCACGCAGAAGATGCTCTAGCTGAAAATCGAACCAGACAGCGTCTTATTGTGAGGCGACAACGCTACCGCAGCACCACCACAATGTTAAAAGGATTAATTGTTTCACAATTGTGGGCAATAGCTGAGAAATAACATTTTTATTTACAGCAAAGAAAATAGAACAATGTCTCATTGTAACATCTGCTAGCAAAGGCTGCTTCTGTGAGTATGTCTAATCTGCTTGTTTCATAGTTTGTATGCTTGAATTGTTTTCTTTTTTTAACTTTGTATTGCACTGTTTTAATAAGTATTTTTCTTAGAATTTTAAAAATTCTGTATTAGGATCAGAAAGAAAATATTTTGTTTTGCTCCTGTCATATCAAATGAAATTAACTGATTCTGATATTTTGAAATATCTAAGCTGAGAATTGATTTTATATATGGTAAAGGAAAGCAGATTAAGGTCCCATTCTGACAGTTGCCAGCAAATACTGCCTTGCGAATATATATATATATATATATATATATATATATATATATATATATATATATATATGTGTGTGTGTGTGTGTGTGTGTGTGTGTGTGTGTGTGTGTGTGTATGTGTGTGTGTACATTTCTCTCTCTCTCTCTTTCTCTTTATCTCTCTCTGTCTCTCTCTCTCTATACCCACACCCACACACACACATATATATATATATATATATATATATATATACACACACACACACACACACACACACACACACACACACACACATATATATATATATATATATATATATATATATATATACATATTAACAATGGTGATGGACAGGTTGACAGATGAGATCAGACAGGAGTCCCCATGCACTATGATGTTTGCAGATGACATTGTGATCTGTAGTGAGAGTAGGGAACAGGTGGAGGAGACCCTGGAGAGATGGAGATATGCTCTACAGAGAAGAGGAATGAAGGTCAGCAGGACTAAGACAGAATATATGTGTGTGAATGAGAGAGAGGATAGAGGAATGGTGAGGATGCAAGGAGTAGAGGTCGCAAAGGTGGATGAGTTTAAATACTTGGGGTCAATACTTCAGAGTAACGGTGAGTGTGGAAGAGAGGTGAAGAAGAGAATACAGGCAGGATGGAGTGGGTGGAGAAGAGTGTCAGGAGTGATTTGTGACAGACGAGTATCTGTAAGAGTGAAAGTGAAGGTCTACAAGAGGGTAGTGAGACCAGCTATGTTATATGGGTTGGAGACAGTGGCATTGAGAAAAAGGCAGGAGTTTGAGCTGGATGTGGCAGAGTTAAAGATGTTAAGATTTGCACCGGGTGTGACGAGGGTGGACAGGATTAGGAATAAGTATATTAGAGGGTCAGCCCAGGTTGGAAGGTTTGGAGACAAAGCCAGAGAGGCAAGATTACGTTGGTTTGGACATGCCCTGAGAAGGGATGCGGAGTATATTGGGAAAAAGATGCTAAGGATGAAGCTACCAATTAACAGGAAAAGAGGAAGGCCTAAGATAAGGTTTATTGATGTAGTGAGAGAGGACATGCAGGTTGTTGGTGTGACAGAGCAAGATGCAGAAGACAGGAAGAAATGGAAACAGGTGATCCACTGTGGCAACCCCTAACGGGAACAGCCGAAAGAAGATGATGATATGTATATATATATATATATATATATATATATATATATATATATATATATATATATATATATATATATATATATATATATATATATATATAGATATTAACACATACACATATACATACATACACAGACACACACGGATTATAAGATATATGCCCTCAAAGATTATTTCTGCAGATATCCATGATGTCAATATACATGCATATAAACACAAGCACACATACAACACACACACACACAAATATATATATATATATATATATATATATATATATATATATATATATATATATATATATATATATATATATATATATATATATATATATACCACAGTACAAGGACAAAATGATTGACTTTAACAAGGGGATCCAGTATCTGTCTGCCTGGGATGACATGATCGACAGACCACGGTGCATTGCCAGAGATGGCCTGCACCTGTCACCCTTGGGATTCTGAATACTGGCTAAGGCTCTTGCCACTCCTATAATGCCATTTTTAGGCAAGGTTCAAATGACAAATTCACCACCGTAACAGGTACAAGCAAAGAAAATCTGAGGGTAATGCTACTCAATGCTAGAAGTCTATACCTCAAAATGCATTCACTCAAGGCACTCCTTAAAATGGAGAACATCGGCATCTGTGCAGTGACAGAGACCTAGTTCAAGGTTGCAGAGAGCACCCCTGCATTATCAGGCTATAATTCATACCACACCTTTCGGCCACCTAACCTGGACCGAAACACTAAAGGTGAAGACGTGTCCATATTCATTAAGGATATCCACACCTCCAGGCTAATTGCTCAGCATAATGCAACCGAGATTATCCAAGTGCAACTAACTCTGGGCAAGACTGCAATCCAAATTTTACTTGCTACAGATCCCCCACCATGCCCCAGGATTCCCACTCCTCATTTCTTGATACACTGTAAAATAATAGGGTACAACCCAACACCCTAATAATGGGTGGTTTCAACTACCCCACCATTAACTGGGAAAACTACTCATGTACCAATTCTTTTGCTCAACGTTTTCTGGAATTCATAAATTCCAATGCCTTGGATCAACTTATCCACAACCCTACCAGGGGCAGCAATATCCTAGACCTGGTCATTACCAACACGGGCGAACAGTGTTCCACACCAGAGGTCAATTCCTTGTTGGTCAGATCCGACCACAAGCTAATCAGCCTAGACATCCACATCCCACCCCCACCCCTCATTAAGCAAACCACCACAAAAACATTCTCCAAAGCCAACTTCACGCTTCTTAAGACAGAAGTGGCAAACTTCACAACACCTATGCAGACGGACAATAGAGGTATGACTGCTGAATCCTACACAAATGCACTTTATAAGCACTTACACGACTGCATGGATCATGCTATCCCTAACAGAACCAAGATAATATCCTCCAAAAAAAGGAAGCCAATCTGGTGGTCCCCTGCCATAAACAAACAACAACAGAAGAAAGAAACTGTTGCAAAAAAGAGTTAAATACCATGACTGGAAGAACTCCCTGGTCAGCCTCAGTAAGAAGCTGAGATCCCTCATAATATCCTCCAAAGCTAGTTATGAAAACAAAATCGCCACTGATTCTAAAGACAACCACAAAGCATTCTATAGCTATGTCAAGAATCTCAATGGCAACACTCAGATCTCCTATGAGTTACAGCACAAAGGCACTAAATATACAGAACCAACTGATACTGCCAACATCTTGGCAGATAGGTTCAGTGCTAACTTTACCCCCCCCCCCTCACCCGCTAAAGGTTCCATCTCTATAGCAGAAGAATGTAAAGTTCCTGTAAATCACGGCTGCACAGGTAAAATCAACACTCCAAAGCCAAGAACACAGCATCCATGGGACTTGACAACATCCCAGACTGCGTTCTTCATGAACTACAGAATGAACTGGCACCCCACCTAAGCACCATGTTTAGTCATAGCCTCACCAGGCTTTCTGCCCACTGAATGGCACACAGTGACAGTTATCCCACTCCACAAAGGGGGAGCCACCATGGACCCCGGGAACTACCGCCCCATTAGCCTAACAAGCCTGGTCTGCAAGGCCATGGAATGTATCATCATGGAACTTATAAACAAAGACATTGGTAATCTCCAAACTCTGCACCCCACCCAGTTCGGGTTTGTAAAAGTCAGATCATGTCTCCTAAACCTGACTGACTTCTTTGATGCAGTCACCAAAGCCGTAGATGAGGGTAAAGTGGTTCACACAGCCTATATAGATCTCGCCAAGGCTTTTGACACCATCCCCCACTCTGGAATTATAGATAAACTCACTAAACTAGGTATACATCCCTATGTCACAAGATGGGTTGCCAACTGGCTCACTGACAGAACCCACACTGTGAAAGTAGCAGACTCCAAATCCAACTTCATAACAGTGACAAGTGCAGTACCACAGGGTTCAGTCCTGGGTCCTCTCCTGTTTAGTATCTACATTTCTGAACTACAGGCTATCACAGAAGGTCTTTGGCTAACAAATTTTGCAGATGACTGCAAACTAGGAGCCATAATTGAAACTCTTAATGATGTGGACATCCTACAAAAGGGCCTCACGGAGACAGATTCCTGGTGTCAAAGCTATGACCTCAAGCTCAATGCCAAAAAGTGCATTATTTTCCACTTTGGTAAACACTCTGTACCCATGAGCTACCGCATAGATGGTAGTCTACTTAACACCAAAAGTGTGATAAGAGACCTTGGGACACAGGTGGACAATAGTCTCTCCTTTGATAATCACATCACCACAGTAGTTAGGAAATCCTTCTACATGGCACACCTCATCACAAAAGGTTTCACATCCAGGAAAAAAGAGGTCATTGTTCCCCTCTACTCGTCACTCATTAGACCCATTATAGAGTACAATGCCCCTTTTGGTTTATACCTCACAAGACATCTACAACAACTGGAAAGGCTGCAGAAATACCTCACAAAGAGGATTATTGGCCTCAAACAGATGCCCTACACAGACTGTCTCAAAAAACTCCAGCTTTACTCCTTCACATATCACCTACTCAGAGGCGATCTCTGCCTAAAATACAAAGCTATGTCAAATCCAGAGCTGTTGGACATGCTCCACTTAAAGAAATGCCAATCCCTCCAAGCTACATGCTCTAGGGACCTATACATTGTCACCACAATAAACAGAAAATGATGGAGGGATAGATTCCTGTCCCAGAGACTTCCCATACTCTGGAACAAACTACCTATCTATATTAAACAAAGCTCATCATTAGCACTCTTCAAAAAAATCTTCATGATTGAATGGGAAATAGGAAATTCACCCCAGGGATCACCTCTGTGGCTCTGCTCGACAGGGGCACAGGAAAATAATTTTCTTGGGTGGCAAAAAAGCCAGGGTACCTTTTTGGCTACGCTTGTATAGGCCCTAGGGCTGATAGCAAAGTACCAACCTATGAACCTATGAACTTACATATATATATATATATATATATATATATATATATATATATATATAGATGGTTCTACCTCACTTCAACGACACGCCGGAACATCGACACGGAAATCGTGAGCCCCAGAAGATCGACAGCGCAGAAGACCGACGCGACGGGACCTAGAAGATCAACAAGCAGAAGACCGACCCGACGGATGAAAGCACCGACGCCGAGGATGCCGAAATGGGAAAAGGCTGTGTAAGTATGCGATAGTGACGGACGTTAGGGTGCGAGTAAGGTAAGTGTGTATAGGGGTGGGTTAAGTGAGTTAGAGTTAGGGAGCGGGTCAGGTAAGTGTGTGGTAGTGATTGTGTTTGGGTTAGGGACGGGATAAGTGAGTTAGGGTTAGGGAGCGGGTCAGGTAAGTGTGCGGTAGTGACGGACCTTAGGGTTAGGGTTTGGGTTAGGGTTGTAGGTAGTTGTGTATGTGAGGTTTAGTGTGGGTTTGTAGGGATTTTGGTGTGCTTGTGTTGTGTATGTGGTTTTTGGATGGGGAATGTGTTTTGTTTGTTGATTGTGGTGTGTGAAGTGTATGAGGTTTCGTGTTTGTGTACCGTTGGTTATTTCGTTGTCGGGCATGTGGAATTTCGTGTTTTTGTACTGTCGGTTATGTGGTTTCGGTGATTGCGTTGTCGGTGTTTTGGTGTTTCGTTTATGTGAGGTAGAACCATATATATATATATATATATATATATATATATATATATATATATATATATATATAGATATATATATATATAGATATATATATAAATATACAGAGAAAAAGAGAGAGAAAAAAATCATCATCCAACGCCAGGGTGTTGTGTCACCTGTTGCCACTTTTGTCTATTCAGAATCACTCTTGAATCTTCTTTAACAGTTATGCTCACCTGTGTCAGGTCTTCCTTCATGCAATACATCCATCTCTTGACTGGATGTCCATGTCTCCTCTTGCCTTCTTCTTTCTCTGAAATTTGTTTTATCAATATCTCTTCTACTTTCCTTTATTTGACCAAACTACCATAGCTGTTTTTCTTGACCTTTTCTGTTACTGTAGCTACTTTGGTTTTTATTCTGATTGCCTCATTTCTTCATTTGTCACACCCAGTGCACCATCTATCTATCTCAGGCACTTCATCACTTTCAAGGTATGAAAACAGAATGAGGGTAGAAAATTGGTGATGAGGAGAACTGGATAGCAATCAGTGAGGGCAAATGACATACAAAGAAGAGCACCATATTGGAGGATATAGCTTGTTGTGGGCCATCCCCTGAGCTGCCATAGTATAGAATCTACCTAGAAATGTGTCTCATCCAAAACTGATATCAAGGCTAGGCCCAGCCTCTGGTGGCCTGGTGTTCAGGGTCATCTAGCTATGCAACTCTGCCATTTGCATAAATATGCACTTCAGGATACCAAAGGTCTCAACCTTTTGGTCCACTTGAGACAATACTAGCCTCCCATTGTATGATACTTGGGGGTCTGTAGTGCTGCTCTTCTTTGAGGAATCTATGCTGCCCAGTGAAGAAGCAACACCAGGGGCCAACAGAGCCCTCATAGTCATCTCTCACACCATAAGCATGATCATCATGCAGACAGGCAGGACTGGGGGCCAGCACTTGGTGAAATGTTTGTACAGGGCTTTGTGCCATGGAAGCTGCCACACCGCATGCTGTACAATGGCTGAAACTACAGAATGAATGAACATGAATGGAGGGGAATGAAAACAACTAAAAAAATAAAATGAAGAAAATTAGAGAGAGAATGAGAGCAGGAGAAACAGCAATAGTAGGATTCCGTATACTTTTATGTGAACAACTCTTGGAAGGAGAAAATGCAGTAAGCAAAGCAAAAGTTACATAAATATTTGAGGAACTCCTATAGCTGGATAAAAGAATAATAATAATCAGAACTCCATAGCCATGGACATCAGAACATAGCTTCTAGCTATGCAATAAGGTCTACTGTAATAAAACAAAAAAATGTGAAGATGTACTTATAGTAGCAGTTAGGCTGTTTGTATCTATCATCTTCTTCTCATTGGCAGAGAAGGTCAGGGCGGCACCTCTTAAGGTCACTGTATCAGTGCTAGCACTGCTTGCCAGAGTAGGTGATTCCCATGGCAAGTGACAAACATCCGCCTAGTAATGGAAGGCCCTCCTATGAGTCCTCCTGCAAGCATCATTGCAACAGGTGAAGTGATATCTCTGTTTCTCTGTCACACAGTGCAGTAGCCCTTATACATTCAGGCCTTGCAGATTACATAACCACATGCCAGGTTTAAACCAGGAGTGAAAATGATAGTTCAGCTGTAGCAGTGCATATCACAGAAGCAACATGATGTACGTAGCATAACATCATTAGGCAACCTGAGGGCAAGGTGAAGTGGCATGACCAAAACAGTCATGTGCAGAGTGAGGGGGATGCAGTTGTATGGTCTTCATACTTGCTAATGCAGATGTACCCTTAAATAGACACTTCACTTCCATGGCTGTTCCCCACTACCACCAAGTTCTATATGACTTTGAGCCTCTATTAGCTGTTTTCAGGGTATGTAAAAACAGCACAGGTGCAGGATGGTAATGGACATGCCACGCCATGAGCATATCATATGGTGGGCTACCAGACGTGCATAGGCAGGTAGACCATAATGCAGAATTGACATTGTGCAGGGTTAGATATGTGATTCAGAATCATTCAAGCAATAGCACTTAACTAGCAAATGCACATCTCTGTAAGGCCAGTATTATTAAGATAAAAGCTGTGGTCACCACTGTGGCACTCAACATGATTAATCGAGTGCAGTAGCAAATAGAGCACTGTCATGGAGAATGTCAGTATACAGTATACTCAAAACAAAAAAAAATCAGTACAAAAACTGTGGAAATAGGGCACAGGTTATCAGCACGGGAGGATACAAAATCTGTACTGTTGCACCATGGGAGGGGGGGTTGTTCAGCTGCAACGTGCATACATTGGGACTGACAATATAGAGGGATGTAGAAGGAAAATTTGACAATAAGGAGCATAGTTCTATCTGACCCCAGGCCGCATGTTAGACTGCATAATGACAAGGACTGGCACACAGAGGAAAGGTGGATGAGGTGATTGCACACCTGTTACATGGATTAGGCTGCAGAGTTCTGCATGTGGGACACTTTTGAGTTTTGTCTTGGGGCCACAAGAATTAAAATATATATCACAGGCTGCATGTAACATCAACAGGTTTTCCCGTGCTGTCATCATTAGTATTCAGTGAGTGGGTGGCCTGTGGGAACATTTTATAGTAAGAAATAAACATGATGTATTCAAAGCTACAACATGGATAGTGAACAGCTAGAAGTGGCTGGTGATAAGTCTATGCCAAGGCACTGACCATGGATGTATGGTCAGTGCCTGGGCACAGGCCATCGATGTATGTTCCTTTGCACATGCATTGCAATGGTATCAAAACAGTGATAGCAGCTAAAGGAGTTCATCCCGCAGAGACAAAGCTGTGTTAAAACCTACACATCCCCATGGTAGTTGAATTTTGAACACTGGCCAGCAGGTTTGGCCTACAGGAACATGTGTTGCAGGACCAGGTGATGGATGTAAATACTGATGGTTGCCACAACAGGACAACACAATAGGTCTACCATGGGGTGACTGACTTGATATATCATTCCCACAAAAAAAACTCATGTCATTACAGGGGAGACAATGGGCACAAATGAAGGACCACTGTCACAGACTACCCTCATGGACACAGAAGAGTTCTTGGTGTCCCTGTTTGGGAACAATGAAAGGACACTGCTACCTAAAGTAGGGTTAGATATGGGAACCTGAATAGTGGTAACATGATGCATCTCTGTTGGGGATGCACCACACTGGACTGTCATATGGTAGTATCAATGTGTGGACCACTGTCATGAGCTTGTAGTTAGTAAGCGACATGCTCTTGAGCTTGCAGTTAGTAAACTTCACCATATCTCTTCTTCAGGTATGTCATGGATACCACCACCACTCCTTGCTCCCTTAGGTGTGTATGAGTTATTTTATTTAATATGTTACATGTAATGTGTTGTAACAATGTGGACTGGGATTGTCTCATATATTCATTTATACACATGAGAGTTTCTTTGACTTCACAAATGCTGCAGGCATAGAGTTATTCATGCCTGATATCAGTGCAGCACTGTAGCCTGACAATGATGGCAGACTTCTCACACAACAGTCAGGCAGCGCAGTGCCACTGTGAACAATGGGAATGTTGCAGGGCACCCCACCATCCACATACACTGACAGACCTGTGATGGCTGTGGATATTGTGCATGCATCCCCACTGTCTGCGGAGTAATAGGCCATGCATGGCCCAACACAGGGCACACAGTTGTTATCACTTAGATAATGTAAAAATGGTGGCAGGCAGCAGAACTGCTTAGCATACAGAAAGCACATGTGAGAGGTGTGTTGATGGATATCGGCATAATTACTCTGGCTTGGTATCCCATCTTGGTAACACACTGGGCATAAATCAATGGATGTGCAAGTGAGTGATCCAGCTACAAATAGTTGCCAGCCATGCCATGTTAGAAATGGTATATATAATCACATATGTGAGGGCCTGCAGGACTTGCATAATATTATGGCATATCAGGATAGAAAGCACACCTGCCCATCTGTCTGTCTGGCTGCCTGCTGTGAACATTAAAAGCCCACATTGTGGAGCCTGCAGCCATTACAGACAATGCTATACATGTGGTCTTCTGGTTCCACAGTGGGCACATAACACAGGACAAGTTATTTGAGGTTATGGAGTATAACATCATAACTGCCACCTACTGATGGTTAGCCAACAGAGGCATGATGGGGCTTAACTTGTAGTCATAACCTCACCTTGCAACAATAATATGTGGCCACCATCAGGCATGATGAGGCAGTTAAAGTCATGCAGTTTGGCATTATCCTTGCCAGTAGATACTGATAGCAGTGCCATTCCGTGATGGGGCACCTACATGGCAAAAGTCATCCACAGCCTGTGTCATGCCCAATTGTAGATCCATGACACCTATCACTTTGATAATCCTGCAGTACTCCATCATCTGTTGCACATTTCAACTTGCAAAAATAACATGACCACACCATCTGAACTTTTATGCAGCTCAGAAAGCTCCACCCCATCAATGCACAATTTACCTAGCACTCTGTCATTATCCCAGCAGTGTACCTCAAGAACACCTCCGCTACACCTAGTCTTTTCATCCTTTCACATATGTAGCCATTGTTGATCCCTGTCACTGTGCTGTATTGAGATATTAGTGACATCTGTGCCTTGCCCACCCATCTGCATTATGTAGGTCAGATAATGTCTGATGTAACATATGTCCAGTCAATGCACTTTATAGTGCAGACTTGGTGCAATATTGTACTCATCAATTATTCTCTTTATTGCCTCTATTTTGATCCCATTGCTATGGACAAGACACTGCCTCCTTGCCAGTGCTGCAGCATATTGATCCCACCTTAGCCTTGCATGTGGTTCCCAAGCAGCTGGTTCCTTCAACAAATCCCCACCTGGCACTTCTTATAGCATTGGATTTGGTCTGACTGGCAGCTCGATGGTGAGCGTATGCTGTAGCTGTTTGTGTAAAACCATGTAGTGTGTGCAGCACAGACAACAAATATCTTGCTGCATATCTTAAGAGCATATTCTAATGGATGAATGTCCGTGCATCCATACATCACCAGGCTAAAGTCTACACATTGTATTCTAATGGATAAATGGCCTTGTACCCATACATCCCCAGGCTAAAGTCTACATATTAAATTGTAATGGATAATTAGCCTTGTACCTACCCAGGCTAAAGTGTGCACATTATATCTAATGCATAAGTAATCTTGCACTCATACATGCCCGTGGTAAAATTTACACATTATACTCTAATGGATAAATAGCCTTGTACCCACACATCCACAGGCTAAAGTCTATACATTATATTCTTTTTTCTCAGTTGTTTTATTGAAAATTTTAACAACAACATATTATTGTATGATAATAGAAATATAAAACAAATATGCATATCTAAAAGAACAATAATGAACAACAACTAAAATACTATTTACAATGGTGTTTACTATAAAACAAAGCTTTTTAAACAGAAAAAGAAATGTGATAAGAGTAGTTGTTAGTTCATTATTAAAGTCAGTTTATCCAGCATTTCTTTGAATTTCAACCATGTATTATATGAAGAGGTGATTCTAGATGTTCTTGTCTTTTGATCGTGATAAGTTCAAGATGGCAAACTTCAGTTGACAAGTTTACAAATTCCTTCACAGTAGGAGTCGTCTGATTCTTACAGGTCTTGGAGATTACTTTTCTTGCTAATGTTAGGATACTGCATAAAAGAGGGTATTTTATTTTCATGACACAAGTGGGAATAGGTGTATTAAATAAAATAAGAGATTTGGTCAGCATAAATGTTCATTAAAAACAGACTATAAGAGACAATTCATATTATCCCAATATGTTTTAAGTTTTATGCAATCATAAAACATATGCTGCCAGTCAGCTTTAACATTTAGTTTACATCTCCAGCATCCAACATCCTTCCATCCATCCATCCTCAACCCCTTTTCTTATTTTGTACATGGGGATGGGGTTTCACTTCAGCAGTGATTATCATCTCAAGCCAAGGTTCACATAGCCCAGTGGCTAGTGCTGCCGAGGTAGTTCATTCGTATCACTTACTTGCACACAAACTCTCACCTATGGCCAATTTAGTGTCCAATCCACCTACTGCATGTCTTTATTATACATCAATTCAACTTTATGTGGTATGATAAAGGATGTATATAAGAAATTCCAAGAGAATATCCTCCACCTTAGTGATGAAGTAGTTTGTTTTGAAGATTGGAGTATTAGTTTTTTATCATTTTCATTTGGTGAGTATAGAAGTCCCAGTCCATTTATATTCTGATAAATAAGAATAATGCTAAATCAATGAATGTGTGGAAAGAATTGCTAACTAATGGTTCCATTACATTAATCTTATGTGCAACAAACTGTCAATGGTTTTGAATTTCTAACCACATATCTTTGCTTAGATCAAACTTATTAATGATATGCTCAACATTTTATAACTTCCCATTGTCTAGTAATTGATACCAGTATAACAGATTTTTGTCTTTAAATGTAGTCATTGTTGTTAAGTTAAATGTATTCATACTATTTTGAGTATAGGCAATTGGAATACTAAGAAAATCTATGCTTCATATTCAGGATTCCTGAAAATGACAATTTTAAAGGAGATTATTATCATATTAATATAATAATAGTTAATTGGTTTGCTTCATTTTCTATAAAATAGTCTTTTAGTAACCAATGAAATTTCTTAGATTTTTTTAATATGATATAATTTTGTTTTTTATTGGATTTAAACCAACCACATCCCTGAATATCTTTCCATTTGGCATTATAATTGCTAATTAATCAAGAAATTATTGTCTTAAGAATTGAGGATAAGAAATATAGTTCTAAATCTGGAAGACCAATACCACCTGATGTCCAATCTCTAATGTGATGGTTTAAAGCCAATCCGGGTTTATTAGGAAACCATAAAAGTCTCAGAAACGAAGAATTATACTCTTCTATATTTTTTGGGAGTTGGAAAGATAAAGATTGCATTATATATAGAATTTTTGGGAGGATAATCATTTTAATTAAGGAGAAATTCTCTTCCATTGTGAAAAAAATTCAATTTATTAAGAGTTTTTTATGGAATTTAAGTTATTATTATAATTAAGGGGTGTTATATCTTTAATATTATCAGACAAGATTATCCCTAAGTAAGTGATTTTACCATCTTTCATAATGTGTTTATGTAATTTTGTATCTATTTTATTAATATTATGATTAACAGGCAGTATTTTAGTCTTATTCTCATTAAAACTGAGTCCCGATTTCTTCGGCAATATTTCTATTGCTTGGAATACTGCAATAAGAGAAGAAATGCAATCAGTCAAAGTTAATAGGATGTCATCTGCAAATAACTGTATTTTGTCGATTAAATCATTATTTAGAAGTATGCCTTTGATGTTTTTATTTGATCTTATATAATTTGCAAAAGATTCCATAACTAGAGCAAAAAACAATGGGGGCAAGGGACAACCCTGTATAGTATCTTTAGAAATCATGATTGATTGGGAAGTATATGAGCCCATCTTAATATATGCAAAGGAGTTTTCATATAGAAGTTGGATTAATTGCAATAAATGTTTTGAAAAACTACATTCCTCTAGTATTAATAGTAAGTTGTTGTGTCTTTCGGCTTTTCCCGGTTAGGGGTCGTCACAGTCATACCTCTCAACCTGGAAACATCAAAAATCTGGACGAGGCCCATGAAAAATAGGTACAAATCTGTATGCTGATTAGCATATAATTTGCATACATAATTATGCAACCCCACCCGCTCCGATGGAATTGTGGGATACCAACTTTCAAACGCAAACTGAAGAACAACCAACCAAAATATGGCACCAGATTCCAATGTCCTATTACCTGGCTATTTTGCCCCGTTTACCATAAACACTAATGTGTGCATACTGCTTTACTTCTACAATCAATGAATATTTGGATTTTATTTTTACATTTTGCAGTACATCAATGCACAAACACTATTCCCTGACTATTTCTTCCCATACTATTTACTATTGAATGTATGGATGCGTATGCAGAAGTAATTTATAATAATTTCAAATAATGTGATAAACACTGAAACATTAAGACTAATTAACAATACAAATATTTAAGAGCTATCATAATGTATAAAATCGAAGATCAGTTTTTAAAAGCAATTAACTGTTGTATCAAGTATGTTTTTTTTTTTCTTTGATTAAAACAAACTGCATTCCCTGGATGAAGGATGCTGATATATGCAGAACAGCAATTAGCCTAGGGATATACTAACATTATTACAGTCTCACCTACTGTAGTATTACAGATGTCAAAGTAGTATCACTTCCTAGCTGCCACATCTGTCACGTTATACCTCCATATGCAGCTCTGGCTAATTTCCTCCTCTACAATGACTAATGCTATATACATTGTTAGTGCTGTGACCTCACCATAACAATAAACTTTTTGGCATTGAATTTATTGGTTTACCTCACCATAACTGGCAGTGCATGTAACTGATCTAGCCATCACCAAAGGACTCTTCCTAAGCAACTGTGATATTTCACTGTACATTTCAAAGTCTAAAATGGAAGGCCTAAGTTAGTATAAAGACACTGCTGCATGTTTTGAGCAGAATTGTCAGCTATACCAAAGAAAATAATTAACAGCTTAAAATGAAGTTCTTCAAACAGACTATAAACCATACGTATGACACTGATTTACCACTAATTTTTCCTCTTCCACTAACTTCCTGTAAACACTGTGCAGATGTATATAAATGAAATCAAAACTTTAAAGCAGATTCTTCCATCAAAAAAGTCAATTCTTACTCTTCTGAAAAATTATGAAACTAGCAATCTGTCTTCACTCAACCTTAAGTACTTTCTAGATAGAAGAAACCAGGATTTGTATCTCAAGGAAGACTAACAGAAAAAAATTCTGACTAACCTACTTTCTGTGACATAGAAAGCTACAGTTAGGTCAGAATGTTTTACCACTGATCTTGCCTCATAATATCACCATATTATTTAATTCCTACATCAAGCAATGTTGCTGGCAAAATACAATTTTGTACTTGCTATAGATCTCTACAGTGAGAAACTAGAGACGTTTAAACTACACGTTATGAGCATGTGTGATCCTAGCTGCCATGATTTAGTTAATTCTGACATGATCACAACCTTTTCTTTAAACATGTCCATAGAATAACTGTTAGAAAAGCTCAAGTGTCTAATATCATTAGGCACTGCAGCAATAAGGCTCTTTCAGACATTTTGCAACTACATACTGGAGATTTTCTCTTGTTTAGGATAAAACACTATGAATGCAGTCTGAAGACAACTTCCAAATGCCAACAAGTTCTTCCCTACTGATGATTACTGTTCCACAAATGCATGTCACACAATTCTGACTTGAAAGCACAAAACTGCTGTTTCACTTTCAACAGGAAAAACAAGTACAGAAGAAAAAATAATCAAAAAGTATTTTTGTTTTGTTTTAAAAATCTCCAGACCAAGCTATTCTTTCCAAGCATTTACACATCAGACAAGCAGCTGAAGTAATTATTTAAAAAAAAAACAAAAAAACAACACATGAGTTGTGACTTGAGTCATTTGCCATTACCTGCAGGCATGAAGCATTACTGCATGCAGTGACTGTTCCATTTCATAGCACAGACTTGAGGAAAGCATCACCTACAGCTCATGGAATGTGATTCTTCCCACCACACTATCCTAAAATGTCCCCCCTAATCCTTTTGTTAAGCTATAGCCACAGGTTCTACAGGGATCTTGCAGCCTGCGATTACTGCTTCTGTAAAGAAAGAGAACGTTCCGTTCCACGCTTACCTGCTCGCGCTGCCTGCTGCTTGGAAAAATAAAACTGATAGCACTGATGTCTGTAATTCCATTGCTGCTGTATTCCTGCTCGCAGCCAGCTTGGAAAAAAAATAAAAGCGTTACTGCCTAGTACTCGGTGTTGTATTCCTTCCCGCTCGCAGCCAGCCAGAAATAATGACGTGAGCTCCTTGAGCTCAATTCCGACTGGCTGGTAGCCCTGACGGAGCTGATGTCATCGTGCACATGATGACATCAGCTCCGACAGCGCAAATTTTAAAAAAATTTAAAAAATGAAGCAAAAAAATCGGAAATGAAGGGGTGCCAATCGGGAATCGTGGCACCCCTTCATTTGGACCCCAAAATTCGGTAAATACAGTGTAATTCGGTATGGTTGGGGTCACAGCAGAACTCCGGTCTGCTAATGATTGGCAGTAGATTTTTACGTACTGAGTTGCCAGCTCTGACGCACAACCTTCAACGAAGGTATGCCCATTCATGCATGTCTCCACACAGAAGACGCACTAGCTGAGAATCAAACAGGACAACGTCTTACTGTGAGGCGACAACAGTAAGATGTTGTCCTGTTTGATTCTCAGCTAGTATTAATAGTAAGTACTCCCAATTAACCCCAATCAATGCACTATTGATATCCAGACTAATCAAAGTTAGTTCTATTTATTGAATTATTAGTATAATCAGTTACTGATAGTATTCTCTTGATATTATCATAGGTGTTCTTGTTTATTACAAACCCAGTCTGATCATTGTTTATCAACATTGGAAGAAATTGTTTTATTCTCGAGGCATAGATTACCATTAATATTTTATAATGTATATTTAATAAAGAAATTGGTCTATATGAAGAACATTGTGTTGAGTCCTTGTCAGGTTTTAAAACTGGGGCTGTTAGGTTGTATTTCCAGTCTGATGGTACCTTCATTAGTCTTTTAACTAATGAAAATACCTCTAGTAAAATACTCAAAGCATCATTAGTCATCATTTTGTATAGTTCAGGTATTATACCTTCATTTCCAGGTGACTTATTGGGTTTTAATTAATTTGAATTGTAATTTCAGACATTGATATAAGCTTGTCAATTATTTTTATTTGATCTTCTGACAGTCTAGTTTCAGTATATTGTTTATAAATGTTTTAATTAGATCTTGTATACCCATTGTTGGTTTGTGTTGAAAATATTAAGAATACCTTCTATTTCAGCAACCTTCTTTTTACTACTAGAGGAATATAATTCTTTAATGTGGTTATAGTTAACAATCATTTTTTGTTTTAGTAGCCAATGTATGCAGGGATTTAGGATTTATGGAATAATTATTTATTTTAATCTTTTCCTAAATTTATCACAGTTTTGTGTTATAAAATTTCTAAATATTTACTGTTTAAACTATTTATTTTATCAATTTTCTCCTGTAAATCTATCAATTCTTTGTCCAATTGTTTCTTTTTTTTTTGCGCATACCAACTTGTAATTTTACTAAAAAGGCATTTTTGAAAAGAGTCCCATGCAGAAATTCTCTGAGGTGCTACCTGTATGATTGATTTCAATAAAAGTTTGAATTTCTTTATTGAAGAACTCCTTAAAGTCTTTCGTATTGGTTATATATGCAGGAATCCTTTTAGTTAAGATGTCATTACTAGAATTCAATATAACTTCTAATGTTATCACGTCACAGGTGCCGGAAGCTGGTAAGACTCGGGGTGGAGGGTGAGAGGAGCACTTAGTGATCTAAAAAGGGCAATTTTTTATAACTATTTAATACAACAACATAGGTTCACTTGAAGGACATTTTAAGCTTAGCCAGTTCCCTTTTGGTGCTTGATTTACATTTTCTGATTGGTCTTACCTATCCCATGGCTGATAATTGTATGTTAGCCCTAGGGAGAATAACTGTGATCACACCATAGATAATTTGAGAGAACACATGTAAGGGATGCAGCATTTATAAACTGCATATATCCATTAGTGGCATGAGGGGCAATCCTGGAGTACATTTTTTGTTACCCATCCTTAGATCCAAGTTGCATTTGAATATGGATAGATGAGCTTTGTTTTATTTTTATGGATAGTCTGTTCTGGAACAGTGGTAGCCTCTGTGATATATATCCATCTCTCTGCAACATATAGATTAGATACCTGGACTGAGTATTTATGATGCTATTTGACTTGATGTTCAGTAGGTACATCTGTATTAGGTCGCAGGATGCCTTGTATGCCAGATATGTCACCCCTAAGCACTCTGTAGGATACTGAGTATAGTAATAAATCTTTGAGGTGATCCATGCAAGACTTACTATTTAGGACTTGTATCCTTTTAGCAAGGTATCTCTGAAGGTATTCAAATTGTTGCATGGGGCTGCACAGATACATGCCAAAGTGGACATTATACAAAATGATTGACCTAATGAGAGCTTTGTAAAGGGGGACAACAACATCTCTTGATCTAGCCACAATTTGTTTATAAGTGGTACAATACAGAAAGGCTTTCTTATGACTCAGGGCACATGTTGGTCAAAAGTTAGGTCACTGTACACACAAGTTCCCAAATGCCAAACAACTGGGTCAGTTCTCAGAGGGCAGTGTCATGATTTTGACACCAGTTATTATTAGGGACAAACCTTCCTGTATCAAAGTTAAGTCATTTAGGAATTCAATAACTGCCTGTAGCTTGCAGTCATCTCAAACTTACCCGGCCAAAGCCCTTTGGTATTTCCTTTTACTTTTGAGATGTATATGCCAAACAGAAAAAGTCTCAGCACTGAACCCTGGGGAACTCCATTGGTGACTAGTCGCTTGCCCTATTTTGATCTCCTGCATCCTGTGAGCAAGCTGGCAATCCAGCTAGTGATGCAAGTGTTTGCTCCATACATTATTCATCTTTTGTACTACACCCGAGTAGGGGATTATGTCAAAAGGCTTGGCCAGGTCAAGGTAATGTGGTGTGAACTGTTTTACCTTCATCCATTGCTTTGGTAACAAGAGTAAAGCTTACAATTTGCCCATGATTTTGAGCCTTTCACACATTCCTCTGGGCTCTTTTCAAACACATTTTTAGGACCATGCATACATGTATGTATTCTTTGATTCATCTTCCTGATTGTACTAAATTATATTCCTTGTATAATACAGCATCAGTTGTTAGAATGTGTTTTAAATTTGTAGTTTTGAACAGTCTTCTAGTAAGCAATGAAGCAAAATGTATGAACCAATAATGACAAAACTACCCATTTCAGAAAATTACAACTCTAAAATGCCACTCAAACTCCTGTCATTACAATCCATGTTAAATCCAATCAAATTTTGCATCCAATATGCAAAATGTCTTCAGAAGTCAGTCATCTAAATAATTCCACATTAAAGGGATCTCTAAAAAATGAAGAGGTTGCTGCTAGGAAACAACTTTATATAACATTGTTTCATCTACAAATATAGTGGTTGTTACCCTTGAAGAATAAATTGTCTGTTACATTAAAAATGATAATCTAGTAATATTGCAATAGGGAATGAATGGCAAACTGATAACAGGCTCATGGTTACTAAGTAACTCCTCCAAAGGAGGACATTCACAGGACTGCAGCATCCATTACAGCATCAGCTATCCATCTGCATACTGTGGGAGTAATACCCACAGCCTTCTGCATCAAATGTACGGCTACTATCTGTTGTGCTACTAACAATGCAAACAGACTTGGAATAAGCAGCACTAAACTTCTCTTCAACTTCTCTTCCCCTGAAGCTCTCGGGTCCTTGTAAAATTTTTTAATTATTTAACATTTGTTTACCAGGAAAGGCTGACTTGGAACAAAGCCAATTGTCATCAGATGCCCAGGGAGAAATTCCCCAGGCGCATATTTTTGTAATATGCAAAGCAACCAGAGCAAGCCCACACAAACAAAGGGAGAACATACAGACTCCACACAGAAGGTAGCCCAGGCAAGAATCAACCCAGAGAGCCTCTTGCTGTGAAGCAACAACACTACCACCACACCACCCACTTGACATAATGAAGTTGCTTAATTTCACAGCAGAAAAAATCTGGAAAAAGCCAAATTTTATTTGGGGGGGGGCAAAGGCCCAAAACCAGGGACACATTTTAAATATTGCTTGTATAATCTTAGAAAGTTGCTAAAATAGTGTTTTGTGTTACCATGTGTTTCCAAACAAGATAGGAAGACTGAAGCTTAAAGTGCTATCACTATTTAGTGAGTTCTGTTCTCACTGATTAAACTAGATGGTTAAGAGCTATGGACTCAACTCCCTGAATCAGAAATGGTGGTGTGGGTAGAGAATGCAGGCTGTTGTACCTAAGATACAGGGTGTGAGGGTAGGTAATCCTAACTACCAGAATAAGTAACTGGGGCATTTGGGGGATTTTGCACACACACACACACACACACACACACACACACACACACACACACACACACACACACACACACACACACACAGCCCAGCAGCAGTTTCATACCATAAATAATGAGCCCAGCAGCAATTTCATAACATAAATAAATGACCCCAGCAGCAGTTTCATAACAAATAAATGAAGAGCCATCAGCAGTTTCATAACATAAATAAATGAGCCCAGCAGCAGTTTCATAACAAATAAATAAAGAGCCCAGCAGCAGTTTCATAACATAAATAAATGAGCCCAGCAGCAGTTTCATAAGATAAATAAATGGAGCAGTGCTTACTGTGAGTGACTCTAGCAGCAATGATGTGATTGGGAACCTGCGCATGTTTGTGTTTAAAATTTATATTAGAGTGCGACTCACGCACGAGTCCTCTGTTGGGTCCTAAAACAGGTCTTGCAGCTGTAAAAGTGGGGGATGCTCCCTCCCCCTCAGTCTATGGTTCCGCCGCCTATGTATCGCATTATGATCTGACAGTGGGTAAGAGACTACTTTAAAGTTATCTATTCAACTTGCGATCTCATTTGAAACATATACTCTGTTTATGACTGAGTCCCATGCCTGTGTGAAAAATGTGTAAAGAAGTGTGAGTCTGATACTGAAATGTCATTTATATCTCTCATATTATATAGGTCAGTGAACCCCATTAAAGCCTTGACTGAGGCAGGTTTGTTTCTTTTACAACTAGTGTTGGTATCCTTGTCAGATAAAATACAATTAAAGTCATCTGCAAAAATAATGTTTTCTTTTGATATTCTTATTATTTCCCCCAAATGCTGTTTAATTGTTTGTATTCCAATCCAGGTATCCAACAGACATTAATAGATGTGTATAGTTTCACTGAACAAAACATGCCTTTTTCATCACTAAGTGTTTTCAGGATTTTAGGTAGAGGGAAAGAATTTTTCCATAAAATAGCCTCCCTTCATCTCTTTTGTTTATAGTAAGAGCTAGTCAATACAGAATGGTGTATAGTGTTAAGTGTATCCAAATCTTCTTT
Organism: Protopterus annectens; assembly: GCF_019279795.1. NCBI lineage: Eukaryota > Metazoa > Chordata > Ceratodontiformes > Protopteridae > Protopterus > Protopterus annectens. The sequence goes on from NC_056744.1 coordinate 179,465,626, forward strand.
TATTAAATGTGGTTTCCGAAAAAAGATAACTTGGGAATGAAATATTTTTAAAAATTGTATAAACTACCCTTTTACAACCATTATTTAATATATTGATGTTACTTGATATGCATTTCAAGTTGGCCATACTACTGAAATAGAAAAAAGAAATAAGTATTACATATAAGGGTCTATATTAGAACATTGAAGTTTTAAAACTTCGAATGTTCTAATATCGATCCCTATTCAGCGAAAGCTGAAAAAAATCGAAGCGACAGAAAACCAAATTTTTTCCTAGGGAAAAAATTTGGTTGTCCATTTCTTTTTCTTCGGTATTTTCAGTACTGTGGTGGAAAGTTACGGGTCGGGTTCAGGTATGTGTGCAATTGTGTGGATGTGAGGATTAGGGCGGATTGGGTGAGTTAGGGTTAGGGCGCGGGTTAGGTATGTGTGCGATTGTGTGGACGTGAGGGTTAGGGTGGGTTAGGTGAGTTAGGGTTAGGGTGCGGGTCAGGTAAGTGTGCGATTGTGTGAATGTGAGGGTTAGGGTGGGTAGGTGAGTTAGGGTTAGGGCACGGGTGAGGTGAGTGCGTGATAGTGACAGACCTTAGGGTTAGGGTTTGGGTTAAGGTAAGTGGATAGTTAGTGGTGTGTGTATAGTTTAGTGTAGGGTTAGGTGTAAGATTTTAGGTGTATGCATGTGGATTGCTGTTTTGTTTGGTGTGCTTGTGTTGTGTTCATGTGTTTTGGAACAGCAAATTTTTTTCCCTAGGAAAAAATTTGCTGTTCTGTATGTCCGATGTTTTCAGCTTTCGCTGAATAGGGGTCGATATCAGAACATTCGAAGTTTTGAAACTTCAATGTTCTAATATAGACCCACATATAATACCTTCATACATTTGTAAATAATGTGGTACTGAAAAACTATTATTATATCTAGTGAACTGCTTACTCATAGATATACATATAAGATAATTGAGATTGTTAACTGTAACCTTTCTATCAAGAATATACCAAAAGAAAAATAATTCGAAAACTACTATACGTGCACTTCCCCCCCCCCCATAGAATTTAAAACTCCTGGTTTGAATAGCAGTCCTATTCAAACACTACCACCTACCCATAGATAAGTATCTAGCATCACTCTACTACTTTTGATATATGAAAGGTCTTACCTATTTAACAAAATTAAAAGGAGTTAGTATATACATAATATTCAGATTATAAACACTCATTTGCTTGCTATAAAACTTATAAACTGTAAAGTATAGCAGATCTTGTAGTCATTTGGTTCTATTCTAACAGCCTTTTTAGTATTATAATAAATTCAATCATTTCTTTCAGTTCTGAGAAAAAAGAGATTAACACGGATAAAAGACAATGCCTATAACATTGTTTATAACAATCATGCTATATTAGTAATATGCTATTATATATTATTGATAATATGATTAAGCAGTTAACTATTTAAACTGACTACAAGACTGTACATGCTTATATATTATGGCAGACACATACAATATTGAAAAGAACAAATAAGCTTCTCTAAAAAACTCTTTGTGAGGACTTAAATATACAGTTATCTTTTAACATCTCTTCTATAAATAGGATATCATACTCACTAGAACATATTATGAGATATAAAATAATAAACGAGTAACTGTGATGTCTAAAATAACTAATATGTTCCCAGAATTATATTTTACTGAAGAATAACGTGGTTGTCAAAATACTCAATACAGTATTTTTAAGAGAGAGAGAGAGAGACACACATAAATTCCCAACTTATCAAAATGACTGCCCAGTTTTATCTGACTTTATGGAAAACATGCAATTACTTTCATATTAGTTCCTCCTTTACTATGCGTCAGACTTTTCACTTAACTTTCAGAGCATGACCTTCTAATATTGTCATGTATTTGAGCTCCTCACTTTCTGCTCAAAAAGCACATCCACACAGAAACCAACACAGATCATCATTGCAACCATTGTCATAAACATATATATATATATATATATATATATATATATATATATATATATATATATATATATATATAGATATATAGATATATTGCCCACATATGCAGAACAAGTCAACCAAGCAAGGGGCTGACATCAAAAGACATAAACAAGATCATCTTCCCTTTTTTAAATTAATAGAACATAATGTGATTTGAATAATATAATATCTTGGAATAAAATTATTTATTGTGTATGGTGCCACAATACTATAAAATGTATTATATAAATTAAAGAGAGACATACAGGTTGTGTAAGTGTTAAGTAAAAATTTTGAGGTAAATATAACAGTGTGTAGAAGTTAATTAACACATTCTTACTATTTTGCATTTGATTTGTGTGTTAAAATTAATCATAAAACAACATTTTATTCAGTATTTTTTACACACACATGTACATGCATGTGCGCACGCACATGCATACACATGCACCCTCCCCCCCCACACACACGCACAAAGAACTCTGTATAAATTGTCTCCTGAGAGAAAAGGGCGGGAAAGAAACATCCTATTAGACCTTGCTCTGTGACAGGGAAATACCACTGCCAGTAAACATCTTTCATTCATGCTACACTGAGAAATAAGGTTATATAAATGGTTAAAACCAACCTGCTCCCTGCTATTTAAGAACCTATGCTGTAACACTTTTTGTTATTATTTTATTTTTTGTTTTTTGTTTTAACTATTTGGTACACTCTCTCTCACTTTCTTTTCTCTTTTTTTCCTTTGTAAATATATCCCAGCAGGGGAGGGAAAGGAAAAGAATAATTGACAGGTTTCAAAGTGAAACCCCAGTGTTGAAATATAGGCATTGTCTTCTGTACTGTATTTCTCCTCTCCTAACCTCTCTCCAATGAACAAACCAGCACCAAACATCTCAGTTAAGACTATATAAGAAAGAAAAATAAAAACGGAAAGAAACAAATAGGAAAAAAGAAAACAGCATATATTCTAATGGATAAATGGCTTTGTACCCATACATCTCCAGGCTAAAGTCTACATATTATATTCTAATGGATATATGGCCTTGTACTCATATATACCCAGGCTAAAGTCTACACATTATATTAAATGACTTTGCACCACAACATCCCCATAAATCCCCAAGCTAAAGTCTACACATTATATTCTAAAGGATAAATTACCTTGAATCCACAGATCCCCAGGCTAAAGTCTACACATTATATTCTAATGGATAAATGACCCCACAACCATACATCTACAGGCTAAAGTCTACACATTATATTCTAGTGAATAAATGGCCTTCTATCCACAAATTTCCAAGCTAAAGTCTACACATTATATTCTAATGAATATATGGTCTTGTACCCACACATATCCAGGTAAAGTCTACACATTATGTTCTGATGGATAAATGGTGTGGTACCCACAAATCCCCAGGTAAAAGTCTACACATTATATTCTAATGGTTAAATTGCCTTGTACCCACACATCCTCAGGCTAAAGTCTATACATTATATTCTACAGGAGAATGGCCTTATACTCATAGATCCCCAGGCTAAAGTCTACACATTATATTCTAATGGATAAATGGTGTGGTACCCACAATTCCCCAGGATAAAGTCTACATATCATATTCTAACGGTTAAATTGCCTTGTTCCCACACATCCCCAGGCTAAAGTCTATACATTATATTCTACTGGAGAATGGCCTTGCACCCACACATCCCCAGGTTAAAGTCTACACATTATATTCTAATTGATAAATGGCCTCGTACCCACATATCCTCAGTATAACATCTAAACATTATATTGTAATGGATAAATAACCTTACACCTACACATCCCCAGGCTAATGTCTACACATTATATTCTACTGGATAAAGGGCTTTGCACCCATGCATCCCCAGAATAAAGTCTATACATTATATTCTAATGGATAAATGGCCTTGTACCCACACATCCCCAGGCTAAAGTCTACACATGATATTCTAATGGATAAATGGCCTTCCATCCACAAATTCCCAGGCTAAAGTCTACACATTATATTCTAATGAATAAATGGCTTTGTACCCACACTTCGTCAGGCTAAAGTCTACACATGATATTCTAATGGATAAATGGCCTTGTACCCATACATCCCCAGGCTAAAGTTGACACATTATATTCTAATGAATAAATGACCTTGTACTTATACATCCCCAGGCTAAAGTTGACGCATTATATTCTAATGGATAAATGACCCCACAACCATACATCTACAGGCTAAAGTCTACATATTATATTCTAATGAATAAATGGTCTTGTACCCACACATACCCAGGTAAAGTCTACACATTATGTTCTAATGGCTAAATGGTGTGGTACCCACAAATCCCCAGGAAAAAGTCTACACATTATATTCTAATGGTTAAATTGCCTTGTACCCACACATCCTCAGGCTAAAGTCTATACATTATATTCTACTGGAAAATGACCTTATACTCATAGATCCCCAGGCTAAAGTCTACATATTACATTCTAATGGATAAATGGTGTGGTACCCACAATTCCCCAGGATAAAGTCTACATATTATATTCTAATGGTTAAATTGCCTTGTACCCACACATCCCCAGACTAAAGTCTATACATTATATTCTACTGGAGAATGGCCTTGCACTCACTCATCCCCAGGTTAAAGTCTAGACATTATATTCTAATGGATAAATGGCCTCTTACCCATATATCCTCAGGATAACATCTAAACATTATATTCTAATGGGTAAATGACATTGCATCCACACATCCCCAGGCTAAAATCTACAGATTATATTCTACTGGATAAAGGGCTTTGCACCCATACATCCCTAGAATAAAGTCTACACATTATATTCTGATCGATAAATGGCCTTGAATCCACACATCCATAGGATAAAGTCTGCACATTATATTCTAATGGATAAATTACCTTGTACCCAGTTATATCCCCAGGTAAAGTCTACACATTACATTCTAATGGATAAATGACATTGCACCCATACATCCCCATGCTAAAGTCTGCACATTAAATTCTAATGAATATATGGCCTTGCACCCACACATCCCCAGGCTAAAGTCTACACATAATATTCTAATGGATAAATGGCCTTGTACCCACACATCCCTAGGATAAAATCTACACATAATATTTTAATGGATAAATGGTCTTCCACCCACACATCCCCAAGCTAAAATCTATACATGCTATTCTAATGGATAAATGGCCTTGTACCCACACATCCCCAAGCTAAAATCTACACATAATATTCTAATGGATAAATGGCCTTGTACCCACACATCCCTAGGATAAAGTCTACACCTTATATTCTAGTGGATAAATGTCCTTGTACCCACACATCATCAGGCTAAAGTCTACACATTACATCCAGTGAGTGCTGCACTCCAGTACATTGTTCTTTCCTCTGTGACCTCAGATGTATTTACAGCTCTATTACCTCTCTTTGTTACTACCTCTAAATTATTTCTCATCCTTTACTATTTCTAAATGTTACATTTTGTTTCTTTTTGTATAACCTAAACCCACACTATTTTTTTCTTTTCCTCCTGAACATGTGCACTTTATTCCATTATTTCCCTCATTATTAATTTCTTTCCATCATTCTGCCCACCTAGGTTGTCTTGTGTATCTGACTCTACAGTGTCTACAGTAGACTTTCTCCATTCTTCTAGTAAGTGAACTGGTTCTTACACGTGTATATATTGCAATACAATTTTGTCTCTCACTTTTGTATTTGTTCTGCATTTCTTTTGCTGAAATAATGTAAAAGATATTGTATGTACTTCTTTTCTTACTGTAAAAAATATATTATGCATTCACATTGATACTGTATGACTATATATGTGTTCCACTCCTTTAAAAAAAACAGTTTTGAGCTGTTCTCCTCAGGCCTTCACATGAGAGGATTTGTCCAGACATACTTTGCAGTTAAGCAATGTCAATAAATAAATATTGCAGCCCACCACAACAGGTATCTAGGCAACTGAGGTGAGCCTTCTCTACTCCAAACATATACTTAACAGAGTCATGGGTTTGTACCACTGTAGTGTCATGTAACATCTGAGCCATCGTGCAAGGATTACATATAGATGCTATTCTAATTTTTGGTATTATTGACTGAGCATAATCAGTTACAATGAATAGGGCTGGTATAAGGCAAAATCGGGGCCATTCTATAAAATCAGGGAGAGTTGAGAAGGGTGGGAGTGTGTCCCTGTCTGTGGGGGGTGGGGGGTGGGGGGGTGGGACTGACATATCTTTTTTTTATATATATATATATATTTATACAATATATACACAAGAAGTCACTACATCGTCAAGTAAAGTATAAGAATTCTTATGTTCATTTGGTCTCATAAGGGATAGTTAAAATGGGGATTGCCTATATATAAAGTAAAAATAGAAATGTAACCATTTATTTGTATGTTTAGGGAAAATATCTAGTTACACATATACTAAGAGAAGGGAGAAAATGCAAGAAAAACTGGTTATACTACATTCATTTCATATTTAAAGGTTAGCTTTTCATGACAATTTGTAGGCAAATTTTATTTGTCAAGAATTATAGGGACTGACATACCTGTGAATGGCTGTGCTCAAGACTTCCAGATGAAGGCAGGAGAAACAGGATGATTTTATAGATAGCAGTAAGAGTTATTTAAGATGTTAATAAAACAACAAGTGTGGTGTAATGCTGCAGTTTCTAAACAATAATAAGAAGGAAACTCTTAATGTCATTTTTGACTGACTGTAATCATGCATGACTTATTAGGAACAGGGGGGGGATATGATAATGTATCAAGGATATTCTTTAAATTCAGTGCCAGGTAAGAGGCATGGGGATGTGTGTGTGTGTGTGTGTGTGTGTGTGTGTGTGTGTGTGTGTGTGTGTGTGTGTGTGTGTGTGTGCGAGCATGCACGCATGTGGGTGTGTACGTGTGCATGTGTAGGTGTGTGTGTGTGTGTGGGGGGGTTTATACAAATATTTGAATGTGTCTGAGAGAGTGAATTAGTGAGGTACATGTGCCAACACAATACATAGGCCAATAGAGGTGCTTATGGTAGGAAAGTGCTAACTAGCACTAGTAGTAAAAATCATGAGATTTAGAGACATGCAAATTGGCCAGTAATGAGGTATTTCCTCACTGGATTTAAACTGTCTCTGAATAAAATGTTCCACTATTGCGGAAACAACCCTTTTAACCACAATTCTCAATGTCCACTGTAGTATTTTTTTATGAATCCAAGGATAAGTGTTTCTGAATTGTCAGAGGATCCAAAAAATTGCACTACAAGGAAAGAAAATGGATTTAAGTTTATCTTCTTACAATTTCCACAGATGACTTTTTCTGTAAGTATTTCTTACTTTGAGTTTTACTTTATTTATTATTAAGGTTTACAATTCATATACTGTGCTGTTCTTTTTGTTTTGTTTTATTGCCATGATACCATGATATTTAACATTTGTATCATAATTTAAAGTTTCTAAGATAGACCCAGAAAGCTAATTCTGATTTTGAAGTATTCATATAGATGACAAGTAGATTTTTTTTTATATTTAAGGTAAAAAAAAAAAAAATATATATATATATATATATATATATATATATATATATATATATATATCTGCCAGAAAAGACTGCCTTTGTGATTTTGTTTTTTTATTTTTTTTAGTTTGCAAACCTGTTAAACACATATTGCTTTCTTGTTTTTGTCTTGTTTTATTACATTGTATTTCATTTTAAATATTCTTCTTGGGGCTGCAAAATGTATAGCTTGAGGCCAAGAAGAAAACAATTGTATTTTCCTTCTCTAATATTAAATGGATTAGCTATTTCTGAATTAAGATGGCACATGAGAAATCATATTTTACTTAAGGTAAGTGTCAGAAGTTGTGCATACTAAAAAAAAAAAAAAAAAAAAAAAAAAAAAAAGAAGTTGTGCATACTGTGCATACTGTGGAAATGTCAAGATTCAGCATTAGTTTCATGGCACAGGTAACTTCATTAAAAATAACATGCCAGCTTAGCATGAACAATGTTAACACTTCCACATCTATCGCCTGACTGACTAACATTCAGAAATTGCAATGCATTATGGTTAAAGTTACACTTCAGAAGGGGTATACCATACACTTGTATTAAAAGGGCAATTACAGATATATATAAACATAGCACATGCCAGTATTTTATCAGAGTTGTACTGTTATTTGTATTTTTTTTTCTTGGCTACCTGCTGACCATCAGACCTGCTTTATGTCAACTGGCTCATTTGATCCTTACCACTGGAGTGAGAACTGACTGAGATGGGCCATCATTTAGATTGAATCAGGGAAATCAGGGTTTCTATTTAGCCCTAACACCTATGCATGCTCATTTGCATTTAAGGGTTGTTTTATTTTTCTGTTTGTTTATTTGTTGGTTTGTTTTTTGTATTTTCTTTTAACCCATTTTCTTTTCATCAACCCCGTCAATCAATCAGCCCAATTTATTCCCCTTCACTGGAGTGAGAGTTGACCATGAGGGTACCATCATTCAGAAATCCATCACAGGTGGTTTGATTTTCTTAGATGAAATGTATACCACATGTAAAATAAATAAACCCTGCAGGTGTTGTGTCATGCACTTTAGAAAAATACATTACTTTGCCATTTTTTGTTGCTTATAAACATCAGAAATGGTGTTGTACATTTAAACATGTTAGCCGAGCATGTGTTGAACATTAATGTAAATTATAAACATTAGTATAATACAGTCATAAAAAAGTAAATGTACAGCTGCCACTATACATGTTCTTTGGCATGCTCAGTAATATTTCTATTATTTACATGATTGTATGAAAATGCCTAGCTACATGGGTGTGGCACGTGTATGGAAAGATTCTGCCATCAGAATATATGTGGGCGTGATCAAGTGTAGACTGCATTGCATCCACATAATTTATATTACAACACACATACCGGTTAATGAATTGTAAGGCTGTCATTGACTTATGTATATGAAGTAAACAATACTGATGGGTATTGGGGCAGTATACACACCTGTGACAATGTGAAAACATAGAGAAGAGTAACAGACACCTGTGCAATTATTCCAGTAACAGTATTAAGTGATGAAAGAAAGTATTTTTAAGCAGCCTAAATGTAAATGGTAGAAAGTTAGTGACTCCTCATGCATGCTGTGTGTGTATACAGCAAAATACAGAAGGACCTGGCACATGCACTGGTGAGTCAGATTGAACAGGATATAAACAGAATAATAATCTGATATACGTATTACCATTTCTCTAACTATAGCAGATGTGACATACACACATGCAAAATGAGTCACAGTAATGTGGCATATGCAAAAATGCACATAAATCAAGGCACAAGTCAAGTGCAGCCCATTCGCTGACAAATGGGCATGTTTCTGAATGCCATAATGTCTGTTAATATGCACAGGATGCATTGTTTTGTACATCATAAAAGGACAGGTATCCCACACAAGACATGGGCTAAATAAAAGTCAATGCTAGCATTTTGTCATTAATGTGTCAGCTAATGGGTAAATACAGTAAATATCGGGCTACAATTATTTGTGACTATGATACATTTCTGTTTCTGCAATCAGTGATATGAAATATGCCTTTCCTGGTGTAATTGCCACACCAGATATGCTGACTTCAATAAGTGCATTAAAGTACAGATGTAAATGTAGTACATTTTAATTGATATAGACCTCTGAAGTAAGCCTTGTTAAAAACAATAGTAAGAACTGTATTACACTACAGTAACACACAACACACCCAGGTGAAGCATTAACGTGCATTACTAAGTGATCTGTTGTGGAGTTACATTGCATATACACCAAATGTAAACTGGCATGGGACAAATGTTATCCTCCAACCATAGGTCACTAAACACATTATGCAGACATGGGCAAATCCAACATTACGGGGGTTAATTAAATTAAGTACTGACAATGAACAACAAATGATAATAAATATCTCATGATACTTAATAGTTAAAGGTCACTTTGCTAAATGGTATGCATCTAGAACATCATTATATTTGTGGTTACAAATAGATTTCACATGCATCGATTGGTATGATATGGAATTGCAGCAAAGACTACTATAACTAACCAACATAAACATACAAGAAAGTATCATAACTCAGGTGCACTCACACTTTCTGATGATTTAGTAACATACCACACATTAAGAACTGCTCTATAAGCCCTCATGTCCTATAAAATTTTAGAATGTGAACAAAAGAATAGCAGTGATATGTAAATGTTAGTAAAAAGACATGCAATGCATACCATTATTATTTGGAAAATAAATAATGCTGTGAGCAATCACTAGCATACTCAACATTTGCATGTTGTCAGACTCAAGCACATGCCAAGGCCACATCTCAGAGAGATGTGTGTCACCCATTGATGCCACAGAAACAGGCATATGTAATGTGTCATGAAGAACACCCTTGAAGGGATTACATCACTGTCCTATTGTAATGGATATGGATCCCCTAAGATGAAGTGTGAGACTTTGTGGATCCCTTAATGTGCCATATATACAGACTTAGCCAAAAGCTTGTAAGTTCGTCACAGTTGTCCAACAGACAAATGTTACCAGATTCAAGCTCCTGCCAGTCATACTACACACTCTGCAGAGATGTGTGTTAACTGTGTCTGCCACAGCAGATAGCAAAGGAGGTTGCCACAAATAGCATAATTCAAGATGTGAAGTAAAAAAAAACAGCTTTTGATATTAATTTATCTAATACAAATTTGTCTGAGTAATGAAAAGGACATGGCTATGTTAATGTTCATATAACTGTGAACAGAACAGTATCAATGTTGGTTGGCCAAGACACTCTTTTCTGTCCACGTTGTTTTGTACACACACAGTCCCAGATTAAAACTGCAGTATATCTGCATAGATACACTACACAAGTTAATATTAACTGCATATGACACAGGAGCACTCACACCACAAGAATCCCACAACACCTGGTTGCCTGCCATGAAATCCTCAAATGTTTTGAAGGGTGCTTGTCCATCATAAAAATGGATAGAAATGACTTGGTGCAATGATGTTTGTATCATGCCAGTACACTCACATAACATATTTCTTTGCTAGAATTGAATAGCTGCCTTTTTAAGTCCCCAGCCTAATGAAATTTGTATTAATTACATGTGCCACAGTGGAAGTCTTGCCACAACTGTAAGACTCCACCTATGTGAAGTTATAACATCCTATCATCGTGTCGCCAACCAAGATTTGAGGAAAAAGTGATGGGGAGGCCTCTCTCACTGTAATTGTACATATTATAACTGTGGTGGATGTCATTCAAGCATAGATGTATACTAACATACAATTGTTCTAGTCACTCACTGTGGGTTTTGAACCCCTACATAAGTCACCATAGCAGGCTGAATATGCCACAGGAAAAGTATTACTACATTCATCAGATATTTGTGTATTTGAAAGTGTGCATCATCCTATTGCTGCAAGTCATATGTGTGCCACTAATATGATTAAAAGACTGGTGTGATCTGCTTTGTTCTCATAAAATCTTGCATGATACTAGGTATACCTAAACATACATGATGCAGTCATCACTGTGATGGTAGAGTCACAATCATTTACAATATGCAGATGATCATAGATTTGAACTCATCGCTTACTAAGGCAACAAGCACAGAACATTCTCTCATTTCCTCACACCACAGGAGAAGGTTTACTACTAGCATTTGCAAAGGCAGACTCCAACAAATTGTATCATCAGTATTAAACAAAGCATTTTTCTGTGAAAAATATGGGAAGTATTGAAAGAATTCTCAGCTGTACATGTCCATATCAGATAGATTCATAGGTTCATAGGTTCATAGGTAGGTACTAGGCTATCAGCCCAAGGGCCTACGCAAGCCTAGTCAACAAGGTTCCCTGGCTTACACCACCCAAGAAAGTTATTTTCCTGTGCCACTGTCGAGAAGAGACACAGAAGTGATCTCCAGGGTGTATTTCCTATTTCCCATCCACTCATCAAGATTTTTCTTGAAGAGTGCTAATGAAGAACTTTGCTTGACATAGATGGGTAGCCTGTTCCAGAGTATGGGAAGTCTCTGGGATAGGAATCTATCCCTCCAGCATGTCCTGTTTATTGTGGTGACAAGGTTTAGGTCCCTAGAGCGTGTAGCTTGGAGGGATTGGGATTTCTTTAGGTGTAGCATGTCCAACAGCTCTGGGTTTGACATAGCTTTACATGTTAGGCAGAGATCACCTCTGAGTAGGCGATATGCTACGGAGTAAAGCTGGAGATTTTTGAGGCGGTCAGTGTAGGGCATTTGTTTGAGTCCAGTAATCCTCTTTGTGAGGTACTTCTGTGGCCTTTCCAGCTGCTGCAGATGTCTTGTGAGGTACATTCCAAAAGGGGCGTTGTACTCTATAGTGGGTCTAATGAGTGTCGAGTAGACGGGAACGATGACATCTCTTTTCCGGGATGATAACCCTTTTATGATGAGGTGTGCCACGTAGAAGGACTTCCTGACTACTGTGGCAATGTGACTATCAAAGGAGAGACTACTGTCCACCTGGGTCCCAAGGTCTCTTATCACACATTCGGTGTTAAGTAGATTGCTACCTATATGGTAGTTTATGGGTACAGAGTTTTTACCAAAGTGGATGACACTGCATTTTCTGGCATTGAGCTTGAGACCATGGCTCTGACACCAGGCATCTGTCTCAGAGAGGCCCTTCTGTAGGATGTTCACATCATTTGGGGACTTGACTATGGCTCCTAGTTTGCAGTCATCTGTGAACTTCGTTAGCCAGAGGTCTTCTGTGTTAGCCTGTACTTCAGAGAAGTAGATACCAAACAGGAGCGGTCCCAGGACGGAACCCTGTGGTACTCCACTTGTCACTGGTTTGAGGTCAGATTTGGAGTCTGCAACTTTTACAGTGTGGGTTCTGTCAGTGAGCCAGTTGGCAACCCATCTTGTGAGGTAAGGATTTATGCCTAGTTTATTGAGTTTAGCTATAATTCCAGAATGGGGGATGGTGTTGAAAGCCTTGGCGAGGTCAAGACAGGCTGTGTGAACCACCTTACCCTCATCTATGGCTTTGGTGACTGCCTCAAAGAAGTTGATCATGTTCAGGAGGCATGATCTGCCTTTCATAAACCTGAACTAGGTAGGATCTAGAGTTTGGAGGTTACCAGTGTATTTGTTTATGAGTTCCATGATGATACGTTCCATGGCTTTGCAGACCAGGCTCGTCAGGCTAATAGGTATATAGTTCCCAGGATCAGTGGTGGCTCCCCCTTTGTGGAGTGGGATAACTGTTGCTGTGCGCCATTCAGCTTTGTGGTTGTCCTTGGAATTAGTGGCGATTTTATTTTCATAGCTAGCTATGGAGGATCTTATAAGGGATCTCAGCTTCTTACTGAGGCTGACCAGGGATCTCCTCCACTCATGGGATTTTACTTTCTTTTGCAACAGTTTCTTCCTTCTGTTGTACAGTTTGTTTATGGCAGGGGACCACCAGATTGGCTTCCTTTTTTTGGAGGATAGTGACTTGGTTCTGTTTGGGATAGCACGATCCATGCACTCATGTAAGTGCTTATAGAGTGCATTTGTGTAGGATTCAGCAGTTGTAACTGTATTGTCCATCTGCATGGGAGTCATGAAGTTCACTACTTCTGTCTTAAGAAGCATGAAGTTGGCTTTGGAGAAATTTTTTACTGTGGTTTCCTTAATGGGGGGTGGGGTGGGATGTGGATATCAAGGGTGATTAGCTTATGGTCGGATTGGACCAATGAGGAGTTGACTTCAGGTGTGGAACACTGGTCGCTCATGTTGGTAATGACTAGGTCTAGGATATTGTTGCCCCTGGTGGGGTTGTGGATAAGTTGATCTAGGGCATTGGAGTTTATGAATTCCAGAAAGTGTCGCGCTAAGGTGTTGGTACATGAGTAGTTTTCCCAATTAATGGTGGGGTAGTTGAAGTCGCCCACTATTAGGGTGTTTGGTTGAACCCTAATATTTCCCAGTACATCAAGAAAAGAGGAGTGGGAATCCTGGGGCATGGTGGGGGATCTGTAGCAAGCTACAATTTGGATTGCAGTTTTGCCAAGAGTTAGTTGCACTTGGATAACCTCGGATGCATTATGCTGAGCAGCTAGCCTGGAGGTGTGGATATCCTTAATGAATATGGACACACCCCCACCTTTGGTGTTTCGGTTCAGGTTACATGGCCGAAAAGTGTGGTATGAGTTATAGCCTGGTAGTGCAGGGGTGCTCTCTGGAGCCTTGAACCAGGTCTCAGTCACTGCACATATATTGATGTTCTCCATTTTAAGGAGTGCCTCGAGTGAGTGCATTTTGAAATTTAGACTTCTAGCATTGAGTAGCATTACCCTCAAGTTTTTGCTTGCCTGTTCCTGTTATGGTGGTGAATTTGTTACTTGAACCCTGCCTAAAAATGGAACTATGGGGCAGCAAGAGCCTTAGCCAGTATCTGGAATCCCAGGGGTGACAGGTGCAGGCCATCTGTGGCAAAGCATTGTAGTCTGTCGACCATGTCATCCCATGCAGACAGATACTGGATCCCCTTAGAATGACACCAGAAGCTTAGCCAATTGTTGAAGTCAATCATTTTGTCCTTATACTGCAGTATCATTCTGGGCGATGGCAGAATGCTACTCAGGGCTAGGGTCATACCTGACTGGGCTACAAGATCACAGAGCACTTTCATGTCTCTTTTCATGTAGTCCAGGGAGGTATGTCTCAGGTCATTCACACCAACATGGACAATGACAGAGTCATATTTGTACTTGTTGTGGAGTGATCTGAGTGCGTGGGTTATGTGGCGGATCCTGGCACCCGACAGGCAGCTGACAGTAACCTTCTCCTTGTTTAGCCTGGTGAGTGGGACATCAGTGTGCCTGACTATAGAGTCACCTATGACTAGTGTGTTAGGTATGTTGTTTTGCCTTATTGGCTGTGTTTGAGTGGCACACTGAGTCGGTGGGCTATGTGTCATTTGGCTTGTGTTGGGGAATGGAGGTTGCTTGTGTTTCTGCTTTGGAGGTCTCTGTTGCTTAGGCAGATTATTATTGAGAGCCTCCACAAATGTTTTTAAGTTTCTATGTGTGGATTCTGCTGGTGTAGACATAGTGAGACTATGTGATGAGTGTGGTGTGGTGCAAATGTTTACCTTCTCCTCATGACTGTCAGGTTCAGTCTTGGTTGGAGAGAGCTTTACCTCCAGTTTGGCTAGATAAGTGCATCTCTCACAGGTTGTAGTGTTGGGTGATAGAAGGAGAGGGTTGTCTGTGTACATGAGGCAATTTCTGCATTGCCTCAAGATGCCCAGATTCATCAGATAGACAGGGGAGAACACTGGGAGATGACCCTTGGACATGCCTAAATAAAAAAACTATTTTCCTCTAGATAAGTGAAGAAAGTGAGTACAAGAGCTGTTTTTCTCAACACCAGTGAGAAAAGTAAGTACAACAACTGTTTTCCTCTAGGTAATGAGGAAGATTGAGTGCTATAGTAATTAGTAGCTTATTTGGTGCTTACAAGTTCTGAACAAGTGCTGAGTATGAATAAGCAAATTTAAGTGCTAAAACTAAGAATCTGTATCTGCACTAGATGAGTTACAGTAACAAGTGCAAATGCAGGCTTTCAAATCAGAAAGTTGAGAGAGATGGAAGATTGCCCAAATGGCCAATAACTACAAATTCTGGGCCAGAACCACTCCTTATGTGGTAGACAGGTTACCTAATGCTTACCACTCCCACTGATAAGCTAGAAGGCTTCCATCCAACACAGAAAGACTTGGATACAGCAAATCTGTATCTGGAACACTAGTTACAGGAAAGATAGGAAACAGGCTTGCAGTTTTTTTTTTTTTTTTTACAGAAAAGTAGCAAAAACAGTAGTATAAACAATTGACATGCAGTGCAAGCTAGCACACGAGTATGTAGCAATATTAGACCACACACAGTTTGAAAAATGCAATTAAATTAAAAAGGACTAAAAGCAAGTGCAGAAAGGGTTTATTAGGTAGAATGCGGTAAAGAGATGAGACTGGGGGAGTGTCCTAGATCAAATCTACAGCGGGGTGGGCACTGCAAAAGCCACCAAATTTAATTACAAACCAAAAACAGGGAGGGTGGTGGGGAAGACAGTTTCAGCAGAGATTTGAGCAACCACTAACAGTATAAACTATAAAACCAAAAAAATATACTCAGCTCTGTATATTTGCAGATAATCTTGTAAGGCTGTCTCTCAGAACACAGGTTCCAATTTAAATGCAGGCTGTTATTAACAGGTCAAATTAAGGGAACCTTGAGTTAGGTAACACACAAGCTATAAAATCCAGTTATATCAGCTGAAGACAAGGTAGAAAATGGGGGTGGGGGGCTGAGGAAGACAGTTTCAGCAGAGATTTGAGCAAACACTAACAGTATAAACTATAAAACAAAAAAATATATACTCAGCTCTGTATATTTGCAGATCAGTATCTAAGCAACAATTAAACTCTATAATAAAGAAAAATATACTCAGCTCTGTATATTTGCAGATAATCTTGTAAGGCTGTCTCTCAGAACACAGGTTCCAGTTTAAATGCAGGCTGTTATTAACAGGTCAAATTAAGGGAACCTTGAGTTAGGTAACACACAATCTATAAAAAACAGTTAAATCAGCTGAAGACAAGGCAGAAAATGGGGGTGGGGGGCTGGGGAAGACAGTTTCAGCAGAGATTTGAGATGGATGGAACATGGTTATTTACATATGCTAAGATCACAAGCTCCACATGAAGTATTGTTTTACAACAGTAAAAGCACACTTATCTGAATGGATGACATCACCATTGTTTAATAGATTAATGTGCCTGCTAAACGGGAATGAAAGTGGTGGGGCAGTGCAATAACACTGCACAGCTACACGTTATATGTAGTTGAAGCTTTTTCTATGCAGCATGACAGAGAGAAACGCACACTTACAGTAGTCACAATCTAGGTAGCAGAGTATCAACAGCCACCACCATAGAACAAATTTTATTATAGCTGTCAGACAGTGCACTTTTAAAAGTGGTACCTAATCAGTGTGTTTCCAAAACTGGGTTTTGGCCAGCCATGTTAGAAATGTGTAGGGTAGACTTCTGCCAGTGTAAATATGTCTCCTATGTAGAAGGGTGCATAATGTGCAGTCCTTGAAGTACAGCACTGACAAGCTCATGTACACCCTTAGGATGTATACGACATCCAACAGATATGTAAGAGTAACAGTATGTGTTGTTACCTGCAGCCTGTTATAGTAGAGCAGGATCACACATATTTGTATCATCCATATAATGATTAATGTAATACAAATCTTATGATAAATATGTAAATCATTATATATGAAACCTTAGGATAACACGTATCAGTTCTGCATTTGACCAGAATCAGACTTATTTGTATGCTTACACTCTTAAGTTGCCTGAAAATTGGCATGGAATACCAGACTAATGTTTATTCCTGTTCAAAGTTCAACAGCTCAGGATAAAATTATGCATGTGTTAACACTTTGCCATCAATCGTGTATATAAGCTTATCAGTGCAGCACATCAGGGAGAGATTTTTTTTAAGAAATATATCTGGATTATATAACTTCTGCATGTGTTAATGGACTGTTGTACTCATAATATTTGGATTTCAGTGTGATGTATATGTCTGTACTGTCATGTACAACTGGCTCTGTCAGAACACTCACTATGTACACTTCTACTTAGGAGACATATTTACCCCCTATCAATTTCTAGCTTTCCCAGGCAAAACCCAGTTTTGGCAATGCACATATAAAATAATGCTTTCAAAACTGCACTGCCTCACAGCTGTAATAAGATTTCTTACTGACTGGTAACAGAAGAAATACAAATGAATGTATGCAGGCATTATGAACAAAGGAAAATTAACCATATGACTGTCTAGGACTACACATGAGTAATACACAACTATAACAACTCTCCACTCCCCCACCCCCCAAAAAATTAAAAATTCAAGTTAATAGCGATGACACAACTATGTAAGAATGACAAAAAATGTACAACTCCGTGACAGATAATAGCATGAAAAAATAGTTTAATTAAAATGGAGGAAGTTAAACATGCTTGTCCCGGCCCCCATTTGAACCAACCACTCTGGACACGCAAAACCATTTGATGACCTTTATTATATATTATCATAGATGAAACTTCAAACATATAAACAATATCAAATGCCATCAACCACAATGATCCTCAGGGCAGCGTAACCACTCACCCTGCTCGAACTCCTCAGGGCAGCGCACCTGCTCACACTAAAACTTCCTCCACCGGGGCAGTGTGCTTGCTCACCCCCCCCCACAAATAATAGGCAGCGTACCTACTCACCTTCCACCACACAAAACCATTGGCCAAATCAAACCACATCCTTAGAGGGGGAACAGAAGTGGACAATCCAGTCCCTCTTCTCCACCTTTCCGCTCAAAGCAACCAAATCATCCTCCAGCAGAAAAGGGAGGGTGGGAGGGACCAACTCACGCCAAATGTGACTACTTCCTTTAGCTCCCTACACTTAAACCCATCCTGAGCCCCACCCTTCCTTACCTCACTTCCTTAACTACTCCCATCCCCTTTCCCTAACTACATCGCCATGCCTTTAGTGATTAGCCAATCCCTAGCCTAGCTTTTCCTCACCCCCACCCTCCACTTACTCGTGGGTCCAGGACAACTTTGTTTGTACCAAACTACATTTGTCCCAGCCCTCCTTTGAACAAACCACTCTGGACATGCAAAGAGATTTGACAACCTTTATTATACATTATCATACATGAAACTTCAAACATATAAACAATATCAAATGCCATCAACCACAATGATCCTCAGCGCAGCGTAGCCACTCACCCTACTCAAACACATCAGGGCAGCGCACCTGCTCACCCTAAAACTTCCTCCACTGGGGCAG
Organism: Protopterus annectens; assembly: GCF_019279795.1. Lineage (NCBI taxonomy): Eukaryota > Metazoa > Chordata > Ceratodontiformes > Protopteridae > Protopterus > Protopterus annectens. Next base: position 179,484,609 of record NC_056744.1, read on the forward strand.
CGTGTCTGCTCACCCTCCCCCCCACTCACAAATAATAGGCAGCATACCTGCTCACCTTCCACCACACAAAACCATTGGCAAAAGCAAACCCTATCCTGGGGGAACAGAAGAGGACAATTCTGTCCCTCTTCTCCGCCACCAGCCTGATTCCAGGCTGTTCCCCCTCCTAAACCTTAACCTGCAGCATCTCTTCTAAAAAGAATTTGAGATGCAAATTAAACAAATCCAAACCAATTTAATTCAGATGAACTCCATCCGTATGATACCAACCTACCTCTCCTTGCCCAAAGTCGAATGTTGAATGATATGTATCCCCACTTTTTTTAACTGCCCCTCCAATGTATGATTAACAAACCTCCTGGCTCTTTCACTAGCTTTATAACTGCATGCCTCCCTCCAAAACAATCGAGGAATCAACTCCGACCACACAATTACCATACCCGGGTACCTATCCTGTAGTCTCCACAAATCCTGTAAAATAGTGTCTGCTAAACACTTCTTAGTCAAAATACCCAAGTCATTACCTCCCAAATTAATTTTTAATATATCAGGACACCCTATCCACAATTTAACCTCTGAAATTCAAACATTAACCTATCCCAATGCATATCCCTGACCCCATGCCAAAACACAGAACATCCTAAATAAGAAAAACCCAAATTACTTCCATCCTCTCTGATTAAGGCACGCTTCTCAGCCCAGTAGATATACGAATGGCCCAAAATGAGTATATGCTTCCCTGAAAGAAAAAGAAAAAATTGTTAATAACCACAAACAGTACTATCTAATATAAGATAAAAAGGCATTTGAGGGCCACCTGCCTGCCCTCTTAATAACCTCAATTAAACTACCCTGTTTAGCCAAATCCTAAGCCCTCCCAGTTCTAAAATAATGAGCTGCAATCTTCTCAGCTGGAAATCCCATGCAACCCAAAATCCTCCTAATTAAAGTAATAAACCTACTACTGGAAATTACCCTGCCATCTCTTGAACAAAACACCAACCCCTCCGAACACCCCAACCTCCTACTCCTAAATTCTGTAATCCAAGTTACTGGGCAAAGATGAAGATTCCTGTCTGCTTTGAGCACTACCGTACATCCCCTACCCAACTGATCCGTCTTGCTTTTCTGTATTATGATGTTGCCCTCCTTCTCAGTCACTATAACATCCTTCCAACATAAGGAACCTAACAATTCCGATACCCTGAAAGTGCCAAAATATAACCACATGCATAGAGTGCCCTACATAAAATAATCTAGCGAACCACCATGTAATAATCTTAAACCTTGTAACAAAATCTTCAATATTCTCCTTGCAATTGGCAACTGTGTATCCCTACGCTCCACCATCACCCTCCCCCACCCTCTCAACATACGTCCTAATGTCCAGGACTTCGTAAAATCTTGCAACCCCCCCCCAGCTTAGCAAAATTACTAATAGCCGCCAGATCCACTTTAACTGTCTGCAAAGCCTTACCTTTCTCCCAAGCACTAGCCACATATCTTAACAATAATTCCTCTGACCATACCCTTACCTCTTCCGGCAATTGCAAAACAAATTGATTAAAATCAAAAAGAGCCCTATCGTATGCCTTCCTCATAGAAGAAGCCCAGGAATGCTGCAACAGATGCCTGACTTTCCTATCCCAAGCTTCCACACCTCCTCCAGCAATGTTTCCAGCACCTCGACTGCCCCCGGGGCCAACCCTTGAAACCTGCAAAACTGAAAGCAGGACAATCTATCAGCAATATCATTCTTAACACCAGGCACATGTACTGCTGTAAAAGAAAAATTTATTAACAGGCTCTGCAATACCAACTTCTGCAATATCCTCAATAACAATTCTGCCCTAGCTGTCTTCTTTTGTAGCACTTTCACCACAGCCATATTATCCAAATGAAAAACTACCCTCTTGTTCCTCAACTGCTCCTTCCACACCACCGAAGCTGCCCATATTGGCATCAGTTCCTAAAAAGTGACATCATGCTTCCATTCCTCATCCCAATCTGGAGGCCATTGCGCTGCAAACCATCTTGCCCCAAAGTAAGCCCTCATGCCAATACTGCCAGCTGCATCCGTAAACAACTGAAGTTCTTCCTGACCCACCTACTCCGATTGCCAAAAGGAAATCCCATTAAATTTTTGCACAAAACCATTCCACAACTTCAAATCCTCCCGCACTAGCCTAGTCACCCCAACCCAATGATGTTTGCTCTTACACCCTTATAACAAATGAGCTAATTCCTGCAAAACGTCCGACCTAGATATACCGCTCGACAGGCAAAATTCAGTATACCCAACAGTTCCATGACTGAACCAACACGAATCTTATTCTTGTCCAACACCCCCTTTATCGCTGACCTCTGCCTTTCTATTTTATCCTTAGGTAGACGCAACAATCCCCGTTCTGCATCTACCATTAACCCCAGGAACTCCAACGCTCTTGCTGGGCCTTCCATCTTGTGCTGTGCCAAAGGTACACCCAGTTCCTCACACATACCAGTAAATTCTTGTAACCCCTGTTGAGCACCCACCCTCCATTTCCTAACTAGCAAGAAATCATCCAAATAATGCACCGCCTGCTGTGTTCCTACCCTCTGATTCCAGATCCAATGTAAGAGGGTACTGTTGTGTCTTTCGGCTTTTCCCGGTTAGGGGTCGCCACAGTGGAACTCCGGTCTGCTAATGATTAGTAGTTGATTTTTACGTGCCGAGTTACCAGCCCTGATGCACAACTTTCAATGAAGGTACGCCCATTCATGCATGTCTCCACGCAGAAGATGCTCTAGCTGAGAATCGAACCAGACAGCGTCTTTCTGTGAGGTGACAACGCTACCACAGCAAGGGTACTAAATTTCTCAAACGTCGCATATGCCACGGAACAACCCAATGACATCCAACAAGACCTCATCCACCTCCTGTGCCTCACCATTCTCACCACTTAGTTCCCCAACCACTGGCAAATTAATCTCATTACCTGCACCTTCGCCTTGTGACATACTGGAAACAGGAGTCTCCACTGTAACCGTCTGTTTCTCCACCTGCTGCCTTTTCCCCCAGCCTGGAGTCATCACAGGGTGCCATCTCTTTCTGCCTGAAGCTTGTTCTGGCTCCACCGCAGACCTCATTACATCCCGGAACAATTCTTCCCCTTGGGCTACAATAGCCTGCCATCGTTGTCGCAATTCTGTTAACTTGGCCATCTGTAAAAGAAAACACAATTTTAACACTGTTCCACTAAACCGACTACCTTACTCCCCCAGAACAACTACAATGCTGTCTTGCCCTATGCCCCTCCACTCTCTACCAACTGCCCTAATTATCTATACTCTGCAGCCTAGCACCACCCATTGCATAGCTAACCTGCTAGTCATAACCTGTCATCGGTAGCTAATGCACTTATACTTCTTTCACAACTAAAATATCCCCTGCCTAGCACACTCTCCACCATTCCCTGCACATCCATTCAGCCACACACTTCCCTACAGCTACCATTGCCTGCCTTATCACAACCAGGTGTATATGTATCTCTATAAATATATATATATATATATATATATATATATATATATATATATATATATATATATATATATATATATATATTTGGGGGAAAAATTTAATAATATTAATAATATATATATATATAATATCCTACCCTTTCCCCCCTACCATCACCATTCCACTCCCAGAAGCCTGCAAGCCTTACCTCTATCTTGTGGACTTAAATCCTTATCCCACGAGAGGTAACGGCCGAAATCCACCAGACAGCCAAAAATGAAAGCAGAAACCGAGAAACACCAGGGAAAGTGAAAGGAAATCCCCACCACTACTGACGTAGGAGGAAGCAAGCGAGGACAACCCCACGAAAGAAATGGCTGCTGAAACCACGCACAAGAGCGGAAACAAGAAGAGACCTAGGGGAACCAGAGAAAACACCACAGAAGCCCACGAACCCACCAGGGAGCACCCAAGGTGCACCAAGGCAGGAAAGGAATCCAATGCTGGACACCACAACACCTACCATGACCACTGGGGAAAAAACGGAGCCAGTCACAGAAGCTCACAAACCCACCAGGGAGCACCCGCGGATCCCAAGGGCAAAGAGAAGGACTGGATTACAATGCTGGACCCCCCCCACAGCCTACCACAACCACTGGGCACACGCCGAAGACCGGGAAAAGACACAAAAGGCTGCAAACCCACCATGGAGCACTACTGATACACTGAACTCGACGACCTAGGCAAGAATACAATGCTGGACCCACACAGCCAACTGTGACCACCAGGGCACACAACGGAGAATGGAGAAAGATCCCAAAAGCCCACAAACCCAACAGGGAGAACCAGAGGGACACCAAACTTGATGTACCAGACTGAATTACCACGCTGGACCCGCACAGCCTACCTCAACCACCAAGGAATACTTTTTTATTTATTACCTGCCAACCCACATGCTACTATCTGACCACATGACCCAACCAAGAAGATGGAACGATGAGCCTGGCCTACCCGCATGGCTACCCTGACCGCATGGCAAAGGCTTAACCCACCATGACCATCCAACCGGAACCACCACCAGACCACCAGCAAGCACTCAACCGTGAAATGACAGGAGGCAGCACAGGACACCAGGAAGCACCTACCACATCACCCTGCCTACCGGACCCAGCGCCTCACACCCATACCCAGGTAAGCCAAGCACCACACTCATACAGACAGTACCCACCAACCATTCACCCACACACACTCTCCACTCAGTAACCGTCCATACCAGCAAGCCCAATCTATTTCAAAACTCCACCCCCACTTTAAAATTTTCTAACAATGCACACCCAAGAGAGAGAGAAGGGAACTAACTCAGTTAAACTAATCCCTTCTCTCCCCACCATCCAAGGCCTACCTGTATCCACAAATATCTACAGGTTGTCTGGGTGTAAGCTAGCTGTTTCTACACTAACCAACTCACGCCAGATGTGACTACTTCCTTTAGCTCCCTACACTTAAACCCATCCTGAGTCCCACCGTTCCTTACCTCACTTCCTTAACTACTCCCATCCCCTTTCCCTAACTACATTGCCATGCCTTTAGTGACTAGCCAATCCCTAGCCTAGCTCTTCCCCACCCCCACCCCTACACTCCACTTACTTGTGGGTCCAGGACAACTTTGTTTGTGCCAAACTACATTTAACATTTGAGATCTCCTCTTTGGTTGATGTTGGGAATATATCACAGTCTTAAAACATTTGTTGGATTACAAATGAAGCCTTACCATTGCTAATAGTCATAGAACTCTTTGTATTAACAAATGTTCAGGTTTGTTTGATAAATGCTTGGGTTTACGTAAAAATAATTACTATAACTGCTATGACAACACCAACACCAACTGACAAAATGTGGACCACAAACAATGCTATTGGGAAATGTAAGCTATCACTAATGTAAAAAAAAATTCTTTCTAAATAGGCATCACAGTCTTTACAAAATCTGTACAAAACTCCACATGCAATTGCAATTCCAGCAGTGAAAACAGCAGTCTCTGGATCCAGTGTCCCCTACTGTAATACAAGTACCTTATCAACATAATTAGCTTATACATTACAGATTCACCCCTGTGAGCACTGTGAATATGCAAATTAGATACCAATGCATTAGCATGCATGTATCATAAAATCTGCGCTTAGTGTTAGGCAGGTAAGCATGCTGAGAAGACCTGCACAACTCTGTGCACACTCCCTAGTAGTGCAATAAAGAGAATTGAGTAGCATTGCTTTCTAATGACTTGCAAGTGTGAATGATTATTCTTACCATAGGAATAGTTAGTGTTTCACAGTACTGACAACTTGATGTACACTTACTGAGGGTGTGTCATGGAGAATATAGTTACTACTAGAAAGTCAGATTTTATATTGATAACCTTTATACTAGTTTTCTTACTAAATACTTATGACCCAACCGTGCCTCTGAGTAAAAAGTAGTCTGTAATTCAAATTAAGTACATAACATTTACATATGCAATTATATATCAAAAATAATGTAAATGACATTGCATTCATGTTAGAAAAGCATAAAAAACAGGATGATGGTCACAAAACAGGGAGAAGAAATCAACTGTAGTATTGTAAATATCTGTTAATATTATGTCAGAAAGTATTATCTTAACTGTTCCAAACATCACATTCATCTACATATCTACTGACATATTACAAAGGACGGCTGTGAGAAAATGCCAATGCAAAGTCATACAATGTCATATTTTGAATATATGTGATATACTTTCTATTTATTATAATATCTGTCCATGTCTGTGGCAAGTAGTGAAAATAATCTCAGCTGTGTCTGGGTCAAATCCAGAAAGGGGTGCTGTTTGTGTGAAAGTAGTGATGCATAATGAGCATATGCTCATACTGTAAGTTAACAAAGTGCAGAAAACATCAGAAAGGCAGATTTTAAATGCTTGGTTTCTAATTTCATTTTCTTTTTGGCTTCACCTTTTGTGCCCCACTTGCCATTGCACATCAGGGACTGTCAGCAGTCACTAACAGTGAATGACAGTTCACCTCCAAAGAAAAAACTCACAACTTTAATTTGGAATGACATAAGTATTTCAAATGATCCTGGTGCTGTTGCACTTCTATCAGCACTCAGGACAGTACAGAGTGACGAAAATGCCCCTGTACACTACTTAAACAAATGAAATTGCAGTGAGTTTAGAGAAAGAGGATAGGTAATAGAGGGTCCAAAAGCAGTTTACAGATATTTTTATTGAGAGGATCACAATGAGATGTGTCACAATGTCTTGTTTAGGAATGTAACACTAAATAGAAATGACTATCACAAATATGACTTTTGGAAAACAATTATCATTAGTGCTTGTGATATATGTACAATACAATATGTGTAAAGTATGTTAACCATTGTAATGATGATTAAAGACTTTCGGCTTTTCCCGGTTAGGGGTCGCCACAGCAAAACTCCGGCCCGCTCATGATTGGCAGTGGATTTTTACAGCCAGCCCATCGCCCAACCTTCAAAGAAGGCACGCCCATTCACGCTCTCACCTACCTGCATGTCTTTAACGTCACTCGACCGTGGGGAGGACATGCAGACTCCACACAGAAGGAAGTCCAGCTGAGAATCGAACAGGAGAACCTCTTGCTGTGAAGTGACAATGCTAACTGCTGCACCACCGCATCTGTTAACCATTGTAATGATGATAATTAATGTAAAATGCACTTGCAGATAAAATGTGCACAATAGTTTTGCTCTAATTATTACGATTTATCACATATCATAATTATGTGTTTAGGACAGTTTTTATGTCATGTACAGTATATATGAAAACTAACTTAAAATGTATTACTCAAGTCAGACATATCCATGCATTTGAAATGTATTTGCAGCCGCAAATATGACCTTTTACATAGAAATGCAGCACAATGACTACTTAAAGCCACAGACTTACAGGCATCTCTTAAGTTCATCTTCTTTCATTTCTAAATTAGCATATCTCAGATCAACACTTTAAAAAGCAAACTGCCCTGTAGCACTGCAGTTAATGAGCAAAAGTGAACATTATATCCTTCTTTTTCTCACATGTTCAATTCCCAGGTGGTACTAGTCAATCATACTAATGTGTAAGTCCCAACAGCACAACATGTCCAATTATAGGTTCATACGTTCATAGGATGATACTAGGCTATTGGCTAGTAGGCACTTATAAGCCTAGCCAAGAATTATTCCCATGTTCCCACAAAGTCAGCACCTGTTTCACCTGTCCAGCAGGGACACGTGGGATCCCAGGGTTGTATTTTCTGTTTCCCATCCAGTTGTCCAGGTTCCTCTTAAAGAGGGCTAGTGAGGTACTCTGCTTGACATGGAGAGGTAATCTATTCCACAGATGGGGAGTCTTTGGGACACAAATCTATCCCACCAACAAGTTTGATTGTCACAAACCAGGTTGAGGCCTTCTGTGCAGGTTGTGCAAGTGGAGTTTGACTTACAGATATGCAGCAACTCCATCAAGGCTGGATTTGAGGTGGTCTTGTATGCAGCCACAGGTCACCACTGAGCAGTCTGTACAAGACTAAGTAGATGGACTGGGCTTTTAGCCTATCCGTATTGGACAGGTGTTTGAGACCCTGGATCTTCCTGGTCAGTAACCTCTGTGGTCTCTCCAGCTGCTGCATGTGCTTGGCGCAGTATATGCCGAAGGGAACATTGTACTTGATAATGGGTCTGATAAGGGAGGTGTACACAGATGTTATGACTTCCTTGTTCCTGGATGAAATACCCTTACTTATGAGGTGGGCCATGTAGAAAACTTTCTGTACAATGGCAGCAATGTGGTGGTCAAAAGTCAGTTTGCTATCAACTTAGGTGCCAAGTCCCTCACAACTGATTACATGCTTAGTATGTTGTTATTAATGTGATAATTAGTGTGGACACCATTTTCCCCAAAGGGGATAATAATGCATTTCTAGGCATTCAGTTTGAGGCCATGCTTCTGACACCAGTCATTAGTTTGGGTAAGGCATTCTTGGAGGATGTTCACATCACAAGGGGAATTTAAGACAGCACCTAGCTTGCAGTCATCTGCAAACTTGGTCAGCTACAGACCACTGGTTTTGGATTGCACCTCAGAAATGTATATTCCAAATAGTAGATGCCCCAAGACTGATCCTTGGCATACACTGCTCATTACGGGTCTACCACTAGAGGTGGCTTCCTCTATTTTGACTGAGTGGGTTCTATCAGTGAGCCACTTAGCTACCCATCTGGTAACATACGAGTTGATGCCTAGGTGGAAGAGTTTATCTATTATGCCTGAGTGGGGAATGCTGTCAAAGGCTTTGGCTAGGTCAAGTTAGGCAATGTGCACCATCTTACCTTCGTCCATAGCTTTGGTGACTATTTCAAAGAAGTCAACCAAGTTTAACAGGTGAGATCTCCCTTTGACAAAACCAAACTGCGTGGGGTCAAGCATTTAGAAGTCACCAATGCCCTTGTTTATAAGGTCCATTATAATGCATTCTATGGCCTTACAGATCAGGCTAGTTAGCCTGATGGGCCTATAATTGCCTGGGTAGGTGGATGCTCCACCTTTGTATAGAGGGATGACAGTGGCTGTCCTCCATTCAGCTGGGATAAAGCCAGTGCTCAGGCTTCGTTGAACAGGGTGCCTGATGGTGCTGAGACCTCATGCCTGAGTTTATGTAGGATGCAGCCAGGGATATTGTAAGGTCTCAAGGAGGCTGTATATTTTGCCTTTGAGAGCATTAAAGACCTGCTCCCCAGTGATTAGGGAAGGCGTACAGGTGATGGAGATGTCCTGATTTACTGATGGGGGGACAGGGGGGGTGAAGTTTTCCACTGGACCTGTCTGTTCAGCAGGTTGGCTATATCTATGGCATTTGTGTATGTGGTGTTCTTGACCCAGTTCAGAGCAGATTTTGGTGTTACAGATATATGTGAAGAAGGCCTTGTGATGGTCCTTAGTGGCTGTAGCCAATTTGGAATCAAAGTTAGCCTTAGAAGATTTCACCAGTAAACTTATTTGCTTGTTCAGACAAAGGAAATATTGCTTCCAACTTGGTACTTGTTCCTTCTTGGTCCTGGAGAGCATTTTTTTTTCTTTTATTTGTTTATGAGTTTGTTTATTGCTGCTGCTCACCAGACAGGTTTACTCTTCCTTGACGAAGATGATTTGGTCCTGTCGGGTACTGCTGAGTCCATGCAGCTATGTAGGTGCTCATATAGTTTTTTGCGGTAGGCTTGGACATTAGTGCTAGTTCCAACTGAAGGGATTGCAGCTGAGAAGCTGCTTATACCTGCTCTCAGGAGATTGTAGTCAGCTTTGGAAAAGTTTTTTTGTTTGACACTGGCAAGGGGCAAGTCAGGGGAGATGGTGACTTTGAAACTGATTGCTTTATGGTCAGATCTTATCAAGGAGGATGACACTGTAGGGGTGCTAAAGTGGCTACTCATGCTGGTTAGTACCAGATCCAGGATATTTTCACCTGTCATGGGGGTGTTGACCAATTGATCCAATGCATTGGCAAAATCAAATCAACACTTCTTATTGCTCCTTAACATGCCAAATATATGGATATCTCAGGATTAGAGCACTGAATGCCATCAGACAAGCTACCTGCCTTAGTCCTTTGAGTCACAGAGGCTGATTTCATAACATTTTATCTCCAACCAATAATGATTATAACAAACATCATACAGCATTTCAGAATTTAACAAATTCATCAAATTGTGTTTACAAATTAACATTTATATTGTAAAGACGTGGATAGCAATTGTGCTCTCTCACCATCATTCAGCACATTCCTTTATTGTTTACCCTGTGTTCTCCCCTCTGCTTGCCCCCCATTTTCATCACTATCCTATCAACCCCTTTTCACACATTTAATCTAGTCAAAAAATAGTATCTTGCACACAACACACATGGCCAGAAATAACCTGTACAAAAAGCATTCACTTTTTGTACTCAGTATTTGTGTGGAGTTTGGCATCATACACTAACGTCGAATGACTTTGAAATTCATTTCACATCCTAGGGTAAAAACTGGTAAGTTTTTGTCATTGCCCACACTAGTCTGGTTGTCTTTTTGAGCAAATGTGCTTAAGCCTGCTGTGCTGTAGGAAAACAGAGTAAAGGCAGTACTTTCAGACGCTTACTGTAACACTTGTTAGCCTGCTGGATGGTGTGAAGTAAGATATCCTATGTGGTGTGCTGCTATAATTCACATGCCTGTATAATGCTGTTTTTGCCTACTGTCAAGGGTTTGATTCCAGAAGTATATCAGAATATTACTTTCTGTTATTTTACATTACTAATATCTGTGTAAGTACACACATCTTTGTCTTAAATTACAAAATGTCATGACACAAGAAAGCAAAGAAAACCAAATAGGTAACATCATTTTCACAGTGAAACATATAAGCATTTGTAAACACATTACAACCCCATAAGGGCAGATTATTAAAAACAACAGTATCCTGCTTAAGTGTTAATCTTGTTTCTACTCTCCTACCCCTGTCTGCTCCCTTTTGCAAACAGTTTATTCAACATCACATAACAAAGTATTTATGAGGAGAAACCTAAGAGTAATACATCATAATCTTGGTCGCATATGACCCACAGACAAAACTCTTTGTGTGTCTCTCTCCCTGTATCTGTCTCTCTGTCTCCCCTTCTTTCTAATCAGTTTTCACTGTTGCATATTTATGAGGTTTGTGGATGTAATGTTCACCTTAGGTGATTTTGCAGTTGTCATTACTGTGATGTAGCTTAATTCCTACATTATCCTTTGTGTCAATATGTTGCCACTGTCCCTTCAATTTATGTTATTTAAACTGTGTGAACTAGGAGTTTCTATGTGGTGTACTGAGATAATGCTTAACTATATAGTATAGCATCAATACTTCTAAGCTAGAATTATGTCAAAGTCTTATTGACTGATTTGTATATGACTATGTTGTATGTAACCGTTGGCTGTGTATTTTATTAACCCAACATTATCCTGCTTCTGTCTTAATCTGCATGCTTCCTGTATGGAAAACTTTCTTGTAGAGAATATGACAGAATAACGTGATGATAACAAACCTAAGGGTAACACACAACTAAACAATTTGTCTGTCCTATTCAGTTATGGGATTACATTTCTGTATTTTTTTGTTTATGAAATGTTTTGTATTCCACCCAGGCTGAGCCTGAACTTGGTCAACTCAGACCAGTGCATTATCCCTGTAAATATAAATAAATAAAAAATAAATGGCCCATAATCAGAAATGTTTCTATCTCTGTCTTTCTCTCTCTTTCTTGCTACCCCCCTTCTGTGTTTTCAGTTGGTATCCTCAACATTTCTGCAATGCCTGGCACTGAGCAACAAAGAAGATCCTTAGAGTAGCTGGATTTGGAGTGTTCTGCTGTTAGTATCTACCTTATAATCTAGGCAGAGGGGGCATAGCTGGTAAATCTGTACAAGCCTTTCCCAGGTGTGTGCGCACGCTTGTGTCTGTGTGTGTGTGTGTGTGTGTGTGTGTGTGTGTGTGTGTGTGTGTGTGTGTGTGTGTGTGTGTGTGTGTGTGTGTGTGTGTGTGTGCATGTGTGTGAAAATCGAATCTCAAAGAGTGTGTATGTCAGCTACTTGGAGCAGGGGCACAGAGCACTGGTTTCATAGAGAGGATGGTCCAGGAGTTGGCTTGGAACTCTCGGATAACAGCTCAACTCTACAGCTGTGGACAGTGTGGATTCTTATTTGGGGCCTGGTAAGAGAGAAACCCAGCCCCAGAACAGGAGTGTGTTCCCTGTGTGCTCTTAAGGGAAATTGTGCTTGGTCCAGAGAGCTGCATCTGGAAATACTCTGTGTATCTATTTTTGTTCCAAGTGAACATCCCTCACCAGTGTCAGTGGTGTGGATTAAGGCTCCTTGATTACTGGCCCAGAGCAGGGATGTCACACCAGGGCATCCAATTATACTTAGTAAAATTAATACTAATACAAATGGTAGTGTTTGATCAATGCAGCAAGGCTTTCTGAAGTGGCCTGAGTGTCTCCAAATAAATATATGTACTCTCAAAGGTTAAAATATTCTCTAAAAGGCCAGCCACAATGAAAGGTTTAAATATATTTAATAATAAATAATAAAAGAACATGAAAATACTAAACATCTATTTATAATAAACACTAAAGTTTAAATCACAGGAAATATTAAAAATAACACCAACGGAAAGATTCACACAGATACAGAAAAACAATACTTAACTAACCTCTGAGAAAAAACACTCAGTCAGGCACACTGGTTACCGGGAAAGTCCAAAAATCCATGAACTACCAAGGTAAAAAACAAGTTCTTTAATGTTCCAATATACCACACAGATTTAGCGCTTTCATTCCACAAGGGAACTTCATCAGAATAACCTGACACTAATTAATTAACAATTAAATAGTCAAACCTCTTAACATAATAATACTCCATTGGTCAATACCTAATTGACTAACTTAACAAGGCACAACAGTGAATGCAACAGTAAGGAATGCAGCAGTAAAAAAATACAGCAGTGAAAATGTTGTTGTTATACTGTGGTCAAGCTGACTATATAAGAATGCACACTTAAAAAAATGCACACTAAAAATGCAAACATAAAAAATGTACACATAAAAAAGCTTCAATAACCATAGAAAATGTCAACATCCCATAACATAGCCTTATTTTAAGGCTCTTTTCTTTAAGGCTGTTATGATGGAAAAGTGTTCATTCAACCCAGGGGCTGAGCTGACATCAAACTTTAGTTGCCAAATTAACTCACAATACTTGAGGCTGGTTTCCCAGTCACCCCTTTCTCAAAACATTTTACCTGCTCCAACACTCAAAATTTAAAAGAATAGTCCTCACATAACAAAGTATGTTTAAATAATGCATTGGTTTCTCTTTTCCTAGAGATGTCATAGAGGTGTTCAAAAAATTTCTGTCTCAAAGTTCTTTCTGTTTTACCAATATAAAATGCAAAACACAAGGAACAATAGGCAAGGTATACTACCCCTTTAGAATGACAATTAAAATACTCCTTAGCCTTTAACAGCCGAACGGTTGATCCACATTGGCTACATGGGGGCATTGGGGGCACCTTCCGCATTTGTGTGTGCCTATCTTTACTCTGGAAGTTGAATCACCTTTACGACTTTCAAAAATATTCTTAAAATTCCATCCCCTTCTCAAACTAAACCTCAATTTCCCAGAGAACACATCAAGATGATTAGGCATACTAGCAAAAATGTCCCAATAAGTTTGTATTTTATTTTCATGAGGTGGGTATCTCAGTGAAAATCCATCACAAAATAGGTGTCATTGCAAGGGGGTGCATCAGTGTCCCTCCATCCATCTGTATGGTAGTTGGCCCAATAGAACCAGAAACTACCCCCTCAAGGGACAAAATGGGCATATATCTCGCTCCCCACTCTTGTAAAATCTGACCAGTCAGGGAGATAACCAGAGCTTCAGGGTAACCATGTCTGACAAAAAGTTCACCTATATACTCTAGTTCAGATATCAATTCTTCCCTCAGTGTGGTCATGCGAGCCCCTCTGACCATCTGACCCTTGACAAAGTTCCTTTTCTGGGAATAAGGATGTTCACTCTTAAAGTGAAGATAAGAATTAGAAAATATTTTTTATGCTACAAAGAGGAAACATATTTATTGTACCTTAAATCTTTCTTAATTTGCACAACCAAAAATTGAACCACTTTTCCATCACACGAGATGTAAATTCTAAAAAAATAGTGGTGTGACTAATCTCACCATATTTTCCTGACTGATCTAAAGAATTACTGTCCCCTAGTTCACTTACTAGAGCAAGGCAAGATGATGTAGATGAGTGGTCCTTCATTGTCAGGTTGCCCTGAGACTTCTGTCTCACCTAGTATTAAAACATCATTTTAGTGCTGGATTACAGAATGGCATCACATACATCTAGTCACTTGACTTCTGATTCCCACATAATGCCCTTTACTATAAAATGAACCAGAATCTAGCACATATGTGTCGTAATGCACACACATAAAGCTTTACAAAAATGTGTTATAGCATCTGGAAGCTATAAAACCATTTCAAAAATGCCCACCCTTCCATGGTAGCAATTAGTTCAATCCTAAAGACAATACAGTAGGATTCTTAGTCCTGGTTTTCAAAGACATTTTGTCTCTGGCCACAATCATAAATGGAAGATGCAATATTCATGGCCTAAATCAGGTAATTTAATTTTAGACTATTTTTCAAAGTACATCTTCTCTTCCAGTATCCTCTGTTATAATATATTAATTTCAACATTTACAATACAGTCTGACATACTGGTGTATTTCTTTTCTGTCTAGTAGGATCCACTATTGGTACATTTTTAATACAAGCAACTTTACAAATTCATTTTTGACACAAACACATGTATAAATCAGTTTGATATACAAATGGCATATAATTCTTTACAAAACTCCAGCTAGCTATGCTGACATATGTTACACATCCACTGCCCTGCATCTCCTGGCATAGCTGGCAATACCTCACATCACCACAGGCGGTTCACAGCATATAGCAAAAATGCATATTTTTTTGCCTTAGACCGCACTATTACAGTTACTTCTGTACATATTTGCTTGAGTCTGCTCTGCTGTAGCAAAACTGGTTGTAACTAACAAAGCATGATACTATTGCTCTTACATATCTGGTGGATGTTGTATGCATCCTAAGGGTTGTTACAAACGATATAACTGTGATGAAGACTGAGGCCTATATGGTTCCTTTCTTCAGGCTATTTTGAGTGTTCCTTAAAATGGCTGATTTTAACATATCAAAGTATGAATTCTTATGTGGTGAGCTGAGATAATCCTCCAGTCTGTGCATTTTTTGAGAGACTGTCAGAAGTTCAAATCTGTAACTATGTCACATGATTATGTAATGTTTTTACAAATAAATAGTATGTGTATAACTGTGTGCTACACGTGTTATGAACCGACTACTATTCTCCTTATGTCCTCATCGTGTTTTCACTCTTAGCCCTTACTGATCCATATCGATAACACTATCATACAAATTAATACCTCTAAAGTGTACAGATTTTCAAAGAATACTCACAGCACTCCATCTTAATTTGTGATGTGTTCATCACAACATATCTGAATTTCTGGAAAATCGTTGTTTGATACATTTGATGTTCAGACTTTATATAGGTCTGAATTTGATGTTCATACTTTATATATGTTTGAAAATGCATTATCATAGCAAAACTGTAAGTTTATAAGGGCAGTAGTTAAAACTGTCCCTGGCTTTTGGCTTATGTCATCTATTATCTTTTACATTTGTATGTAAACAGCTTGGCATATTTACTTAATTTCTTTTTTTGGTCTTATTTTTAATAACATATAGGGATGTGGTGGTCAAGACATCTCACCCACATAAACCACCATTCACAGATGCAGAAAATGAGGTGACTGTGCAAGCCCTATGGCAAAACGACTCACAATTATTGGGCAGAGGCAGTTCTATCAAGTCCTCTCACGACTACATTTGGAAGCAAGTGGTCAAAGATATGAATCCCATAGGAGGCCATGGCTATGATTATGGGAAAATCAGACATTGGTCCAGTGATATGATAACCAAAGAAAAGAACTGTGCAGCTGCTGCTTTTGCATGGTAATGAAGGGCCACTGATGGTGGTCCTGCTACCGAACTACCACTGAGACAGAGGATTTCCTGTCCACTGTTAGAGATCCAGAAAGCTCTTCAGGGGATTCCACATTCATAGAGGATGACCAAAATGCATCCACTGGAGAATGTCCAGGTATGCCATATTAAAATTATTATCATATATATATATATATATATCTATATATATATATATATATATATATATATATATATATATATATATATATATATATATATATAGATATATATATGGGTCTAGGACTTACTGAAAGCACATTTCACTGAAAGTCAAATGACTGCACAAATCACTGAAAGCTCAATTCACTGAAAACACAATTCACTGAAACACATTTCACTGAAAGTTATATATGGCCTTTTCCCCACTGTAGTGTGACCCTGGAGTTAGTATATATAGTAAGGGTGGGTGTGGGGGGGCACTGCCCCCCACATTTGGGGGTGTGGGGGCATAGCCACCCACATAGTTTGGATACATATTATGTTCAGAAAAGAGTAATTTATTGGAATTGCAAGTATCCATCTATATAGTTCAGAATATTTAAAATAGGTGGGGGGTACACCCCCCACAACCCCCAATGTAGTGGGCGGTGCCCCCCTTAGTATATATGCTAACTCCAGGGTCGCACTACAATGGGGAAAAGGCCATATATAACTTTCAGTGAAATGTGTTTTAGTGAATTGTGTTTTCAGTGAATTGAGCTTTCAGTGAATTCTGCACAGTCAAATGTGTTTTAGTGTGAAATGTGCTTTCAGTGAATAATCCTAGACCCATATATATATATATATATATATATATATATAGAGAGAGAGAGAGAGAGAGAGAGTTTAAGTGAGAGGGGTAGGGGAAAAGAGAGAGGGAGAAAGAAAGAGAGAGTAGGGGAGAGAGAAGGAAACTGAAGAGAAGATTGTTGATTAAGATGTTTTTTAATATGTAGATGTAAAGTGGTTTTGTTGCTGTTTATTGTGTGTCATTTGCATTGTAATGCATATCATCCCTTTTTCATCCCAATTTCTTCTTTCTTGGCACATCTGGTAATGATTTTCCACTACCACCTGAAAATGGTAGGTACATACATTTTTTGTTCCTTTTACTGTATATAAAGTTGATTTATCATGTCCTTTTTTTAATTGCATTTGCATGTATTATTGCTTAAGTTTTACAAATGCATATTTGATCATTTTTTATTCTGATTCTTTTTTTGTTGTGCTTATTTTCTTGTTATAATAGGTGAGCCTGCTATCGACACAATGGAAATCCTACAGCTTGATGTCAGTGTATTGGTAGCCTCTGATGATTTATTTATGTATTTATTGACATTTATTGACCAGGAAAGTCCACTGGGCAGTTAAGATCCCATTTGATGATGGTAGTGTTGAAGAGGCACAGTCTGTGGATGCAGAGTGTCAGTCTGACACTAAGATGATGGCTTCCACATCCCCTGCCAATATTTTGGACACATTCAGTATGCCTATACATACTCATAACACATAGGGCAGGATTCACGAAGGCTTGCATGGAGTCTAAGAGTAGTGTAAGACTCCATGCAGCCTTCGCGATCCAGGAACAGCCCAAAGTCCGTGTAAAAGTCAAGCTAAAACGGCACTTACACGGAGTGGGCGTGGATAAGCTAATCACCTCACTTGCAGCCGAATAGCATGCAAATGAGGCTGATTAGTGATCCAGGAAGCCCGGAACAGCCCGTGTAAGAGCCGTTTTAGCTGCAGAAATGTGCTCAGTTGACAACTGAGTACGTTTCTGCAAAAACGGCAATGGAGCCATGTCAGCTGCAAATAAAGGGTGCATATGTGTCAGGCAGCATGCCAATGGCCAAATATGTGGCCATTGGCAAGGTAACCTGATGCAAATATATGAGAAATATAATTTTTTTTTTACGGCAATTGCCGATGTTTAAACCCAGAGCAGCCCCACGCAAACGGGCTGTGCTGTACAGAACATAAAAACGAAGGTTTTAAACCTACAAATGTAGGTTTTATGCAATACATGGAATGTCAATGCAGGGACCAGCAGAACAAAACCAACATGGCCACCGTGTAGTGGTTGCTAAGGGGGGAAGCTGAGTCTAAGAGATGTAACTAAGCATTAGTAGGCAATCTGATGCAAATGAGTGTAAGGATACTGAATTCCACTGTCACATAGCAAATGAGCACATTCTGAGTAGTGTAAGAGTTACATAAGGGGGAGGAACAGAGTAGGAGATAGGTGACATCATAGGGGGGAATGGTAGAAAGAAATGCAGTTCATTGGAGGTTAGAGTTACATGACAGATGTCAGACAGATATCAAGGAAAGAGGTGTGCCACTAAGTAAGCATGAGAAAGTCAAGAAATGGAAGGTGTACACTGTTGCTTACACTCAAGTTTCTTGCTGGACGTGTATGCGCATGTGTGCGTGCCACGAAGCGCGAGTAAGGCAGTGTGCGCGCGTGTAAGGCAGTGTGCATGTGTGTAAGGCAGACTGAGCATGTGGGAGCGTGTTGGGAGATGTTTAACACCATTTGCGAGGGCGTGCACGCGTTTAAAACCGAATAAGCAGATTCTGAACTGTGTAAGTATGTGTGCGCGCGTGTAAGCCACTGTGTGCATGTTTCTGCTGGTTTGCACATGGCTCCACCCTGAGGAAACAGAAAGGAAAAAGGAAGCAACAGATGTAGTAGGAAGTTAGCAGGGAATAATGCTGGAGCTAGCAGGTGAAAACAATTAGATGCAGGCAATTACACAGGCAGAATACTAGCCCAGCCCAGCACTTAAAACTCTGCAAACAGCAGTGCAGAATGTTTCTCTCAAGAGACACTGCAAGACAGGAGTTAAGTTATCAGAAGTGAAAACTGAAAAAGCTGAACTCAGAGCAGAAATGTTAGGGGCTGCCATAGCTGTCATAATGAGACATAGGCGACTTGCTGAGGGTGGTGACAATGCAGATGGTGCCAGACAACCCACAGTGAGGAGACGGAGAAGAGTGTACAGGCCCAGGATCACCTACCACGGGTTACATGAGCTGGAGATAGTAGAGCGCTATAGAGTTGACAGAGACCTCCTGCAGCAAATAGTGGAGCTGTGCAGGCCACGCCTCACACACAGAACCAACAGAGGGGAACCCATCCCAGTGGAAACCAAGGTATGTGTTGGCCTAAGAATACTAGCAACAGGTACCTTCCAGAGACCAACTGGTGATATGATGGGGATATCACAGGCATCAGCCTCCAGGGTACTGCACCAGTTCCTGGATGCCATGTCAGCACATGTCGGTGATCATGTATATTTCACCAATGCCCGTGAGGTATTGGCCAGCAATATGCGTCTCTTCCAGCAAATAGCGGAATACCCTGAGGTAGTGGGTGCAATAGACTGCACGCACATACGCATCAAAGCACCAGCCAGTGAGCGGGGTAGGGCATACATCAACCGCAAGGGCTTCCCCTCCATCAACTGCCAGGTCGTGTGTGATGCCCAGGGCATAATAATGAATGTGTGTGCTGGTTGTCCTGGGAGCTACCACGATTCCCACATCTGGCATTTGACGCAGCTGTACCAGACATTTGCCAATGGGGACATCCCGCACGGTCACCTAGTGGGGGATGCAGGTTATGCACTGGAGCCGTGGCTGATGACACCCATCAGAAATGCACACACACCTGAACAGGAACGCTATAATGAGGCACACGCACAAACACGTAATGTAATAGAGCGTGTGTTTGGGCTGCTCAAGTCACGGTTCCGGTGTCTGGACACATCTGGTGGAGCCTTGCAGTACGCACCAACTACATGTACCCAAATTGTCATGGTATGTGCTATGCTACATAATATGATCTTGCGAAAACAGCTGCAGCAGGACCAGCATAGGGCTGGGCCAAACAGCCCCCCACCATTGCCAAGGCCATCACAGGCAGAGTGTGACTCGGAGGAGGAACAACCTGAGCCTGCCCCAGTAGGCAGAAGGAGGCGTGCCCAGTATGCCCTGGCCTTGGCAAAGAGGCAACGCATAGCACATACATTGGCTCAGTAGGAACCTTGGGAATGATACCCGTCTCTGACTCACTCATATAGTAACAGGGATGCCTAACGTGACACAACCTGCTCTCAAACATGTACAGGGAAGTGTAATATGTGCATCCGACAGAGACAGCCCTGCAGCACCACCTGAGGCATGAATGCTATGTGTTAAGTAATGTAACACCATGTACTATATGCACACCTGAGGACCCTGACTAACATACTACCCTCACCAAGCATCATGCCACAACATGACAATGAGATGATCAAGTGCAACAATTGACTGAAGTATCGCAGTTAGTCAAAGGGGATCCAATGTGTGCCAGTCTGGGATGACATGACCTATCAGTGCAGGCCGTATGGATACTGGCAAAGGCTGTTGTCACCCACAGTGTGCCCTGAATAGGTAAGGCTCAAAACACAAACCTATCTCCATAGGTACCAGAAGGGATAAGAATAAGATAAGGGATAAGTTGAAACAGCAAGATGCATGCAGTCTAAACTCACCCAGTATGGAGAATGTTGATAACTGCGCTGTAACAGAAAACTGAGGCAAGGCACACAGCAGCACCCTAACACTACCAGGTTACACCTCATACTGTGCTGTACAGCCTCAAAACTTGGAACAAGCTACAAAAGGAGGGTGACTAGCAAGAATTGTCAAGGATAACCACACCCCCATGTCGGTACCACAACAAAAAGCAGCATGGACTAGCCATGCTCAAGTAACAGTGGCTAAAACTGCCCCCCAGTTTATAGCCTGCTACAGACTACTGTCCCAACACCAGGAACTGCATCCGGCCTATGCTGGAATACATGAATATATCAAGTCCTCCAAACCATATTATATTGGGTGACTGCAAATACCCAGACATAGACTGGGAGCATTATACTAGCTCCAACAGTGTAGGACAAAAGTTCATAGAATCCACAAACCAAAAGGCCCAGGAACAACGTACCACTCCCACAGGAGGGGTAAGCATACTGGATGTGATAATCAGCAACATGGGTACTGGATGGCAAGATGAGAAGTGTATTGCTCACTGGTAAAACCAGACCATAGAGTAATCACACTGGATATACAAATCCTGACCACAGTCCCTGGCCGGAAAACCACAGTGGAAAACATGTGTTAAGCAATATTTGCACTCCTCCAAACCGATGTGGAATCCATTAAAGGTCCCGTGCAGGTGCAAAATATGGGCCACACTTCAGAACCTGTAATACAGCCATTCCATGAACACTGCCAGGAATGCTTGGATTATGCAGTCCTAAATTAAAACAAGACACAGTGCCTAAATCTGGCATGGTGGACACCAGCCATAACCAAAACATGCAAGAGAATGAGGAAGCTACTACATGATAGAGCAAACATGAACAATGAAGTAATCACTGATCAGTAGTATGGCAATAAAATCTGTCCACACATGCAATCCACTAAGGCCAGCCACAACAAGTGGAATCTGTGAATCCTGAGGCAATGTCACACCTGCCCCAAGTACACAGACAACCCCCAACTCCACCCAAGAAATACAAATATATGTGAGAGATGCAACCATCCATCCAAACTGGAGGCTGAGCTCCCTCAACTCAGTAGTCCCAAAACAAGCCCGTAGGAGAAGGTAACCACACACACCACAAACACAGTCCCACATAGACCTATCACAACTGCAAACCAAACACATAAACACAGAAAAACATTCCCGGAGGCACAAATTACAAACACAGCACACCAACAGAGGCCTCTAAAGCAGACACCCAATCAAACAGCCTCAAAACATAGCACATGCAACACATAGCACACAAAGCTGGTGTGCCAAACAGTCACAGGCCAGAAGGAGAAACAACATGCTTGATACAGTTGTAATAGGTGACTCCATAGTCAGACACACTGCTGTCCCGCACACCAGACTGAACAAGGGAAAGGGTACAGTAAGCTGCCTGTAGGCTACCACAATATGCCACATAACAGAAGTATGTAGGTCACTCCAAAGCAAGTAGAAATATGATGCAGTCATAGTCCATGCTGGTGTGAATGACCTGAGATGTACCGCCCTAGACTACATGAAAAGAGACATAGATGAGCTATCTGATTTTGTAGTCCAGGCTGGTATGACACTCACCGTTTGCAGCATCCTACCCTTACCAAGAATAATGCCACAGTACAAACACGGAATGATCAGTCATAGCAAGTGGCACACTTACTGGTGTCATTCCAAGGGGATCCAATGTCTGTCTGCTTGGGATGTCATGCTTGACAAGCCACGCAGCTGTCCTTGGGATGGCCTGCACCTGTTACCCCTGGCCGTCTGAATATTGGATAAGGCCTTTGCCACCTCCATAGAGCCTTTTGTAGGCAAGGCTGAAAAGACTGACCCACCACCCTAGAAAACATAAGTGGGAAGAAACATAAGGGAAATGCTGACCAATGCCAGATGTGTACACCCCAATATGCATGCTCCCGAGGCCATCCCCAGAATGGAGAACATCGATGTCTGTGCAGTGACAGAAACCTGCTGCAAGCCTCCTGACAGCACACCAGCACTACCAGGTTATACCACGTATCATGTGTCATGGCCCCAAAACCTGGAACAAAACATAAAAGGAGGGTGAGTATCCATAGTCAGCACAGACACCCATACGTCCAGGTAACTGACAATGCACAAGGCATTGGAGTTCACCCATGTGCAACTAACTGTAGGCAAGACTGCTGTGCAGTCTGTAGCATGCTACAGACCGCACTCTCACACACAATAACCCCACCCAGCCGTCCTGAAGACACTGGACAGTATGAATGTCCCACCAAATACCAAACAAGGTACCACAAATTACCACATAGGTGGTAAACCATTATGTATGGAAGGAGTAACCAGGGACCTAGGGACACAAGTGGACAGTAACCTGTTATGTGACACCCACATTGCCAATGTGGCTAGGAAGACTGTCTACATTTGACACCGTATCAGGAAAGGAGTCACATCTACAGCAACAGAGGTCATTGTGCCCCTATACTTTTCTCTAATCACACCCATAATCTAGTACAATGCCTCATATGGGATGTACCTTACCTGACACCTGCAGCAGTTAGAAAGACCTCAAAGGTACCTCGCCAAGAGGATAAAGGGTCTCAAATATATGTCATATGCTGCCCGGCTGTAGACACCCCAGCTGAATCCAGTCACATACTGCCTACACAGAGGCATTGCATGCCTGTTGTAGGAGGCCATGCCCAACACAGGAGTAATGGACATGCTCCACCCCAGAAAACTCAAATCCATCGGAGCTGTGAGAGTGAGAGATGTCAACCTCAACAAATAATGAAATAGGATGTGCTGGTGGGACAGATACATAATCCAGAGGCTCCCCACACCCTGGACCAGAATCCCACTCCATGTTAGGCAGGGCCCCTCACTGACACTTCTCAACAGGAATCTTGCCAAGTGGATGGATGATTGTAGAGTTACACTGGGGGTCTTCACTGTGTCATGTCCAGACAGAGGCACAGCAAAGCAAATCATAAATGGCCATAATATTCACATAGCAAGGGGTGTCAAAAGCCACACACACTCTGGCTAGGCTAACAAATGCCCAGGGTGGATAGCCTAGTATGAACCTATGAACCTATGAAGATACAAATTGTACAGGACACTAAGGATAATCCCAAGGCTTTCACAACTGATGGTAGGAACCATGTTGGGAATTCACAGATATGCCCTGAATCACACAAATATCACAAACACACACACATATTGCCAACATACATCCTGACAGGTGCAGTGCAAACCCCCGAATGCAGAATATCTATCCCAGCAGACTGCTGGCCCCTGACATTGCAGATGCTGAGGTAACAGCCAACATCTACAAAGCAAAACACACAGCAGCAATGGTATGAGATGGTGTCCTGGGCTTAGTGCAACATGGACTCCAAGATGAATGGAATGCCAAACCACACTACTGCTCAATGTCAGTCTTACCACAGAATATGTACCCAAAGAGCAGTGTACAACAACAGTGGTCCTTCTCAACAAAGGTGTTGCCTGAATGGATATTGAAAACTACTACCCCAGAATCCTGAGAAGCTCGGTTTGCACAGCTATGGAAAGGATCAGCATGTACCACAGACATAAAGATATTGGGGACCTACTGACACCGGACCCAACCCAGTGTGGCCTTCTCAAGTGCAGATCCTGCCCCTAACCATGTTTGACTCAATTGAAACAGTCATTAAGGTCATTGATGAGGGCAATGTGCTCCACACAGTGTAGCTGAACCTCGGAAAGGCTTCTATACAATACCCTACATGTTCATTATAGATAGGCTCACCAGCTTAAATATAAACCCACATGTCAGTAGAGGGGTTGCAAACCAGACCAAGGACAGAACAGACATGGTCAGACATGCTGCAGCCATGTCAGACTACAAACCAGATATAACTGGCATCCCACAAGGCTTTGTCCTGGGATCTCCCTCGTCTGGTATATATGTCCCATAGGTACAGGCAAACATGGAAGGACTGTGTCCGAACATGTTTGCAGAGGACTACAAACTGCTCACCACATATGATCCACCAGCTGACACAAGCATCCCACAAAAGGGCCACATAGAAACAGACAACTGGTGCCATAGCCATGTCAGCAAGCTAATTGCAGAAACATGTATAGTCAACCCCTGTGGATATACAGTAAGTGCCCACCAATTACCACATAGGTGTTAACCCATTATGTAGTTAACATGTAATGAGAGACCTGGGGACACAAGGTGATAGATATCCTGCATTGGACAAACATGTGCTGTAGTGTTTACAGAAACATACCATATACCCACCTAATCATGAAGGCTGTCAGATCTAGATAAGGGGAGGTCATTGTGGCTCTGCAGTCATCCTTCATCAGCGGTACAATTGACTACAATAGCCCCTGTGGGATGTACCTCAGCAGACACCTCCATCAACTGTAAAGTCCCCAACAGTACCTCATCAGGAGTATCAAAGAGCTTGCACAGATGCCATGTGTTGCCTGTGTTGCTGGCATCAATAAACATGCTGCACCTTGTACAATCTGAATGGCAGTGAGCTATGCACATGAGAGACCTGAACCCCAGCACTGACTTACATAGGACAAGCTGTACTGTGTGATCCATAACACAGAAGCCACTCCCACCCATGAGTGAACCCCCAGCACAGGCTACCCATAGAGTCACTTATCAATCTTCCTCAATAGGAATCCTGATGAGTGGATGGGAGATGGTAGATTTATCCTGGGTATCACTGTCATGTTACAGGTAGACAGAGGCACAGTATACTAACCATGACATATGTCATGGCAAACTCCACTTACAATGTGTGTTGAAGGACAAACACACTCTCCAACTAGCATTAGACATGGACTAGGGCACATCGCTAGTGTTTGCAAATGTACACCTATGTTGTGGAATACACTACCAATGTTGGACAAGCCTGGTTTAAGTAGTTCATATCTGAACAGAATGCAACATGGTCAGATGTACACAACTGGCCCCTAACCAGGCTGTTGTGCCCACTATCGAAATGTAAAGCAGTGATAGCAGTAAAGCCCAGGATACTGTCCACCACAGTCAAAGTACTACCAGTACACTATACAGTACTACAGTGTTAGGTCAGTGTGAAAGGATGTTGACAACTGTATGCAAAGTATCCCATGCAAACACTGAAGGCACAGTATAATCCTGTTGTGTTCACACACAAAGCAGTTGTACAGTAACTACACAACATGACACACAACACACAACCAGAAACGGGTGATAGTTGTTGAAGTTCACACTCATCCACAAATGTGGTGGGCTGCAGAGTCCAACATATGGAATGCTCACACTGGGCATGCTCACACACTTTGACAACATGCCATGGGAAGGCTGAACTGGGCATGCTCACACACTTACACACACATATCTGGTATTGTTATGTGTTATTCCAGGAACCAACCACATTACAGCAGTCTGCCCAGTGCACACAGTTAAATGACTACAGAGACATATGTGATATAGTGAATCCCTCCCATATGCAAACATCTTCCACAGATGCACAAGTTGTTCATACAAACAGGGAATGCTATGGCAATAAAGATGTGCAAACAGTCTATCAGCAACAAATAATGTGCATTTGACAATTAAACATATGGGTGTAGAGGTCAACACTAGGCTGTTTGCCATAGGGAATGACAGCTTAGCCAGAGTGTGCTTGGTGTCTGCCTCCCCACAGGATGCACATTCTCCTTTCTAAACACAGATGATGTCAGCACCCTATAAGTACAGCAGGAGAAACGAAACTTCCCAGTAATTTGAATAGCGTGCTCTGCTAATGTGTCCGTCTCAAGTGTCATAACATAGTTAGGTAGGGGTTTCAAATCCTGCAAATGCTCAGTGTGTGTAAGTCTGTGGGAGAGGAATGCCCCTTTTGGCAACTAGGAAAACACACTACAGGATGCACATTCCCTTTCTAAACACCGATGATGTCAGCACCCTATAAGTACAGCAGGAGAAAAGAAACCTCCCAGTAATGCGAATAGCGCGCTCCGCTAATGCGTCTGTCTCAAGTGTCATAACGTAGTTAAGTAGGGGTTTGAATCCTGTGAATGGCAAGTGTGTGTGTTTGTCTAAGGGGGGGTTTGTGTGTGTGAGGGAAATGTCCCTTTTGGCAACTAGGAAAACACACTACAGGATGCACATTCCCTTTCTAAACACCGATGATGTCAGCACCCTATAAGTACAGCAGGAGAAAAAAAACCTCCCAATAATGCGAAGAGCGCGCTCTGCTAATGCATCCGTCTCAAGTATCATAACATAGTTAGGTAGGGGTTTGAATCCTGCGAATCGCAAGTGTGTGTGTTTGTCTGAGGGGGGTTTGTGTGTGTAAGAGAAATGTCCCTTTTGGCAACTAGGAAAACACACTACAGGATACACATTCCCTTTCTAAACACCGATGATGTCAGCACCCTATAAGTACAGCAGGAGAAAAGACACCTCCCAGCAATGCGAATAGCGCGCTATGCTAATGTGTCCGTCTCAAGTGTCATAACATAGTTAAGTAGGGGTTTGAATCCTGCAAATGGCAAGTGTGTGCATTTGTCTGAGGGGGGTGTGTGTGAGGGAAGTGTCCCTTTTGGCAACTAGGAAAACACACTACAGGATGCACATTCCCTTTTCTAAACACTGATGATGTCAGCACTCTATAAGTACAGCAGGAGAAGGGAAAACTCCCAGTAATGCAAATAGCGTGCTCTGCTAATGCATCCGTCTCAAGTGTCATAACATAGTCAGATAGGGGTCTGAATCCTGCAATTGGCAAGTGTGTGTTTTTGGCTGAGGGGGGTTAGTGTGTGTGAGGACTCTGTCCCTTTTGGCAACTAGGTGAACAGACTACAGGATGCTCATTCCCTTTTCTAAACACTGATGATGTCAGCACTCTATAAGTACAGCAGGAGAAGGGAAAACTCCCAGTAATGCAAATAGTGTGCTCTGCTAATGCATCCGTCTCAAGTGTCATAACATAGTCAGATAGGGGTTTGAATCCTGTAGTTGGCAAGTATATGTTTTTGGCTGAGGGGGGTTAGTGTGTGTGAGGACAATGTCCCTTTTGGCAACTAGGTGAACAGACTACAGGATGCTCATTCCCTTTTCTAAACACTGATGATGTCAGCACTCTATAAGTACAGCAGGAGAAGGGAAAACTCCAAGTAATGCGAATAGCGCGCTCTGCTAATGTGTCCGTCTCAAGTGTCATAACATAGTTAGGTAGGGGTTTGAATCCTGCGAATGGCAAGTGTTTGTCTGAAGGGGGGTTTGTGTGTGTGAGGGAAATGTCCCTTTTGGTAACTAGGAAAACACACTACAGGATGCACATTCCCTTTCTAAACACCGATGATGTCAGCACCCTATAAGTACAGCAGGAGAAAAAAAACATTCCAGTAATGCGAATAGCGAGCTCTGCTAATGCGTCCGTCTCAAGTGTCATAACATAGTTAGGTAGGGGTTTGAATTCTGTGAATGGCAAGTGTGTGTTTGTGTGTGTGAGGGAAATGTCCCTTTTGGCAACTAGGAAAACACACTACAGGATGCACATTCCCTTTCTAAACACCGATGATGTCAGCACCCTATAAGTACAGCAGGAGAAAACAAATCTCCCAGTAATGTGAATAGCGTGCTCTGCTAATGCATCTGTCTCAAGTGTCATAACATAGTCAGATAGGGGTTTGAATCCTGCAATTGGCAAGTGTGTGTTTTTGGCTGAGGGGGGTTAGTGTGTGTGAGGACAATGTCCCTTTTGGCAACTAGGTGAACAGACTACAGGATGTACATTCCCCTTTCTAAACACTGTTCAGCAGAAGGCCATGGCTCTGGCACAAGTTGTGCTATGATGCCCCTTTGGAAGATGCTTGTGTCAGCTGGAGAGTTGATTATGGTGGCCAGTTTGCAGTCATCTGCATATTTGGACAGCCACAGTCCGTCTGTGTTGGCCTGTACCTCCAATAAATATATACCAAACAAGAGGGTCCCAGGACTGAGCCTTGTGGGACACAAACCGTAACTGTTGTGGGGTCTGGCATGGCTCCAGCAATGCTAACCATGTGGGTTCTGTCCTTGAGCCACTGTGCAATCCATCTAGTGACATAGGGGCTTATATTTAAGCTGGTGAGCTTCTCTAGAATGCCCAAGTGGGGTATTGTTGTGAAGGCTTTTGCAAGGTCCAGGTAGGCTGTGTGAACCACCTTCCCCTCGTCAATGGCCTTGGTGACTGTTTCAAAGAAATCAACCGGGTTAAACCTGGTAGTGCTGGTGTGCTCTCAGTAGCCCTGAACCAGGCATCTGTTACTGCACAGATATCGATGTTTTCCATGCCAAGGAGTGTTTTGGGTGCATGCATCTGGAGGTTTAGACTTCTGGCGTTGGGTAGCATTGCTCTTAGTTTCTTATCCCTTGTGATACCTATGAAGGTGGGTTTGTCATTTGAGCCCTGCCTAACATAGGCACTATGGGTGTAGCAAGAGCCTTTGCCAATATCTGTAAGCCCAGGGTGACAGGTGCAGGCTGTCCCTAGCAAAGCAGGTAGTTCAACAGAAGATGAATGTGTGAAGGTGTAGTGCCTGTGATTAGTTAGCAGTAGCATATATGACTGCTCACGTGGACACATGCCAGGTAGGTCATATGCACTGTGTCACAGGCAATGTACATGTGAACAGGACAAACAGTGACATCCTGTCAAGTGGGACATGGACATACATATAGTAGGCTATGCAGATGGCACTAGGAGTCCACAGAAGCTCTATAACTATGCATTGCAGGTGTGATCAGTATTCCAGGGTAATTGCAAGCAGACATGCATGCAAACAAAGCTACAGTAAACAGGGCTGCATGTAGTCCATTGTACAACAAACAAGCTGTACCAGTTCCAGTAGGTAACACTGCAAATATGCAGGCACTATGCACATGTACATGGAAATACATGGGTCAGATGGCTAGGGTCCAGTCTCAGTGCACACAAGTGTACAGACCATGTACTGTCAGGATGTACAATAACTGGATAGAAACCCATGTGCTCATACCTGCAGTGATACACATGTCAAATAACAGACACTGAGCCTTCACTCAGTGGTTCCATACTTAGTAGGATGTATGCTCCCTGGCCTGCCACCACAGTATCCCTGACATATATGGGGACTCTCCCTCCTGTGACAGTTAGTTATGTGTGTTGGGGCTGTCTAGCATGGTATAAGATGTGAGCATGCAGTCCTAGGGTGCTCCTGTGTGTCCTGTACCAGTCGTGTAGTACTGCACACATATCAACATCCTCAAACATCTGCAATGCAGAGTCTAGTGTGGGCAACATGCCACTTGCAATTTACATGTCCATCATTGTGTATTACTACATTCATTACCCTATCCCCTGTGCTACCTATGTATGTAGCCTTCTGTTGACATCATTACCACCAGTATGCCAACATGTGCAGATGATACACTATGGCACTTACCATGGGTGTAGACAACAGGACATGACAATCACACACTTACTGTATCAGGCATGCTGTGATATACCCACAATTAATTCAGCACACAGTACTGTTAACAACATGATACTATTACTGCACATCTATGTGGTCACCCTGTGCATCAGCAACATGTTAACCTGTACCTGCACAGTTGTTACAGATTGCAGGAGGTGGCACAGTTTCATCATATGCACAGGGTGTGAACCTGGTATGCCTGAGTCAGCCACCCATACCACCAATTGACATGTATGTGTATGTGTGTTGGTGAGGGACAGCAGTAGAAGGTGAGGCAATGTTGATGCAGTGTGCGCAGTATGCGGTAGCCCTAGGTGTTGTCAATTTGCATGTGTGTATGGATGCACACAGTTCCACCTCATGGCTGCCATATACTGGTGTTTGTGGACAGCCACAGACTGTACCTGCCAGGTCATACAGATCAGTGTCTCTGGCCATGGACACGGTACCTGTGCCTTGCAGGGGTGCTACGGACCATATCCGGTACCAACCCAGACTGGGTACTGTCATCAGAAGCAGGTGTTCATTGACTGGACAAAGATCCCTGTCGGGCCTGGCCAGAGCCACGTGCATGT
Source organism: Protopterus annectens (assembly GCF_019279795.1). Classification (NCBI taxonomy): domain Eukaryota; kingdom Metazoa; phylum Chordata; order Ceratodontiformes; family Protopteridae; genus Protopterus; species Protopterus annectens. The sequence goes on from NC_056744.1 coordinate 179,515,459, forward strand.
GGTCTCCTGGGGCGGTCTGATGACAGCACAGACCCAGCATTGCTGGGGCTGCTGCTGGCACTACGGGGGCGGCGGCCCTGTTGTCATCCGCGACGACTGCCAGTTGCTGCTGTTGCTGGCATACGGCCACGTTGACGCCTCAACCACCCACCATCGCCCTGGCTCATGGACATGTAGTTGTGGAACCGGTCTAATATGTCCCCACAACGTCTGTCTATGACATCGGTGAAATCACGGATGGCAGCCGCAATGTCACGCATACTGTCAGTCATGGCTGTGCGACATGCTGTCAGCTCCCTCAGACCCTGTCTGGTGTACCGTTCCATACGTGACTGTGCCTGCATGACAGTCCGTAACATAGCTGAGGTTGTAAGACCTCTGTGGGCACATCTGACAGGGGCAGTACACCCATGGATGCTCCCACGAGAACCCCTGGACATCTGTCTGTGTGGTACCATCTCTGGGCCATGCCCATGGCTGCTGTGTGGGGAGGCATGTGCCACAGATACCACATTACCCTGGTCAATGCCCACTGTATGCTGTCCATCACCTAGGGACAGTGGTGACACAGGGTGTATTGGCAGGATAACTGTGTGCATTGATGGGGTCGACAGCTGTGTACTGTCAATCGGCTGACCAATGGCGGACCCTGGCATACCTTCCTGTGCCATTACACAGATGTCATCATTATCAGTACCCACGGCACCTGACTCAGGTTCCCTGCTACATGACACCAGAGCAGCAACAGAACCTGTGGGAAGGAAACAGGAAACACAGTTTACAATGTCTACACATTACCAGCGATGCACACATGCACAGGTGCACACATGCACACATGCACAGGTGCACACATGCACACATGCACAGGTGCACACATGCACACATGCACACATGCACAGGTGCACACATGCACACATGCACAGGTGCACACATGCACACATGCACACATGCACAGGTGCACACATGCACACATGCACAGGTGCACACATGCACACATGCACAGGTGTGCACATGCACACATGCACACATGCACAGGTGCACACATGCACACATGCACAGGTGCACACATGCACACATGCACACATGCACATGTGCACACATGCACACATGCACACAGTTTCACACAATTGTACAGTACTCCGTATGCGTGATATCAACGCACAGACACAGACACACCTACATGCATACAAAGAGCACTACTAAGTGAGCCAAATAGTACTATTACTATCAACACTATTACAGGAATTGTTAATACACACTCACCAGCATGGATAGGCTGCATTGCTGTTATACCAGAGGGTCCTGCAGACGTGAAGAAACTAATGTCAGTGGGCACAACTGTGCCATTGTAACTGAGTATGATACAGGTCAGGAGTACAACAGTCGCCTTTCACAGGTCAGCAGCTAATATTGAGGATATCACACTTGCACATTAAATACTATGGTGACAGCTACAAACCAAGGACACACCTCACACATGCATTAACTACAAGTGTACACAACAGTCAACTATACATATGGCATATTACCTGCACTTTCACTGTCTTTTTGCTGTGTGGCTCCAGCCTCCATCATGATGCATGTCTGCTGCTGTTGTTGTTGCTGGCGGACTGGAGCCACTACACTCATGAGTAGTCCCTCCAGTCTGGTGAGTGGGGGATGTGTAGCCACCCCACCACCTGTGGCGACCTGTTGCCTGTGGATATCCAACGCACGCTGACGGACATGTCTGATTAAATCACTGCAGTGATGTCGTACCTGCTCATATGTCCTATTATGCGTGCCTATGTCATTTACCCGACGGACAAGGTCTTGCCACAGTGCAGCCCTCTCCTGCTGATTCTGGCTGGTGCGGGAAAAGAGTATTGCATAATCCCGCACCAGGCTCTGGTGTATCTCCTCATCCTCAGCTGTGGAGTAGGTGGGATTCCGGGTGGGCCATGTACCTGAGAAAGAAAATAACCTGGTATCAGCAATATATGTCTGCAGAATTTGGCACACATACTACACATGCTACTCGACTGTTATGATACAACATATCTCACATATGTAGCATCTGTCTGTCTATTGGTGGATACACATGTAGATGGCCAGGTATCAGTGCTCAGCCAGCAACTGTGCAACAGTACCTGGCAGACTCCATACGACATACTACCAAACCCCAGCAGTCAGAACACTGATTCAGGTCAAGAGCACCTCCTCACTCTGGGGTTTGTATCTAGGTACTGTATGGCCTACATCGTCAACTACTGTGAGCTGACCACACACTGATTGCCCTGGATATACATATCCCACCTCCACCACCAGCACAAACGACTATAGTGCATAACATTACAGATACAAACTTTACACTTTGTAACAGTGATATGGTATCCTTTCAGCCCACTGGGCCAGTGGCAGATACAACCCACAATGCTGACCCCTACACAATTGCTTTCTACAGACATCTTCGAGAATGCATGGATCATGCAATCCCATATATGACCAAGACACTCTCCACAAAGGGACAGCATCCTGTCTGGTGGACCCCAGCCATAGACAGATTGTATTACAGAAGATGGAAGCGACTGCAAGACAGAGCATAATTCACTAAAGGGAGGGCATGTCTGAGCAGCACTGGTAAGGATCTATTTTCCATCATACAAAATACATGGGCAACTTTGAGAGGGAAATCAAGAGTGACACTACAGATAACCAGAAAGCCTTCTTCAGTTATGTTAGCAACCTGGTCAGGAGCCATCCTCTATGCCCATAGGTAGTACACAACAACAAATATTTCACTGACACCACAGATATCAACAACATTGTGGCAGACAGGTTCAGTGCAGGTGTCACCCCTCCCTCTCCCCCGAAATAAGGCATTGTTATCCCAGCTGACTGTAACCTCCCTGTCATCACAGATGTCCAGGTGAGAGACACCCGCAGGACAGCAGAATACACAACATGGATGGGACCTGATGGTATCCCCAGTTGCATGCTACATAACCTCTTACAGGAGCTAAACACACATATAGAAGTGCTATGTAACACTAGCCTGACTACAGGATATGTACCTGTAGACTGGCGCACAGCAGCAGTGGTTCGACTCCATGAAGGAGGCACCTCAACATACCAATACAATACAACACAATACATTACATTACAATACAATAATTTACAATATGCTATTGCCCCTGAGTCTACAGCAGCGTACTGTTCTGCTACCCTGACCATTGTGACACATGTGGTGTGATGGTACCTGCTGCTGTCACACAGTTACACAGGGTGACTCATATGGCATATTACCTATTGACTAACATTCAGCAGGGGTATGTGTGACATGTACTCATGGGGAGTCTTGCTTCTTAACACTGTGTGGTTTATTGCAGGGTATGTCTTATCTGTGGGTAGGAACTCTTACCTCCACATGTGCACTCTATTGCAGTGGCACGGATGACACACAGCAGACATTTAGGTTGTGGATGGTGTGAGGTGTTACTATGGTTGTTGAACATCTGTCATGGGTGTGACTTCCATATGTAAATCCGGGAGTGGTAACATCTATGTGGGTAGCATATTTATTTATTTATTTATTTATTTATTTATTTCCAGTTTGATTACCGGGGAAGTCCACTGGGCCAGAACGTACCCATTTTCAGTGGAGGCCCGGGGAGAAAAGCTCCAAAAAGCAAAGCAAATACAATCTTAGTTACATGGTGTAAAAGGTAGTAATAAAATACATACATTTGAAATTACATTACATTGATACAGATTAGTAAAAAAAGCAAAAAACACACAGTATACTTCAAAATCATCGTTCAGGAAGGTAGTTAATAGATTTAGTAGTTTCCTTCAAGTAGCAGGTTAAAACTGTATGAGAAGAAGGTCTAAGGTTACAAGCTATTTACAATATTTACATATGAGGAGAAGAGAGAGAGACGGTACTTAGACTGAGAGTAGGTTAAGGTTTGATCAAGCTGTGATTGAGAGAAGAAAAGGGAAGAGAGGAAAAAGAGAATTAGGATAGAGTAGAGAGAAAGGATATAGAGGATTCAAGGGGAATTTATTTAAATTTAAGTAGGATGTAAGCAGGTACACTTATGTTTAGTGGACAAGTAAGAGAAAAGTTGGGCTTTGAAGGCTTCAGTGTTAGATGTTTTCCTAAGAGTAGAAGGGAGAGAGTTCCATTTCCTGCCAAGAGAGTAGGAGAGAAGGAGTTGTCCAGCAGGGCGATTAGGTTTGTGGATGGCGATTAAATTTTGGTGTTCAGATCTTAGAGATCTGTTTGGGGTGTATGGTGGAAGGATGTTTTCTAGGGCTGGGCATTTATCAGGGTAGAAAATTAATTTGTGAGCAGTGGTTAGTTGGAGGTATTCTAGGTAGTTAGGGAGTTCTAGCCAGTTCAGAGTTTGTAGGGAAAGACAATGATGAGAAGAGGATTTAGATTTGGTAGCAAATTTAGAGATTTTATTATAGCAGATTTCGAGTTTGGTGGAGGTTGAAGAAGACAGGTTAGTAAGGAGAGGGGCTCCATATAGTAGAGATGGCAGAAGATAGGTAAAAGCTAAGGAATGCCTAGTGGAGTTGGAGAGAAAGCAGTTGTTTTTGTAAAGCATGCCTAGCTTTTGGTGGGTTTTCTTTATGTTTTGTTGAATGTGGCTATCAAATTTGAGTTGCTCGTCTATAGTGACGTAAGGAGTTTTGCAGATGGGACCACCTCTATGGGTGACATGGTTTGGCTTATGATTTTGAATGCTGTTTTATCAAATGTGCAAGCCCTTGAGGGTGAAGAGAAGAATTTTGGATTTATTAGAGTTGAGAGAGAGATGATTTTGGTGCATCCAGTTCTCTGTAGTGGAAAAAGCTTTTTGGGTTTTTGTTAGTAGTTCGGGGATATTGTAGGCGGTGCAGACTAAGGTAGAATCATCAGCGTATTGGATGACTGTAGTGTCTGGGATGGCAGAGTGAAGGTTATTTATGAAGATGTTGAAAAGCATAGGTCCAAGGATGGACCCCTGGGGAACTCCAGTGGGAGTAGGTAAGAATGAGGAGGTAGAGTTGTTCCATTTGACAGCTTGGGATCTGTCTGATAAGTAGCTAGAGAACCAGGATAGAGTGTCAGGGAGATAAAGGTTTGATAGATGAAAGAGAAGGTGTTTGTGAGAGATGGTGTCAAGGCTTTAGACAGTTCTAGCATTACCGAGAAAACTAGAAACCCAGAATCCCTGGCTTGATTGACTGTTTCTAAGAAGGATAGTAGGGCAGTAATGGTGCTGTGTCCAGGGCGAATCCATGTTGGGTGGGTGTAAGGAGGTGGTTATGGGTTAAGAAAGGCATGAGTTGGTGGTGGACATTTTTCTAGTATTTTAGATAAAGGTGAGAGTAGGGCAATAGGCGGAAGTTGGAGATATTTGTGTTTTGCCTCCTTTATGAAGTGGGAGAATGTAAGCAGATCTCCAGAGCAAAGGGACATATGACTCTTTTAGAGATCTGTTGATTAATATGCTGATAGGAGAGCAATACCTTCAGCACATTTAAGGAAAGAGGAGGGATGTTGTCAGGGCATTAGAGCATGGCTTTAGTTTAGATAAGAGTTTTTTATGAATATAGTAGATACAGGTTTCAGCTGGAAGCTGGGATGACAGTTAGAGGGTTGTTGGGAGCAGAGGAAGGAGAGTTGGATGTATTATTGTTAGGGAAGGATTTAGTAAGATTGGTTATAGATTCTGTAAAGAATTTGTTGAAGAGAGAGCTTAGTTCTGAGTCAGTTTTACTAGGGTCTGGGCAAGGGTTATTCCTGGATCCAGGATGGAGAAGGAATTAACTGAATTCCAGAACTGTTTGGGGTTCTTATTATGGTTAGACTGTAGTTTAAAGTAGTAGTTTTTTGTCCTGGGAGATTAGTTTTTGCTAGGTTGCGGAGTTGTTTGTATTGGAGCAGGGAAGCAGGGATTTTATTTTTGGTATATTTTCCAAGATTTGTCCCTTTGGTGCATGACTTGTTTTGTTTCCTTGGAGCCAGGGGCAGAGTTAGATTTGACTCGTTTGTTTCGTGGAGGAGCTAGGAGTTAACGGTGTTTAGGAAGGTAGAGTTAAAGTGTTCTACTGCTTTGTCTAGTGGAAGTGTATTTAGGGTCTGCCAGTTGGTATGTTTAAGAATGTTTGAGAAGATAGTGGGGTTGAAGTTGCTAAGATTACGAGTGTGAATGTAGTGGTGTAGATATTGGGTAGAGTTAGTGGAGCGGTGTATGAAAGTAGGGAGATGGTCACTGAAGGTGTCAGGGATGGTGCCAGAAAGAGATATTTTGTTTGGATGAGACACAAGGATCCAGTCAATGGTAGATCCTGGGGGATTTACTTTGTTAGGTCGGGTGGTTGTGTGGATAACTTGGGTAAAGTTAAAGAGATTGATGAATTGGGAGGGGGAGGGAGAGTTGATATTATTCCAGTCAATATTAACGTCGCCTAGAATGTAGGTTTCAAATTTGATTTCAGTTGAGGCCCAGTAAAGAATATTTTCCAAGGTTGTTATGTTGTCACCTGGAGATATATAAAGGGAGATAATGCAGATGTTCTTATGTTTATTTAGTCGAAGGAGACTGGATGTAAGTTCAGTGTTTTTGAATTCAGGAGTTGGAATTAGTAGCGGGATGAGGGAAAGGAGGTTAGAGTAAATTATTGCAGAGCCTCCACCTTTTTTGTTTGATCTGTCAGTTCTGAGGATTTGGAACCCAGGAGGTAAGATTTCAGAGTCGGTGATGTGGGGTTTTAGCCAGGTTTCAGAGATGGCTAAGATGTCAGGTTGGTTGTGGCAAATCCAAGCATGAAGATGATGGATTTTGTTATTTAGGCTCTGAGCATTGATAGAGAAAAGTTTGAGGGGGTTAGGAGAGGAAGTGGTAGAGGAACCAGAGGGAGAAAAGGGGATTGGGGAGGAGTTGTTGGTGGTGAGGCAGGGGCCAGGGTTTGGGTGAATATCACCACATAGGACAAGGTTATCAGTGGAAGTAACTCTTAGTCTTTTGTGTTTGAGAAGTAGGAGGCTGTAAGAGGGAGGGAGTATTTTAGAGTGGGAGTGTGTGGTACGGTGAGACATTTGGGATGGAAAAGGTATAGTGTTTTGGGGGGAAAAGAGAGGATGATATGTTGTTGTAATGGGTGGGTAGAGAAAGTTGTGGGTGAGTCCAAGGGTTAGTTTGTGAAGGTGTTAGGGAAAAGGGTATTTTATGAGAGTAGGTAGTAGCAAAATATAGGGGAATGAGAAATACAAATAGTAATGATGAGACATAGATATTGTGAAGTATTTTGGAAGGCATGTTTGGCAGGCAGAGGGGGAAGAGATATGTATAATGGAGTTGAGTAGGCAAGGAGAAGTAAAAGGAAAATGAAGAGGATGGGATCTTAGGAAAGGGATAGGGGTGAAAGTATTTGATGGGGAGAGTAAGGGAGAAATTTGTGTAGGGAAGAAAAACTATAGTGGAGTGAAAAGAAAAAGAGTGGGAGGGGGAGAAGTAGAAGAACTATGATAGGTTAGATGGTGGTGAGAGGTATAGTGGGGTGGGAGGAGTATGAGTAGGAGGGATAATGAGGGACGGACTCTGATAGGTTAATTATTATGCATGGGAGGGTGCATGAGAGGTATAAAGGTAGAGGTGCTGGGGCGGTGGGAATTGGGGGCAGGGTAGGGAGCGGAGTGAGCCCGTGAGTAACGGAGCGGGAAGAACCCAGGAGGGCAGGAGAGGAGCAAGAAGTTATCAGTGGAGCAGAGGCTATAAGGGGTAAGTAATAGAGGGGTAAGTAGGATCTGGATAAAGTAGGAGGAGTGGGCTGCAAGGTATTAGGGGGGAGAGAGGGAAACAGAAACGTTGGAAGTGTGGACAGAATGGAGAGAGTTGAAGTCTAGTTAAGTAGAGAATTTCAGGACTGCACTCAGAACTGTACTTAGCTCACCAGGGCAAATATTTGGGCTAAAGTAGACTAGGGGAAGAAGGGAGCTAGTGTAACTCGGGGAACTGAAATGAGATTGGTAGCAAAGGGAGATAGAGATAAGGGGGTTAGGCTGCTGGCTTTCCTGGCAGGGAGAATACTACAACAGCTAGCAGGGTTTAAGAATACAGTGGTTTATTAATTAGCAGCAGATACACATACTTTCTAGGTCTTCTGAGAGACTCTTGAATACACTTCCCACAAAAAAGGGGGTTGAGGCAGCAGAGTGTAATAATTGCTTGAGCACTTGGGTGTACTGCTTTAGTTGTGTCAGGGTATCAACCCAGGCGAAGCCACAGGGGGGAGACTCAGGGCAGGAAAGCTGGAGAACAGGAAAAAACAGTTGGAAGAGAAAAACAGTAGGACATTAGTAACAATTAAAAATAAACTAAACACTATATCTTCAAGTAGTGGTTAAATTAGGCAGGTATCAAGTTTGTGTTACTAGCAGAGTCAATATTACTACAGTTAACAGTGATGGAGATATAGTCAGAGTACATCTAAACAACTAAAACCATCAAAAAGCACACAGTTCAAAAAAAAAACACATTACCTAGTAGGCAGCATACATTTAAATCCATACAAAAACCTACCAGACAGGAGGTTTAGCACAGAGATACAAGAAAGTAGGCAGGGCAAGGTCAGATAAATGTGCTTAATAGCAGCGTCTCAAAAAACACGTGGAATGATGGCAATTAGCTCATAAATGGTTTGCATATGCATTACATTCCTACTCAGTCGATAGAAACTTTAACTGTAGAGATATAACAAGTTAAATGATAATGCTGGCTTCAGAGGGATTTTCGCTATCAAATACAGCATTTAACTGTTAGCGCCAGAGCATTACTGATTTGCATAAGCATTACACATACACAGTCGATAGAGATTTTAACTGTAGAGATGTAACACAGTAAATGATAGCGCTGGCTTCAGAAGGTCGTCGTTATCAAATTAAAGCATTTAACTATAAAACGCCATAGCGTTTCTGGTTAGCATAAGCATTACACTCATACACAGTCGGTAGTGACCTAAACTGTAGAGATATAACAAAAATAATGATCGCGCTGGCTTGAGAAGGTCATCGCTTATCAAAATAAAGCATTTAACTATGAAACGCCATAGCGTTTCTGGTTTGCATAAGCATTACACTCACACAGTCGGTAGTGACCTAAACTGTAGAGATATAACAAAATAATGATAGCGCTGGCTTGAGAAGGTCGTCGCTTATCAAAATAAAGCATTTAACTGTAAACCATCATTGCGATTATGTTTGTCAGAAGCAGTATACTCCCGAGCAGTCGATAGTGACTTTAACTGAAAGCAAATTAGCAAGGAAGTTAATTCGAAGACTTCACAGCGTTTTTTAGCACATATATCACTATAATCCGTTTTTTAGCACATATATCACCGTAATCTGTGGTGTTGTCAGTCACTGTGCATTGGTAATGTGTTTGAGTGCATTGTCACAGTGTTGTACATGTCACTGTGTCCTTCTCCATATCTGTAGCTGTCATGTGAGGTCCATACCATGGCATCCATTATGTGGTGTGGAGGGGTACACCAATCTACATGTCCATACCTGACTCACCATGTCCGCTGACACATACCATGTGCAGGTATTCCAGGGATAGTGTGCCACTGCGAATGTCATTGGGGCCACTATTGTACACATTTCTGACCCTGCTCACCCCTGACACATGCAGTGGTGGGCAGCCAATCACATATCTGGTGGTTACTGGTGTAGGTGATCTGGAATGTGGTATGGTACTCCGGATTTGACACTGGTGTTCACTCCATGCCTTTGTCACCGGGCACCTGTTGCAATACATCTGTACACATGTGCCTCACTCAGAATTTATATACATCTCTCTCTCTCTCTCTATATATATATATATATATATATATATATGTATATAGATATATCTATATGTATATATATATATATATATATGTCCGTATACATATACACATATATATATTGATGTACATATATTGCTATAGATGTGGAGGGGGGGCACAGAAGGGATGTGAGTGACAGAGGGGGTGGGACAGGCTGTGTTGCAGGTCGTCATATACAGTCATACCTGTAGGTAGTCAGATCAGTCTGTCTATGTATATGTATCTACATATATCTATATCTGTATGTGTGCATTACATAGATATGTTTGTACAATATTCTATCTACATCTGTCTATGTATTCCTACATCTCTCTCTCTATGTATGTATACATATATGCATATATATATATATATATATATATATATATATATATATATATATATATATATATACACATACATATGTTGACATACATACGTATCCATATGTTAGACAGGTATATCAACATATTTGTCTACCATACTGTATACACACACTAACATACTGCTAAACATACATAACTGTGTAACCTACTTTGTCCATGGCACTACAACCTACAATCAAACAACATTGATATGTGCACATAGATGCTCTCACATACAAATGTATGTACAGCCTTCACTGATAGTTGCTGTATGTCCCCTGCCCTTTACACATCTTCATATACATATGGATACAGACCAATGACACATATGGAGGGTTCACTGTATGTAGACCTTTATAGTATTACTTTACATTACCTGTGTTTGTCACAGCTGCTTGTGTTGCTGTCTGGTTCTCTGTCCTGCTGCTCCAATTCCCAGTTGTCAGCTTTCAGGTAGCTGTTGCTGAACAATTTGTTTCTGTCTGCTTAATTGCAGTTTTCTCTGTCTCTGTCTCTCTCTCTCTCTCTCTCTCTGTCTGTCTCTCACGTCCTTCTCAGGGTGCAATGAAAGTATTGCATGCGTGGACATGGAGTACAGCATACTTTTGTAGGTATCTGCATATGCCCATGTGATGGCTTCTGCACCAATTGTTAGCCAGCATTTGCTAATTGCATGCAGCCAGTTGTGTACTGATTGCAGTTCTCACTGTGATTTCAGAACAGTGCTATAAAAAGGTGTGTGAGATAGGCATAGCCCTTTCAGATGTTAAGGGCAGGGACCATGCTGTTATGCTGTGGACAATGTTCTGTGAGTGTAAAGGTTGGTATCTCTCTCATATTTCCAGGTGTGTTGTAGATTAACATTCCTCCATTCATTTCTCCAATTTCCTGTACTAACTGTGTATGTACACTGACACCTACAACTACTACTACTGTTAATGTGTGTGTGTGTGTGTGTGTGTGTGTGTGTGTGTGTGTGTGTGTGTGTGTGTGCTTTCCTTTCACTTTTGCTAGCACTCTGTTGCTAAGGCTTCAATAGTTGCCATTTACAGTCACTACTTGTATGCCTGCTAGGTGTCTTGACTGTAGTGTGCTGCTGTAGCTTTCCTATTTTCCATTTACATTCACACCTTGGAATGCTTGCTATATCTGCTAGGGTGTTACAGCATGCAGTGTGGTCTGGCCATGGTGTGGGCCTTGACATCTATTAGGGTATTTGAGTATGCTGCTGAGCAGGCCCCAGAGACTTTCAGGTTCATCTGTTATGTGCCTCATGGAATGGTACATATCAGTGGGGTACACCCATTAAAATGTCTGGTATGCTGCAGTTGTGACTGTGGGTTAGCATGAGCATATGTATTACAACACTTTTTCTGTCATGCAAGTGGTGAATACTTTCCAGACACCATAGTTACCATTGCATGTGTTACACCTTTCTGCCTACTGTTTGTACATTTCACATGGGGTCTGTGGGGCATCCCTGTAAGTCATTCACTGTTGCTGTGTCTAGGCTCTTAACTATTCAAATATGGTGGTGTCGGACCCGTCATGTGTACAGATATTTGCAGGTTGTCCACATTTCTGCCTCATAATTTGGTCAATATCTCATGCACACCTTTTTCTGGCAAGTCACTCTGGGCTCAAGTCAGAATATGGTGACAAACATTCAAGTTCCAGACTGCATACCCTTCCAAACATCCCACAACGTGTAGACACTGTTACTTTCTGAACTGTCTGCGTTTGTTGTAACATTATTTGTAATGTGTCCCTGGTTTTGGGCCTTTGCTCCACATATTTTATTACTTGGTCCAGATGTGTTCCTGTAAGAGGTTGTGGGGTATAGGCAGTGCTTATCCTGCTGTGAGTATGTGTGTGTCTTGCAAGGTGCTATAGTGACATTATTACCTACTAGCTTCCAACTAGCATGGCTGTTTCTGTTCACACACTACTATTATGGAAATCCACCAGTTTTGATAGTAATTCTAAATGTCATGCTTTGTGTACTACACATCTATATTCCCTTTATATTCATTCCTACTGTTACATGATATATTTACTTTAGCACAATGTTCTTGTATAAGAGTCATGGCTTAGTGGTAAGTCATGCAGACTACAGTTGCCAAGGTCCTGGGTTCGGGACTCAAAGTGGGATTTTATTTTGCTTTTGAACTGAGTACAGGACCTGTCAATCAAAGTGACTAAGGCACTTTTAAGCAGTTGTAACCGGGCTAGCGCTGGTTTGCGCAGAGCTCACGCATGCGCACTGGCGGTTAGCTCCGCGCACACAAGCGCACACCTGATTACAACCACTTAAACGTGCTTACTCTTGTGCACACCTGCGCTATTTTCCTTGAAAGAAAAGAAAAATGGGGAGACAGGAAAGTGTTGAAAAAGGGGTCCCAAAGAGGGTAAGACAGTAGGGAAACAAGCTTGGGATGTGCAGGAGGGATGTAGGTAAGGCCCATAGCTGCCCATTTCTTCATCAGCAGCAGCTGTGCATATATATGTAATTTGGTGTGACATTTGAAACCTTCCACCCCTGAGAGAGGTCTCAGGACAACAATAATACTTGTTGTACAGCCAATTGGAATTGATAGGTTCCATGTCCAGTAGACATGTGTGCGGAATGGGCAGCTATGTATGGGGCATAATTTTTTTGTGGGTACAGAGTGCCATTTTTTTTTTTTTTTTTTCAGGTGAGAGTGGTATGTCAGGTGAAGGTAGTCGGTACAGCTGGGGAGGTAGGTTGGGTAGGTAAACAGACAAGACAAACAAGATGCATACAGGGGCGTGTATGACACGTGTGGGGGTTACACAATTGACGGGGACGGAGGTTTGGATATCCAGAGCCCATGAGCCCACAGATGGCAACAGTGGAACTGATATCCCCACCCATAGGCAGTTGCCACTGTTCCTTCACTGCCCAGGATGGGGCTGTGCTGGGGCTGTGTAGGCGGGCAACAGGCATGCCCGTTAGTTGCACCACCGTGCCTCGAGCTGGCGTGGGGCTCAAGGACAGAGTCCCGAATCTCCCACGCACCACAGTCCGGACGCTACGGAGGGTGAGTGGTGGATCTCCTCCAGCCACACTTGCAGAGGGGGGGCAAGCCCCATCCCCTGCAGCGCTTCCACCTGCAGGGGGCACAGGGCCACCGGAGGAGGGTCCGGACTCGGCACTAGTGCCAGGTGCACTCGCCAGCTGAGGTGGGAGAGGTGGGTCCGCTGGAACCCGCCTTCCCTGTCGTACTATGTTTTGCATTATGTCATGACAGTTTGGGTTAGTGACATATAATACCATTCAAAATTAGTTGTAACAGTATGCATTAGTATTCCCATTAACCAAACACCCAGATATTCACACCATTGAACAGCGTGCATAACACATGCATAATTTGAACAGAAATACACAGTCCAACAACATGCTGGGTTAATTGATGGCAACAGGCCATCAGGTGTGGATGTATGAACAGGGCAGATGCATCAACAGACATGCAAATATATATGCCCCAACAGGACAAACGTCCAGGGGTGTTAATTGTGATTGCACATACCATTTTCACGTGGAATGGGTTATATGTAGTTATAGGGTGGGGTGAAGAAAGTAATATTAACACCTTTGAATAACAATACATATGCTGTACATTTCTAATAGCTACAGTTATATATACACTACTGTTCTAACTACAGTTTCCTATATGTTAACTATTTCAACTTGGTGATAGGACTGTTAATGCAACATCAATATACATGTTATGGTTCTTTATACACATTCATATCTAGCTTTGTTCAGCTACATCAGGGCTACATTTGCTTTATATAGCTGTAGACAAGTGTGGATGTTTGGTATATCAGACAAACATCCTATCTGCATATTGCAGACTGAGAGCAACATATCCTGATTTTGGGATACACATTCCAGATGCAGCAACACTTTGAACAGATTTAGCTGTTTGGTTTTGAATCTGACATGCATTTCATTCTGTCTTGCCTGCAGTATACTTTATTCAGCGGTTATTACTACTGTATTGCTGGATTCATGGCACTTTCTCACACTCTCTCACTTGCTTTCATTTTACTATTCAGGATGGTACTTCTAGGCTTTATTGACATGTTTTAACAGTAGTTATTACAATCCTTTCCAGCAGTCTCACTTCTGTCATGTTTCAGTATTTCCACAGGGATATTTTTCACACATGTGATTTCATCATCTTCTGCAGCTATACTTTTCAGCCTGCTGCAGGTTGTGTACTATTTTCTTACAGGCAGGGCATTTTTATTTCAGGATATATGTCGGACAGTTTCATGTTTAGCTTAAACTTACAGGCTGAAAACTGTTGTAATCAAGCAATACTTGCATACACTTTCACACTGTTACTTGCAGATTTTATTCCTTACTGACTACACTGCACTCTTTTGCTGACTGTCATACTTTTATATTTCTTTACAGTTACTGGTAGTGGATTACTGACCTGCCTGGTGGCGCAACCGCACCAGCCTATTGCCATAGGCTCTGCAGTTCGCAGAACGGACACCTGCAGCTGTAATATAAATGAAGTAATATTGGAATACACAACTCCATAATATCAGCTAGTTTAACTTTTTACATACATAATTGAATGTTACTTACTCAGTGGTGGGGCGTTGGGTGTTTGCCGGGCCTCCTGGATCCAAAGGTTCAGTTGGCCCTGCGTGTGTCTCTTCAGGTCCGCATGGTGGTGACGGACCTGCTCACCTGTCCTTGAAATCCCTGTGGCACTGGTGAGATCATGAGCCAACCGGTCCCACGCCTCAGCCCTGTATGCTCCCCAGAGGACCTGGCCCTGCATGAGTTGGGCCTCATGATTGTGGACTAGGAGCCAGGCCATGTACCTGGATGCCTCAACACACCACCTCTGTGCTCGAAAGCGACTACCCTCTCCTACTTCTGGCATTCTGCCTGCAGGTCTGTTCTACAATCGTTTATGCTGTGTATTCCCACCTATGGGGCTTATATAGTCCGTTTTTCCCGCACATATCTGTGATTGGCCATTTTGGAATTGTATCAACTTCAGTAAACCTGCATTGTCATGCTGTAGTTTGTATTCATTCCTATATATTAGCTATTATTGCATTTCTAGGTACTGCTGTCATGGCTTAGTGGTTCTGTACCTTGACTATGGTGTATAGTTTCCTGGGTTCGAACATGGCCACTGCTTTTTATTTTTCATGACTGTCTAGACATGCTGAGGGGTGTGTCTGTGTAAAGGCAGTTTTGATACGGCTTGCTCAACGTTGCCCGTCGGTTAGCTTGTTTGCGTGGTGAGCAGCTCAGCGCAAACGGGGTACGCTGCTTTAAGCCTCATTTGGCTATCGGCACGCATATTACACTCAGCTCAGCTAGGGGCACATAGATTCAACATGTTAAATGACTGCTCAGCTACGGGCACGCATTTTGCACCAGTTAAACCACTGCTCATCTACGGGCACATGCACTCACTCTGTTAAACTGTAGCTCAGCTATGAGCACATCTGGCATTTTTTCTTCTTTTGGTACCTCACATGTCTTCAATATCAATGGGCTATTTCATTACATTTTACATAACTTGTGGTTTTATGTGTACATATTTGTCAGGGACTTGTTTCCTGCTTATTTTGCAAAAAAAAAAAAATTGGTGTTGTGGGGGCTCGAACCATGGATGCCTGCTTTGCAGCCAGCATCTCTACCGCTACGCTATTGCTTCCTGGCTTATTTTGCATATTTAGTTCTTATATGCTTTCCCACTGACTGCTAACTGTAGCTGCGCTACGGGCCGCAAAACGCACACACGGTTAAACATCTTTACAATTTAAAAAAAATATATAACATGTTCATTTATATATCTTTTATGTTTATAGTCTGTAGGGGCATGTGTTGTGTTGTGTTTATTCACATTTCCATGGACTCTGTTGTGGGTGTCTACTTTGGGCACTTTTACACTTCTGGGGGCATGTCCGCTTGCAGGGCTCGGCCTACGGACACGCCCCCTACTGTCTTACATGGACCGTGTTAGACTTAGGTGTGATTCAGCATGCTCTCATGAATATGCAAAGCATGCTGACATCACTCCGTTTAACTGCAGCCTCTGTGTAAGAGTTATAACTCTTACACGGAGGCTTCGTGAATCCTGGGGATAGTCATTAGAGATAGGACAGGTTGAGGGTGACACAGTTGATCAGGGTAGTCTGGTTACTCCAGTTGCAGAAATAGTTGAATCTGGCCCAGCTATTGTGATGGTAAAGTACCACACAGGAGTGTTGATAGAGGTGCTCAGAGAAGACTTGCTGTCCTCCCTCATCTTGATTTTGGTGTTTCAGTAGGTGCCACACAATGTATCTATAAGGCCATCACAGGGACACAGGCGTGTTCCACTAGGGACTGGGACAAGATGGTCTGCATACTGTATGTTATGCATTCTGACTTATGAGACTGCCTAAACTGTGTGAGTGCCTCCTTAGACAGAATGAATGGCACATGAGATAGGACAGTGTCTATAATGGAATGTCTGCTGTCAGAGGGTCACGTAGCAGGAGCCCATTGTATTAAACAAAAGTAAGACTGATCTGAATTGTGGTAAAACAGAACTAATACTTAAGAAAACCATGAAGGAGTAGCAGGAACAAGGGAAAGTGTTAACAAAAGGTTTTTAAGCTAATTCCTTGTTCCTGCTGCACCTTAGTAGTTTTCTTAAGTTTTAGACCCATTGCATTGTCAGGAATTAGCCGATGTAGCCATGACAATGTCTGCTCCCTAAGTGGTACCACTTCTACTGCTCTGTCAATGATTCAGGTGACATGGTAGGCCAAGTGTTCATGGCTGTGGACATAATTTTGATGACAGCCTCTTCAGCGGACATTGTTCACATTCAGGTAGCACAGGGCCCTGGAACTATCAGTGCAACTCCTGGTAGAGGTAGTTCTCATTGTCAAGTGTGACAATGGTGAACTGACTACTTTATCATGCACAGCTCACACCTATCCGAGATACCAAGGTCTAGTGCTTTGACTGTGTTCATGCAGACTCACACACATTAAAAATCATCTTGGCCATACCACCTCACACACACACACACACACACACACACACACACACACACACACTTGCACATAACTTATATAAATATTGTTATTGAATGATAGGAGTCTGTTGCTATTTGCTGAAACACTTGATGTTCTGTAGTCCTATCTCGCCTTCATTCTTACACTTGGGTTCAGAGCTGATCCTCGGCTCCAACTCGGCAATTCTCTAGCTCAAAGTCTTCTGGTTGGCTCGTGGCCAGGAGGTATCCCATCATGCACAGCTGACATATTCCAGATCTCGTTTGCTGCTCGATGAGTTCAGAAGTGCTTCTTCTTGGCCGTGGCTAAGTGGAATTTTTTTCTTATTATTATTCAAATTATAGTGTTTGAAAAAGTTTTATTTAGCTATTTTATTGTTCATTTATAGTCTGGTGTCTGTTGAAGACCTTGTGTGGCATTGTTTGCTGTGTTTTTGCTGTTTTTTTCTTGGCCATTCTTCCGCAGGCCTGTTTGCTGTATCCCTGCACTCGCTGTTTGGTTTTGTTTTGCTACTGGGCTTTGCTTAATTATTTTCTTCTTTCAAAGCTATCTTTCACCAAGGGCTAGGCCCATTTAAGTTAGAGGACCTAGTCCTCAGTCTGTCACTCATGTTTTCTTCCTTTCTCCAGGGCTAGGCCCGTTTAAGTTAGAGGACCTAGTCCTCTGTCTACCTATCTGCTGTTTCCTCAGGGCTATCCATTTAAATTAGAGGTAGTTCCTGTTTTGTGTTTGGCTCTAGTCACTGTGACTTGTTTTTTTTCTGTCTCTCTTAGATATTAGTATTGGTTTCAGATATGTCTAAAAACTTGAAAGACCACAAGCCTTCTGGGTTTAAAAAATGTACCAAGTGCACTCAAAAAATGTCCCTGACAGATGGGCATACTATTTGTGTATACTGCTTAGGTGCTATTCACCTTCAAGAATCTTGCTCCTTTTGCCATGCTTTTAGTCCTCGAGTCCTTCAAGAGAAAGAACAAACTTATATTGAAAGGTCTCTTAAAGCATGCCTTTGAGGAAGAATTGGCTTCTTCTTCCTCCTCTAGTTCCAAGTCACCATCATCTAAAAAAGACAAAGCTAAACCTGCAAAAAGGTGGTCTCCCACTCAGTCGGTGTCTTCGGAGCCACCAGAGAAAATTTTTAAAATCGACTACTTCCTCTTCGGCTCCATTGGTTTTGGTGCCGACAGAGATTATTGATGTAGAGCAATCGGTTTCGGTTTCAAAGATAATGGAGCTGATAACTGAATCTGTGTCTTTGAGCCAGTCGGCTGAACTTCGTCCGGTTTCTCCGACACTCAGATTGCCAATTTTTCAGTGGTCTAGGTCCTCTACGTTATCCTCCAGGAGCCTTTCTGATGAGGATGTTGAGAGAGTGGTGCACAGACTCCTGAAGACATTGGCACTGGCAAATTTACTTTTGGCTCTGTCCCAGTTGGCTGGGGAGCCTACTGAGCCCATACACCCTATCACCGTTCCTCTTCCAAGCCACTCCAGCACTTCGGAGCCAGAGATGTCGGTGCCACTTGCTGTGGAAAGGTCAGTTCCAGCTACCACTGTGGGCCTCTCAGTTCCAGTATCCACTCTGACACCTTTGGTACTGTCCGTGGGGTCTAGGGTCCTAAGCTCTCCGGTCTGGCCTGAGGGGGACGCTTGGGCCCGAACTTCTTCAGTTCCAAGCTTACCTCTCGGTGCTTTGGCTTGGGTGAGCTCGGACCCCACATCTGTCTCGGAGCCTATCTCCTCAGTACTGAGGACTGCCTCTGCTCCTTTGGAATAAGGGGCGTCTTCAGAACCAAGGTGTTCGGCCTTCGAGCTGATGAGGAATGTTCTGTCCAAGTCTTCAGTTCCAACTAGGGGCACCGACACTCTCCCCCCTAAAGCACCGACCTCCGTCTCAGCACCTTCTCTCATCCAACACAGCTGAGACGTGCAGCCTCAGGAACCCTCCAAGAGTGGTCCCCAGTCTTCCGAGACCTCCCCAGAATATCCTTCTGAGGAGCCCCCTCAGAAGAAAACTTGTAAGAGGAAGCATATTGACTCCCCCGATGAGTCAATTACATCAGACACTGACCTCGATGAGTCAAAAGGGTCTCCCAAGTCGTCCTCTGATGATACCCCCTTTGCAGATATCCTTGAGATCCTGAAACAGAGAAGCAGCTGGCCCACCACCTCCCCTTCTGATGAGTCAGTGTACCTGAAGGCTTTCGGGTCTCAACCCTCCACCTCTTGGGTATCTCCACCTTTCGACGAACTTTTGGATCTAATGAGTCAAAAGGTGTGGGAATCTCCTGATACTGTAGAACCAGTTCCTAGAAGTCCTAATAAATTCCTATCAGCACCTCAGGACAAAGACTTTCTCACCAAAGGTGTGCCAGAAGATGCCATGGTGGTGGCAGCAGCCACCAAAAAGGAACTAGCTGAAACTTCATCCACTGTCCATCCACCGAACAAGGAGTTTTAATCGATAGACAGGTATGGGAAGCATGTCTTTTCTTCAGTGGCTTTTACACTCAGATCGCTGAACTACCTTTCTCATTTCACCAGGCTCCAGAGAGATCTCCTGAAAGAGCTAGGAGATACTCTCCAAGGTAACATATCTGAAGCGGTAACTGATAAGCTTAACGCACATATGTCTACCTTAAATTCTATTGTTAACTCCTCGATGAGGTTGATATCTTATGTGGTGGATGGAGCGAGTAGGGCAGCTGGTTCAGGAGTTTCTCTTAGAAGGCACTCCTGGATGCACTTGTGTAATTTTGCAAAGGCCTTTAAGTCTATATTTACCAATGCCACCTTTGATGGATCCTTGTTGTTTGGACCTAAGGTAAAGGACACACTCACCAGGTGCGAACTGGAAGGGAAAACCCTGTCTGCCATGGGAGTCCATTTTTCTGTTCCTTCTAGACCCTATCCCAAAGGGCAGAGGGACGGAAAGTTGTGGTTTAAAAAGTCTCAGAGGTTTTTCCAGGACACACAGGGTGATTCCTTCTCCAGAGGCAGAGGAGGAGGAAATAACGGTAGATGTCACCCTAGAGGCAGGGGAGGCCCGCAGAATCAGGGAGACCGTGATTCCTTTTGTGGTCATCCCTACCAGCGCTCCTGAAAGGTTGCCCAACTGTGCATCTCTTGAGCCAGTTGGGGGACGTGTATCTTTGTACCAAGAAGTCTAGCATGACATCACACAAGACAAGTGGGTACAAAGGATAATTACCAGAGGATACTGTATTCCCTTCTCTTTCACTCCTCCTCAGACCAGAAGAATCCTTGTTACACCCAATCACAGGGATTTAGCAACTGTAGAAATTCAAAAGTCGCTCGTAAAGAGAGTCATCCAACCAATCCCTGCAGACCAAGTGGGATTAGGGACTTACTCCAGATTCTTTTTGGTGCCCAAATGAACAGGGGACTTGAGACCCATCTTGGATCTCAGCAAGTTGAACGAATCAGTAAAGAAGTCCAAGTTCCGAATGGTCACATTACAGTAGATACTCCCGCTGTTAAGGAAAGACATTTAGATGTGCTCCATAGATCTCCAAGATGCATACTACCACACAAAAATGGACAGAGCATCAAGGAGTCACTTACACTTCTGGCTGGGGACCAGTCATTACCAATTTTGCACCCTGCCTTTTGGTCTCACTACAGCCCCTAGGGTGTTCACCAAATGTATGGCAGTGGTAACAGCTCACTTGAGATGCCTTGGATTCCAAGTGTTTCCATACCTGGACAACTGGCTCCTGACTGCCACCACTAGGCATCTATTACAGGCCAGGGACACCACCATTATGACTTGCTTGCAACTAGGAATTACAATAAACTGGCAAAAATCTGCATTGTCGCCCTCTCAGTATGTGAATTTCATTGGCACAAAAATAAACACCATCTCAATGAGGGCTTACCTTCCCATAGAGAGAGTCCAGAATCTCAGGCAACAAGTTTGGAGTCTACTTCCACAGCAAAAAGCAAAAGTGAAGACGGTACTCAAATTGTTTGGAATGATGGCCTCCATGATAACATTAGTTCCATTCATCAGGCTGCACATGAGAGTTCTGCAGTGGTTACTTTTTGCCCAGTGGACTCTGCAGCAACTACCGCTTTCTCATCCCATCTTGATAACAGAATTGTGCAAACAGGATCTTTGCTGGTGGACCTAGTCCAGCCATTTGACCACAGGCAGACCATTTGTTCCGTCTCCCCCAGTTGCCATCGTGACCACAGATGCCTGCAAGATAGGGTTGGGGGGCATT
The DNA here is from genome assembly GCF_019279795.1 of Protopterus annectens. NCBI lineage: Eukaryota > Metazoa > Chordata > Ceratodontiformes > Protopteridae > Protopterus > Protopterus annectens. The sequence goes on from NC_056744.1 coordinate 179,536,988, forward strand.
ATCTAAGGAGAAAATTCCAAGGCATGTGGCAGGAATGGGAGGTTCACTTGCATATCAATGTACTGGAGATGAGAACAGTGCTTCTGGCATTGCAAGCACTTCACAGCTTTCTCCCTCTAGGGAAGATTGTGATTCAATCGGACAATATGTCAGTAGTATGGTACATAAACAAACAAGGAGGGACCAAATCTTACCCCCTATGCAGAGAGGCCCTTCAAGTTTGGGAGTGGGCAGTGTCTTCCCAATGCTTTCTGGTCACAACGCACATTCCGGGGAAAAGCAATTTGGTAGCCGACAGGCTTAGCAGGGCGTTTCTTATGCCTCACAAGTGGTCTCTGAATCCACACATTGTGGAACAGATTTTGTACAGATTGGATCAGCCTTGCTGCTATCTCTTCGCCAGCCCTCTGAATGCCAAATGCAGCAACTACTTCACCCTGATCCTCCCGAAGGGGGAGACAACCAGAGATGCACTCGTTCACAATTGGCCCTCTGGACTTCTCTACGCCTCCACACCTTTTCCTCTGATATCAAAGGTCATTCCAAAAGCAAAATCCTTGGGAAGCAAGTTGATCCTCATTGCTCCTTACTGGCCTCATCAAATTTGGTTCTCCTTCCTCAGGCCTCACCTAATGGATGAACCTTGGATTCTGGACCCAGTGCCAGATTTACTGACATGTATGTCAGGGGTGTTCCATCCCTCTCTCCACACCCTCAATTTGACACTGTGGCTGCTCCAATTCCATCCCTTCACAACTTTTCTCCTGATGTTGTACATATTCTGACATCTTCTCACAAACCTTCAAATAGAAAGATTTACGCCAGTAAGTGGAAAAGGTTTTGCTTTTGGGCTCACAATAGAATTCTCAATCCTTATACAGCCCCCATCTCTACGATTTTGGAGTTTCTTACTCAACTGTCCCATCAAGGCTCACCCCTGCCACTATTAAAGTTCAACTGGCAGCTATTTATACCTTCAATCTGGCTAATGATCCTAATCTTATGGTGCATAGATTGTGCAGAGCCTTTCTTAAAGGGGCCACATTATTGAGACCCCATGTCATGGACCCTGTGGCACCCTGGGATTTGAACTTTGTCCTTCAAAAACTTACTTTGCCTCACTTTGAACTGTCAGAAATGTGTGATCTCAAATTCCTTTCATGGAAAATCATATTTTTAGTGGCCATCACATCTGCAAGGAGGGACTCAGAACATCAAACCCTCTCTATTAGACCACCTTATTTGGTATTCCACAGAGACAGGGTTTCTCTATGGACTAACCCTTCATTTGTCCCTAAGGTCTCTTCACAGGTTAATATTAACCAATCCATTGAACTACCTGTATTTTTTCCAAATTTTTCTAATAAGACAGAATACAAATTTCACCAGCTTGACATTCACAGACAGCTACGATTCTATCTTCATTGAACCAAGAGTTTCAGAAGGTCAAACCAATTGTTTATTTCCTTTTCAGACTCAAGAAAGGGTTTACCAGTCTCAAAACCAACTTTATCACACTGGTTTTCAAGCAGCATTTCATTCATTTATACTTCCAGTGGCAAAGATCTCCCTTTTAAGGTGAAAGCCCACTCTACCAGATCTGTTTTTACATAGGTGGCATTCCAAGCCGAAATTCCTAAGGATAACATTGGTGCAGCAGCAACATGGGCTACCCCTCATACATTCATAACTCATTACAAGTTGGACGTGGCTTTCAGGAACAGATCTTCCTTTGGTTCCACAGTACTCAGAAGTATTTTCCCGTGAGCCACCCAAGATAAAGGTGCTAGGGATGCTGTCCCAAGTATAAGAATGAAGGAGAGATAGGACTACAGAACATAAAGAAGTTATGTACTAACCATAACATTCCATGTTTGTAGTCCATCTCACCCTTCATTCTTACTATCCCACCTTCCTGCCCCCTCCTTTGAGGACCTGGGGGAATTTAAACAATTACTTTCTTTCTACGTTTGAGACCTTTCTCCGTGGTTTGTTCTTTCCTCTACAGTTTTACTACTAGCAGCAAACAAGATCTGGGATATGTAAGTGGTGCATGATGGGATACCTCCTTGCCATGAGCCAACCAGAAGACTTTGAGCTAGAGAATTAGGTTCATAGGTTCATAGGTTCATACTAGGCTATCTGCCCTAGGGCATTTATAAGCCTAGCCAGAGTGTGTTTGGCTTTCGCCACCCATTTTAAATGAATTTTGCTATGCCCTTTTTCGAGGTTAGTATACTGTGCCTCTGTCTAACAGTGACACAGAAGTGATACCCGGGGTAAACCTACTATCTCCCATCCACTCATCAAGATTCCTCTTGAAGAGAGTCAATGAAGGACTCTGCCTAACCTGGACTGGGATTTTATTCCAGAGTGAAGGGAGCCTCTGGGTTATGAATCTGACCCTCCAGCATGTCCTATTTATTTCAGTGCTGAGGTTCAAGTCTCTCGAGCATGTAGCTCGATGGGATTTGGATTTTCTGAGGTGCAGCATGTCCATTAATTCCGGGTTGGACATGGTTTTATACGTCAGGCACAGATTGCCTCTGAGCAGGCGGTATGCCACTGAGTAGAGCTGGAGTTTCTTTAACCGGGCAGCATATGGCATCTGTTTGAGCCCTTTGATTCTCTTGGTGAGGTACTTTTGGGGTCTTTCCAGTTGCTGCAGGTGTCTGGTAAGGTACATCCCAAAAGGGGCATTGTACTCAATTATGGGCCTGATGAGGGATGAGTAAAGAGGCACGATGACCTCCCCTGATCTAGATGTGAATCCCTTCATGATTAGGTGGGCTATATAAAATGTTTTTCTAACCACTTTGGCCACGTGGTTGTCAAATGAGAGATTGCTATCAACTTGGGTCCCTAATTACTTCTTCCGTACTTAATGGATTACCACCTATGTGGTAATTTGTGGGCACTTTGTTTTTGCCAAAGGGGATGACTATGCACAATTGCTGAGTTGGAGCCGAGGATCGGCTCCGAACCTAAGTGTAAGAATGAAGGGCGAGATGGACTACAAACATGGAACGTTATGGTGAATACACAACTTCTTTTTTCTCACTTGTACACACTCACTTCTTTGGTATTTGGCTTGGCCTCCTGTAACACCCTTTGACACCCTGTGCAAGTGATGATGACTGTGCCCTGCCCTTTGCACATGCACAGAGTAGATAGCTAATGCCTGCTTACTCAGAAGCTTGCTCAGTTGTAAATGATTGGTAAGGTACTTCTTGACCTCATAATATTTGTTGTATTACTTTTACTAATGCAGTCCTACTTGATAAGTAATCATTGTCTGTTCCTAAATGTATGCAAATGATGCTGATATTAATCTATTCATTGTTGTTTTATCTACATTGGTCAATGGCAATGCATGATGCACAGGACTGGACAAAATCATAGGTGTATATTGTATAAATTTCTCATCAGTTACTGCTGACATTATTGTATGGTTGAGTCATGCTTTATCTTAGTAGCATAAATATTTGCATATGAGAACAATCATTTATGTCTCTTTTTTACAGGTTCAATGCTTACCTTAGTTAATACTTCAGCTACAAGATGTGTCCTTGGGGGTTGATTCTGTCTGATGCTGATAAGAACACAACTGCTACATGGTTAAGTAAAGGTTGTGGACTTTTGCAGACACCAGTTTTACTACTAGTATATGCTTAGGATCTTATATTTTCACTTAGATACTAATTGTGTATGGTATCCTTTGCCTGTTAGCCAGATCCATGGCATATTGTTATGCCTATGTGTGCTGGGATCATCTGCAGCTGGTATTTCTTCCTCATACTCATCATCTTTATCTACTGGAGCTGCTTGCCCTGCCAGTGGTCTTGGAAGCCATGGTTGTGGAACTTCTTGTCCTTGTAGCTGTTTATTGACAATTATATTGTGCAACATGGCACATACTTTGAGTATGCCGGCAGATGTGGCTGTTGTACTACATGGCACAACCTGATATGTCTGGACACTGGAATCTTGACTCGGGCAAGCTGAATACATGTTCTATAATATTCCTAGTTTGATCACGGGCATCATTGTGTTCTTGCTCAGTGGGATTGTGTGGGGTTTTTATGGGTGTCATGAGCCAAGGTTCTAGTGTATAATCTGCATCCCCCACTAGATGCCCTTGTTGAAAGTCACCCCTAGTAAACCTTAGGTACAGGCCACAGATGTGCCATATGTGTGCGAGTTGTGAAAACTGCCAGGGTTATCTTTAGGCACATTGTAAATGATCCCTTGGGCATTACAGACCATCTGACAGTTGATAGAATAGTAGCCTTTCCTGTTGATGTACCTTCTTCTCTGTTCACCAGATGGGGCTTTTATTTCTATGTGTGTGCAATTTCTGGCCCTCAGAACCTCAAGGTAGTGTGCTATGGAGAATAATTAGTCCATGGTTGTTGTTGTCTACTCTGGGTTATGTGGAAACAGCTATGATCCTTTGCACGTTGAAGCATTGCATTTGAAAATTGATATAATATTCTAAAGGCTGAAGTCTGTGACACACCTAATATATCATCTGTGGTTCTCTGAAAAGTACCTGTAGCTAATATACATAATGCTATACATACTTTGGTTTCTACTGGGATTGGTTCTCCATGATTTCTTAGGGGCGTCAGCTGAGGGTGGCAGAGGGTGTGGCAGATGTTGCATGTCTGGACCATTTCTCCCTGGGCCTCCATTGAAAATGGTGTATATCCCAGTTGGACTTCCCTGGTAAACAAATGTTAAACAAATGTTAAATAAATAAATTTCCTCTAGGGTATCTTTGTCCATGCTGCTTCACTCTATAATTTCTGTATCATGCTGTATCATGATAAGTCAAACATGATCTTAACACTGCTCTCCTTCAAGACAACCTCTGCACATTTCCTTGAAGGTATCCCTGTCTACCCTGTTTAGTTCTACAATTTCTGTATCATGCAGTCCATGATAATCAAACATGTTCTGAACACTCCTCTCCTTCTAGGCCAAGGTCTGGTAGCAGCAGCACCTTGTATTAATGTTTGTTGCATATACAGGTTACTGATGGCAACAGTAAGCCCTATGTTTTCTAAGTGTCTTTGTGGCTGTATTCTAAAACATATTGGAATTCAGGGCAAAAGGGAGCACTTTCATGTACACATGTACTTTATACATTCATGAATACTTCTGCCTTGTTGGATTGCTTAATTTACATGCAACTTAGCTACTTGTTCTTGTATTAGTATATTGTGCCACTTACCCTTGTTTTGAAGGTAGGTGTGAAGAGCAGAGCTTCTTATTGAATACCAAATAGTGTGCTGTGGTGTGCATGACATTCACATAACAGCAGTACTAAGTGCAGGTGTTCATGAATCTGGCCCAGTGATTTTTCATATGGCATTAAACATTTCCCTGCATTATTTATTCATGTATTATTCATTCATCCATTTGTTGATTGATTCTTTCATTCCCTCATTCATTCATCTATTTAATTATTACAGTTTGATGACCAGGACAGTAGCCTGTTTGAAGACAGACCTCATTCAGGCACTGCCAATGTAAATGCAAAAGCCAATAACAAAAAATATAAAAATAAAATGATTTTGTGTCACCAAACACCATATATCTATATCTATATCTATTTCTATATCTATATCTATATCGATATCTATATCTAGCTGTCTGCCTCTCTCTCTCTTTATATATATATATATATATATATATATATATATATATATATATATATTTATATATCTATGGATCTACTTCACAATGCCGAAATTTCAGAATGCCGACAACCATATGGCCGACACCATATGACCGACATACGAAATCTCGACATTGTAAGTAGACCATGTAAAAGGAAAATAAAATTTCCTTTCAACTGCTAGCAGGGGGCCTCTGCCCCCCTGCACCCCCCCTGTGCAGGGCTCCACCCCCCCCACATTAATATACCAACTCCGAGATCGCACTACAGTACAGGAATGGAAATCTTTCCATTCTGCACTATAGTGAGATGCCGGTTCCGCATTGTCGGCATTCCGAATGTCAATCATATGATGTCGGCCATATGGTTGTCGGCATTCTGGAGTGTTGGCAATGTCAGGTAGACCCATGTGTGCGTGTATGTATATATATATATATATATATATGTATATATATATATATATATATATATATAAATATATATATATATATATATATATATATATATATATATATTTTATATATATATATATATATATGTGTGTGTGTGTGTGTGTGTATTTAAAAAAATCAATCATAAAAATGTTGATAGAAAGCAAATGGAAAAACAATAAACAAGACACTCGTTACATACTAGCAAAATCATCCATCTGTGTTGCAATGCCAAGAAACAGTTCAGCAATATATAAATATTACATAAAATAATCATCAAAAAAAAAAAAAAAACAAAAAATAGCATAACCCCTGGACTCCTGTAAATCACTAACAACCATTGGGATTGAGTGGAATGCATCCAGACATGAACAATGCAGATGACATCTATCAAAGATGTTATGTACAATTGGGGTTGGGTGCATATTGTGAAGTTGTGCAAACTGATTTGCCTGAATATGACAGTAATGTCAGCAGAGGTCTCCAACAACTGAGACACAGTTACAGGAGTTATAAGAGGGACACTGCTATACTGTATATGACATTATGATCACTACATTTTAGATGACTCTTGTGCATGGCATACATATATATGGCATAATCCACACTGTCAGAAATGTAACCCATACCATCAATTTTTGTCAGACAGCTATGTATGTACTGAGTGCATTGCCAGAACACATGCATCTGGTATAACACCTTGATGGAGGTCCATACAATCAGACAGTAATGGCTATGCAACAAAAAGAATATCTAGATATGGCCAAGAAGATGTGTGACAGCTCACTCTGGCAAAGGTGGTACACTGGCACACTTCAGTTACACATCACTGGAAGATGTATATGGAGGTACATGCACAAAGGTGCATTGTACTCAGTTATTGGTGTGATGAAGGCTGTGAACTGTGGAGGTATTATGGCCTTGGATATGGATGTCCTGCACATACTCAGTAGTTGTGTTACATACAAGGGAATAGTCACCACTGTGGTCACATTCTGGTGGACGTTCCACATACCAACTACCCCAGGACACAAGTCACATACCAATTGGTCTGCATATAAGCCGTGATGTTTACATTATCCTTGGGTCTACTTTTGCTTTTATAAAATAACAAATCTCTCTTGTTTTTGTTTCATCACATATGTTGTCGTGGCTGTGGCAGCAGTCTTTGGTGCGTTTCTATACTGTCTGCATAATACTAAACTTGCAGTTGGAGTCAATGATTACCCAACATCTGTAGTCCTCCAAGTGAATACTTAAGTGTGGATTTGTGTCAAATGCCTTGGGCTGGTCAAGTTTCACAGGATGATAGTATTGTCATCATGCATGCCCTTAATGACCTTTTTGAGGACATCTAACAGATGTAACAGACAAGGATGTAGCATTAACAATTCACACAGCAGGGATATTACTGGTGTCCATTTAGAAAAGGTCCATAATGACATACTGGTTTACCTCACAGATTAGGAGAGTCAGGATGTGTCATTCATGCATGCATGCATCAGGTACTGTCCCCCCAACTCAGATGGATGCATATTGATGTACACCCTTCTACGGGAACATAGTCCATGTGGAGGGTGTGTTGAAGTGTGTACCCAACTGTGTCAGGCAGGTGTATGTTTGAGTCATGCTATAGGTGATCTGTGATGTTGTCACAGCACATTGATTCTGTGTAATAGGCCTGAATGAAGATAAGACAGTGCATACTGCCTATCTTGATCTGGCCTAGGGTTTGGACATAATCCTCCACTAAATTATCATTGAGAAACTCTCCAAGGTGGGGATTAACCCTTATGTCATCAAGTGCTTAACCAATTGTCTCTCTGCAGAACACATATGGTGAAAGTTGTTGAATCAACCTCTACCAGTAGAGCTGTCACTATTGGCATACCTCACGGATCTGTGTTTGACCTTTTACTGTTTGGAATCTATTTCTTGACAGTCCAGGCTAAAGTATATGGCCTTTTGCTTGCCAAGTTTGTTGATTCTTGCATAATGGGTGTGATCATTGAGTCCATCATTGATGATAACATATTATAAGAGGGGCTAACACAGACAAATGATTGTTGCCAAAGCCACACGTCTACAAATAAATGCAAAAATGTGTCATTATTTTTGCCTTCTGCAAAGTGGAATTCCATGTTAATTACAGTATTGACAGCACACCCCCTATAACAAAACCCAGTGGTGCAAGACCTAGGAACACACATAAATAGCAATCTGAACTTCAACCACCAAGGGTACCGCAGTGATATGGAAAGGCTATGTCAAGTACCTCATAAGTCAGGCCATCATAACCAGATCTGATGATGATATAACAGCACTGTACTGGAACCTCATCAGAAAACTAATAGACTATAATGTTCCCTTTTGCATTTATCTAACCTGCAGGAGCTGTAGAGAACACAGGGGTTTCTCAGCAAGAAAACAGAGGGCTTACAAACCATGCCATGACATATGTAAATAGATGACTGAATGCCCTGTCACTGTAATCTGTATAATATAGGATGAGTTGACTTGTGCCTGGCCTACAGGCCAGTCTCTGACCTGATGGAAATACTACACATCTGCAAATCAGCTTTAGCTGATGAAATCAGTAGAGTTTGGTGAGAGGAAGATGGTAATAGCAGTGTCCCACACACTGGTGTAAAATGCTCTCTCTAATGTCAAGCAAGTGCACAAACACACACAACCCAGTTGACTGCAGTGAGAACAGAATCCCTGCCTATCTAAGTACAATAACTAGAGAAGTTTGTATTTAAGGTAAGGGCCAAAGTTCAAGTCTGACTTAGAGAGTGTCAGACAACAGTTTATAGATGTTGACATCAACAATGTCTGATGAAAAAGAAATGGTAATAGCAGTGCCCCACATGCTGGTGTAAAATACTCTCTGTAATATCAAGCAAGGCACCAACACACACACACACACACACACACACACACACACACACACACACACACACACACACACACATGCTTACACACACACACATACACACACACACACACACACACACACACACACACACACACACACACACACACACACACACACACACACACCTCCCTGTTAACTGCAGTGAGATCAGAGTCCCTGCCTTTCTAAGTACACAGAAGAGACAATTCATTACTTTACACAAGTGCCACACCACAAGTCTGACTTTTACAAGGCTGCAGAACAGTTTATAGTGGATGACATCAGCACTGGATGTTGGAGAGATGTTGGGAGGCCTGCACAAAATGAATTAATAGGCATGTGCAAGTGCCAAAATACTGACATTCTATGGTACTGGAGTGGTAAGTGTAGGCTACACACTTATGCTCCTCTGACTAGATAGACAAATGCACACCTCCTAGTTGACTGCAGTGAGAATAAAATCCCTACTTATCTAGGAACACAGACCAGATAACTTAATACATTATGTAAGCACCGCAGCACAAGTCTGATTTTCCAGGGCTGCAGGACAACTTACAGTGGATGACATCAGCACTAGATATTTGAGAGAAAATGCTGGGAGGCCTGCATGAAATGGATGTGTAGACACATTCAACTGTCAAACTGTTTCAAGTTCTGCATGTTTCCAGATTGATTAGTGTGCAATGTGTAGTATAGCTTTACAAACTATGCAAACAGGTGTCCACATTACTACAATTATTGGAAAATCTGAATGCGTATTGTCATTTTAAATATGTGGAGGGTATATAACATGACATTTGTTATTAACTCATTCACTCCATTGAAGTTCAGGAAGTTTGAACTGTAACTTCCAATGGGAGGAGCCTAAGCCTTTTGACAGAATCAAATTATGCCATCACATTTCAAACAAAGGTTCATATTTCTAGAACCATAGTAGTTATGAAAGAAGTATAAATGGCAAACTCAGCACAAACTGTTTTTATAGTGGTAGTACTCTTTAGGTTCATGGTCTTAAACCAAATTTTATAAGTCACAGTAAACACAGTAACTATTACATTTGTAATATTTTGTAAACAATTTACAATATCTTAGCAACCATTCAAGGTACATACATAATGTTAGCAGCATTTTATTCATCTAGTCGAGATGTTTCATATGAGGCTAGCAGCTCTGTCTGTGTTACTTGGTTGTTGAGATACTTAGAAAAATGTGAAAAGTAAATATATATAAATTAATATCATAAAAACAATAATCAATATTTATTTACCTTTAGAGATGGAGGTCAAATATTAATAAAGTTGAGTTTGCCATTGTGTAAGTTTTAAGATTAAATATTTTAAAATCTTGTACATAGCATGGTTTTGGAAGTATTGGTGCAAATATGAACAAGCAACATTCAGCGCCTAGAGGTGTCAGTAAGAGTTAGCTACAGATGCACCTGGAGGCATCACTCAGATGTAATGAGTTAATTCATGTAGTGTAGTTGATACATGTGTGAACAATTACGGAGAGACCAAGGTTACAGTACATAGGAGAGGTAACAGATGGTTGCATTGTAAATATGTGACGTTTTCTTAGATAGGGCTTACATTTTTTTCTGTTTCCACATGGAGTTTCATGTCATGAACACTAAATGGACAGTAAACCAAAGCAATACATGCTGTTGTCCTCTTTGTATAGCATACCGTCGAGCTGCAGGTTTGCACAATTGATTGCAAAGTGTTTGTACATGTGTGATACACATTTCAACCACTTTCCCTGTTTGCATGTAGTTAAGCAGTTCACAAATGTGCACTTCAGTGCTAAAATTGTAAGATTTCTCTGTAATAAGTATATGAAACACACCTGCTGCTTAGCTGATTCTGTGCCAGCTGGTGTAAATGCATTAACACATTTCTTTTTGAGCCCAGATGATATAGGGTTTGAATCCAGGTGTATGCAATACTTTTAAATAAGTAGAAATAATGCAATGAAATTATACTTAAAACTACATTCACTGTATGTTACTGTGTGTTAATGTAGTGCAGCTTCTTTAATCAACATTGTGTGGAGATAACTGCACCACAGGAGAGCTGTTCACCATCACTTGGCATTGGTGTGTGATGCCAAACTTTGTGCAAACATAGAGGCCAAAATGTGAAGGGCTCTATTATTATTTTTTTTTTTGGGGGGGGGGGTACTCATGTGTGTTATATGTGATTCTATTTTTTTGACCAGATTATAAGTGTTAAAATGGGGTAGATAGGAAAGTATGAAATGGGGACAAGCAGGGTAAAGAACAAAGGGAACTCAATATAGAAATGTGCAGGAGGGATTTAAGAAAGAACCATAGCTATCCATTTCTTAAACGGTATAAAATAAGAATATCTACAAATATTAGCTGAATTTGGATGGTCACCTTCACAAAGAGGGGCAACAACAATGCAATCATGTTGTATAGCCAATTGGACCAAATCAAGTGTTTCAAGAAGACAGATGTGTGAAATGGAGGGCTATGTATAGGAGAAAAAAAATAAATATATATATATATATATATATATATATATATATATTTTTTTTTTTTTTTTTTTTTTTTTTTTTTGTGGGGACAGGTGTCCTTTTTTCACTTCAGTAAGAGAGGCAGTCTAGGTAAGGGATGTTAGTATTTCTGGGTCAGAAAAGTTGGGTAGGTGAGGAAGCAAATGCAAACAAACAAGACAAGACACAGGGATGGTGAGGGACACAAAATGTTGGGGGGGGCACCATGATTGGGGTGAGGAATGGGACAACGGAAGCTAATGCCCATCAAACATGAGGAGAGTGAGAATCTAGTCCTCACCTGCATGACTATCATCATTGTCCCCTTACCCCACTGGCTGCTGAAGTGCTTGATATCTTCTTTTCCTATGGACCATGAAGGAGAGCAACTTTTCCATCCAGTGTAGGTGTATACAAATGGTACAGTGCACAACCTTATGCACCAACCCTGGCATCTCCTGGTGAGTGATGAAATTCCCACCTCCACCAGTATTCCTGGAGGGTACCACAGCACTAGCTGCTGGGGTATTACTACCTGAGGGCAAAGGTAGTGCAGGGGCAGCAGAGACAGTAGTGGCAGGTTGGATACCAGATGTGCTGGGTGTCAGTGCTAGAGCCAGTGGAGTGGGGGCAGGATGACCCACTGCAGTTGACCTACCTCACCGTGCTGTGAAGCAATTACTGATCTGTTACAGATGGATGATATGGAGGAGACAATTTGAAGACACATAATAGAAAAAAAAAAGCGAGAGAGAGAGAGAGACAAAGTTGTGGTGAGAGAAAAAAAAATAGATAAAATTAGTACCATCATACGTGACATGCAATGCATTATCACAATTATACCACTATTTTATCTGAAGTATAACATTTAAGTATATGTCCTAACAACATATATTTATGGATTGCTTAAAGTAATCCTTGCAAAGTGCATATATTGCACATATGCTTGATCCAGTTATACAGACTACAGTTAGCAGGGCATTTACACCACTTGTATAGATTTTGATTTATGTAATATTGAAAAATTGCAGTATTGTATAGGTGTTACTCATGGTATTTGAACCCATAACCTATGACTACAGTCTTACATTTGCCTCCTAAAACTGGTTTGTGCTACAGACTTGTGCATGCATACTTGCTTTTACAGTTAGGATATGCATGCTTACTTTGATGCTACTGTATATAAAATAAAACATTTTTAACTTTTAAAACTGAAATAATACTTTTCTTATACTGCATATATACCACTTGTTTCCTATTTTCCAGTTTCAGGATTTGCCAATTTCAGGATTAGCTAAGAAAAGAAAAAAAAAAAAGAAAAGAAAAGAAAAGAAATGAAATGAAAAGAAAAGCATTATGCATACATGTCTTGCTGAATATTTAGCTTTCAATGCATTATAAATTCTCTTTATTAGCATACTTATACAATTGTGGGATGTTGCTAGTTTGAAACTCATCCAACCACTGGTTGAGTATATACTTCTTGCACCTTTTGAAGTGGTGCTTACACTGTTCCCCAGTGTGTGGGATGCCAGATAGCCTTGGTCAGACTATTCCCAGCTTTAAACTTGTACTGGGAGACAGAATAGTCCTCCTGCAGAAGGCTTTGACTGTGGCACTTTTCCAGGAGTCCAGTAGATATTATGGACTACTGCCAAACTGTGACCCTAAACTGAGCATCTTCCCATCTAACACCAGACATGTCTAATCCCAACGCAATGGCAATACCAAAAATTGATTTCCCGCCAATCCCTGTTATCTCATTTACTGGTAATGCACAAACTCGAGCAATGACAACAATCATGTTTGTGATTATAAGCAGAGAGCAACAGTGTCAAGCAGGGAGGAAAGCAATTTTTGAAACTGAAAGATTAATCTGACACTTGACATTTGTTTGAGTATAAGCCGAGGTACCAGATGCACCAGTAAAGAATTATTCTTACTTCTTTGTGTTCCTGTGTGTTTTTTGGTTTGAGAAGTGGTTCATGTTTTTTATTAGTTTGAGCAATGTCTGCTACTGTAACTGTTAGGATCATAGGCTCACGGGAAGTTACTAAGCTAATGGCCCTAGGGCCCTTATAGGCCTACCCAAGTTCTACCCTTATTTCCACGATTAGCAACTAATGCCCATGTCCACAGGGACACAGGTGTAACCCCCAGAGTGAATTTATGGTTACACATCCAGTCATCCAGATTGCGTTTGAAGAGGGTCAATAAAATGCTCTGTTTGACATGAAGTGGGAGTCTGTTCCAAAGGTGTGCTAACCTCTGGGAGACAAATCTGTTCCTCCATCAGGTTCTATTAATGTCATATACCAGTTATTGTCTTTAGAATCAGTAACCTGTGTACCATTATACTTGTGGACATACAGCATTTCCAATAAAAAGAGGGTCAGAGAATGCCTTATATGCAAGACAGAAATCACCTCTGAGTAGTTTTTATGAAATAGAATAAAGTGACAGTGATTTCAGATGACCCACATAGGTTACATGCTGAAAACCTTGAACTTTCCTTGTGAGGAACCTTTGTGATTCCTCCAGTTGCTGCAGGTGCTGGAAAGGTACATACCAAAAAGGGCATTGTACTCAATTATTGGTCTAATGAGGGAAGAGTACTGGGAGGTTATTTTGAAGGCAATGCCCTTACTTTTGAGCTGAGCAATATAGAATTCCCTTCTTACCACTGTGGAGACATGGTGATCAAAGATAAGACTGCTGTCAACCTGTGTGTCCAGGTCTGTCATCACTGAGTGTGTACTTAGAGTGCTGCTATTGATGTGGTACTTATCAGGAACATTGCTCTTACTGAAAGGGATGATAATACATTTTTTGCATTGAGTTTAAGGCCATGACTTTGGCACCAATCATTTGTTTGTGAAAGACCCTCTTGTAGGATGTTGACATGATTTGGAAATTCGATGACCACTCCCAGTTTGCAATCATCAGCAAACTTTGTCAGCCACAGACCTTTAGTTTTTGCTTGTACCTTGGAGACATAGATCCAAAACAGCAGAGGTCCCAGGACTGATCTTTTGGCCATCCCCATGTGTTTGCCCCTTTCCTCACTGTAGTGTGATCTCAGAGTTGGTATATTTAGTTGGGGGGGTGCAGGGGGCACAGCCCCCCACATTGGGGATGTGAGGGGCGAAGCCCCCCCACATTGTTATGTTTGAAAGTGTATGCGTGTGTGTGTGTGTGTGTGTGTGTGTGTGTGTGTGTGTGTGTGTGTGTGTGTGTTTGTGCTAGCAATTTCTTTCCCAGGGAAAGAAATCACTGTTTTGAGCATTCACTCTTTAGTGCATTCACTCTTTATGTGTCAACCAAGAGGTGTTCGATGAAACACCTCTTTGTTCTTTTAATATAGACCCATTAGAACCCAGGAGCATCTGTATTACAGCCCTACACTTACATCTGCTGCCACAAAAATGGTTATACAATAATTACATAATTTCCTATTCATTCTTTAGTTCTGTGTTTCAACCACTGAGTGATACCACTTAGCATGTTTGTGTGATGCCCGACAGAATTAATAGAATATATCTGTTTTGAAATTGTTGACTGTCTGCATTCTGTCTGCAGGTGCTCAGTGGCTGTAGGTGTTGGAGAAGCTTGCTAACTGCCATGCAATGCCACTTAGCAGTTCTGTGCAATGGAAAGCAAAAACTGCAACAATGTATACTTTTTGAACTTTACACTGTCTAGACCATGTATATAGGTGTTATGTCTGCTTCTTGTGTGGGCCACTAGTTCAGGTATGTGCACTGCTAAGTGTTGCACATATGAGATATGCACAGATAAATATGACATTCATTATGTTTCTCTATTTCCCTTGTTTGTGCTAAGCCATGCACTGCACAAACACTGGCATTAAAAAAAAAGGAAAATTAGGTGACATGAAGCAAAGAAATATATTAAATAAACAACAATACAAAATTTATGTTGGTGCATATGAAATATTTTTACATAGGTATGGATTTGAACTCTCACTCCAATGAGCCTTCAAAACACAGTGAAGGTGTATTATCTTTCTTTGCAACACAAACAGCTTTGTAGCAGAGAATTAAAATCACTGTGCATGCAACATCATTGTCCATGGTACTAAAAAAACATGTGACAGTTGTTTGTACATGTATTTATTTCAGATGTAGTGCACCGAGTAATCACACAGCCATTTACGACCATCACTTGCTTAAATGCAGCTCTGTCCTATCTCTCTGTGTTTGTTGTTCATTTTTGTCTTATCTGACCAGTAATCTGAGACATGCCGTCTAGAAGGCATTCAATATCATTGCCCTTAAAATGTGCGAGGAGATTAAATGGCAATAATACACATTTAACTCGACCAAACACTTCAGTTGAATTCCAAGCCCAAATGAGGTCTCCTCAATAACGAAACTCAGTTGAAATATCAGTAGTTTATTTGAACAACTTAAAAACAGACTGACTTCATACAACATAAAAACGGACTTAGTGCTTTCATTTCCTACCACGGAAACATCATCAGAGTCATTTTCAAAGTTCCCGCCCTTACATTAAATAGACCCAACACCTAATTAATCAATTAATTCCTAATTAAAGGAATACAACTACCTAAAACTATATAGATCTTATTTTCTATAAACACACTATCTTGCCACTTTTTATACATCAAAACTATAATTATGTTATCGCAAAAATCCTACTTTTTCACATATTAAAAAAAAAATATATATATATATATATATATATATATATATATATATATATATATAGATATAGATATATATAGATATATATATAATATAGTTAAACACGTTTACACTTCTAAACAGTAATGTTATAAAAACATAAATAATTACTAATTCAATCATTTTCATACTGTACTCAAATTCATTACATGCTTTAACCATTAATACATATATTTAATACATATATTTAATATTTATTGGCTCTAATTTTAAGTGCTCGCATAAGTGAAATGTGGTCATTTAAACCCGGTGGGTTGCAAGCATCCAACTGCAATTGCCAAATAAGTTCCCTTAACTCCAGTTGCGCTTCCCAATCTCCACCTCTTTCACTTCTTAAAACCTGTTCAATAATCCAAAATTTAAAATCTGCTCATGAGCAAACTACAGTATGTCTATAAAGTGCATTGGTTTCTCTCCTCCTGTTAATATCATATGTGTGCTCATATATCCTTTGTTTCAAACTCCTCTATGTCTTTCCCAAATAATATGAGCCACATATGCATTTGGCCAAATACACAATTCCCTTTGAGTGACAGTTGTAGTAATCCTTAGGGTAGAATGTCATATTAATATGCTCTATATCTAAACCCCCTTGATTATACACAAATGGACACTGTGGGCATCTACTGCACTTATATGTACCAACCTTCCTTTTACTTCTTACTACTTGTTCCCGCTCAAATATTTCCTTCAGGTTCTTATTTTTCTTATACCCAAATTTTAACCTCTTAGAAAATATTTTACTACTGTTGAGCATAGATGAGAACAAAGTCCAATTTCTGTATATTATATTCTTGATACCCTTAGTATCTTGGTTGTAAGACAATATCATATATATACATCTCCTACCTCTCTCGTTTCTTCTAGCCCATTTACCGCCATTTGGGTACAGTTACTATTACCTTGGCCACTTAATATTAATGGTATATATTTCTCTTTCCACCCTTTCAGGACATCATGCTTAATATTCACTATAGTCTCTACAGGATAGTCCCTTTCTTGAAAAAGGTTCTGTATGTAATCCAACTCTCTCCTCATATCTTCCTTCTCTGATGTCATACGTATCGCCCTAATCATCTGACCTTTTATTATATTTCATTTCTGATTAATAGGGTGATTACTACTATAATGTAAGTACGAATTGGAGAAACACTCCTCCCTGTACAATTTTGACTTATTTTTTTTATTTTTGTTGTCCTTCATGATAGTATCATCCAAAAAGTTCACTTTGTCATCCCATATTTCATGTGTAAATTCTAAGAATTCGGTTGTTTGGCCAATATACTTCACAAAATTATCTATTTCATATCTTGGTCCCTTCCAAACAATACATATGTCATCCAAAAATCTAAAATATGCTTTTATATACTGCTTATATCCAGAATTCAGTATAAAATGTTTCTCCCAATATAATAATACTATATTGGCCACTATAGGTGCACAGGCTGTCCCCACTGGTATACTGTCAATCTGATGGTATAACTCTCCTTGGAAATATATATAGTTGTTTTTCATAACTAACTCCACACTCTCTAGTACTAAATTAAAATCTTTACCATTCAAAAATCCAAATTCTATCATCATTTCCTCTAACTATTTGAGGCCTAATTCGTGCGGGATTACAGAGAACAAATCTTTAACATCCACTGTTATGAATCCATATTCCACATCAAACTCTAATTTACCCATTTTTGTTAAAAAATCCCATGAATCCACTAATATATGTGGATAAAATTTTTTATATGGTTTTAATTTCCTGTCCACAAATATAGCCAAACGTTCAATTTTGGACCCACCTGATGAGACAATGGGTTTCATAGGTGGGTCCATAAGATTCTTGTGGGTCTTCGGTATTCCAAATATACTGGAAATAAATGGTTTTTGCACACTCAAAAATTCATACAGTGTTTTATCTGTAGCCCCTTGTAAAAAGTTGTCCTCCAAAATCAGATCTATTTTACGGTAGACTATATTCATTTCATTTCTTGATACTTGACTGTATCTACCTTCCACATTCAGAACTCTAAGCCTCTTTCCTATATATTCCCAACTCTGCATAACCACTACCCCAACCCCCTTGTCTGGTTTCATAATTCTAATTTTTTTATCATTACTAATTTCCTTCATCACTTACATTTCTTCCAGAACAATGTTGTTAGGATACCATTTCTTTCTATTCTTATAATAACTTTTTATCTCATTATTAACAATGGTTTCAAAATTATGTAAATCAGGTACCAACGGGAGGTTACTGGTACTCTTCTTTTTAAATGGGTTGTTCCTAACACTACTGTCTTCATAAATAGTGGCTAAATTCAGATTTCTTACAAACATCTTTGTATCTAATAGTGTATTTGCCAAATTCCCTTTTCTATTTGGAATAAACTTGAAACCTTTTTTGAAAAGCTGAAAATGCCTTTCATCCATCTCTATTCCAGCATAATTATACACTTTAAAATTGTCTTTCTCATACATACAGCCTCTCCTAATAATACCTACCTGCCCAGTACTACTGTTGCTCATCTCCTCTCGCAATACTGTCTGGTTGGGTATGTAGGTTGCACATAATTCCTCTGATTGTTCCGGTGAACTCCTTGTTGACCTCTCCCTTGTCTTCCTACACCCCTTGATGTCATTTGTGCATATGTAGGTTGGACTGCTAAGTTTCTTAATCTCTCCGATCTCCTTGGTGGGTCTGTCCCTAAAGGGATGTCACAATCCTCTTATTATTGTTTCTTAAAAAATATGTGAAAAAGTAGGATTTTTGCAATAACATAATTATGGTTTTAATGCGCTAAGTCAGTTTTTATATTGTGTGAAGTCAGTTTGTTTTTAAGCTGTTCAAATAAACTACTGATATTTCAACTGAGTTTCATTATTGAGGAGACCTCATTTGGGCTTGGAATTCAACTGAAGTGTTTGGTCGAGTTACTGGTTTTGGGATACTTCAGTCATTCCATTGAATAATACACATTTGTCAAGAAACAAAGGGGAGGTTGGATATTACTGAACATAAACTGTAAAATGTGTGCTGTTTAATTACATTTAAATCCTTGATACACTTACTTCTACACTTTGCAAGTCTAATCCGGCTGACACACCCACTGGAGGTAACAGAGTATGAATTAATGTGGTTTTCCTTCTCCCTAGCAGTAATCATTTACAGTTGCAATCCATTAGCAATAAACTCTGATTGAGTGCCTGCACTATGTTTACATCTGATACACAGAGACAAATATTTGGGATTCAGCAATTCTAATGAGTTCACACCTCATCATCTTCACCATGCTCATAGCCTTGAATCTACACTATAAAATGGGAGCCTGAAGGTGAAGAGACTTGTTTATGTGGATAACACAGTAGAAAATATTACTTTGGGATTTAGCAGCAAAGAAGATGTTTGAGCTTGATATACTGGATACACTGAAATGTCAGTAAGAAAAATTAATTTATGTATATATATATATATATATATATATATATATATATATATATATATATACACACACATTAGCAAATGTGACTTTTTTCTGTATGCATTTCTTAGAAGTGCACTTATAGCATAGGCATGTTTGTCAGGGAATTTTACTTTCTCAGATGCACAGCCTTATTAACTGTCATCACAAGTGCTAATATTACAACTGTTTTTCTATTTACACTCTTCTTTTGTTATTTCCATGAAAGGTAAATGTCCTATATTGTCAATGACACAGGGGTGTTAGCCTTCTTGGATGGCCCATACACACCTCTAGGGGAGTGTTGGCCGCAGGTAGACATGACTGATAATTGCATAAAATGGAATGTTCTGTGGTAAATGTGTACACATGTTTCAGGGACAGTTTATTTGACAGCACGTTTAGAATTTCACTGATGGTTTGTTATCAAAATTTGCCATTTGTCTTTTGTTTTTGGTGTGGGGAGCCAAGTTGCATTCCTGTGTTGGCACAAAAAACTCTGTTATTGTTATTCTCCTTGTTTTGTATCCATACTTGCTTGTGTGTGATTGTAATATATTACAACCACACAATTTTTTTTATGTTTGACTATATTGACTGTTGTATGTTTCTCCAATGGGTAATAGTGAAATACTACCTTTTATGTGTTATAGCAAAGCAGGATGTTTATTTATGTGATACTTATGTGTATTATCCTTCTTTTGTATTTTATGTCACATAAGACCATGGCATCCCGGCATCCCAGTCCCTGCAAACCCCGCTTCAGTGACCCTGAGAATGAAGTGGAAGTATTTAGGTGACATGGTGCCTTTCTGCTTGAGAGGTGATGTGTGGATGTGTTGGGCAGAATGCAAATTTGGCAGCAGACAGTGGCTGATATGAATGCAGTAGGTAGCCAGAGAAGGACATATGATCCAGTGTGCCATAGGGCCACCGACATGATTTCATCAGCCCGGAGGAGAGCAGCTGCAGTGGCCTGTGGACAGATGGCTACTCAGGGGCCCTTCTACAGAGCACCACTGACACCAAATGAAGAGTTCCTGTCCACTGTCAGGGATCCAGAGAGCTCAGTGGAAAGTGCACAACAGCATGTCATTGATGTTGGTGCTGCTGTTTCAGGGAGGACAAGTATGTCCTAAGAGGAGCTTCCAGGTAGGCTTACCTATCTCAATTCTTTAATATTGACAGCAATACTTATGCTCTGTTTAACATTACATTTCTTTTGGGGAGGTATAATTGTAGACTGATGCAGTTAACAACACATTCTGGTTGATTACACATGGGCTTGGGGTGGACATGTCATTCAAGTTCTTGTTAAATATGTCATCAATGGATATATAAAGTGGAAAAAGTTTTAACCCCCTGTGTTACTGTTCATTGTGATAATGCTGTCCTTACCTGTTGCTTAACTTTTTCCAGGACCATCCACAGTAGGATGCCTACAGTCTTCTGTACATGGCAAACCAAACATTTTTTATGTCAGTACTGATGAGCAGTTCAAAGAAATATTTAGTTTGTGATGTGGGTGTCAGGACTGCTGTGTGTATTGCTATACTGTCTGTAATAGTGGCACCACTGTTAGTTTGTTAGCATATATTGGACTATAGTAGTGTAGGTATTAATTTTTTTTCCTGTGTTTGTTGCTTATTATCACAGGTGATCCTGACAGTGGAAGTGTGGGACTCCTACCATCTGATGTCAGAGTATCAGCAGACTCTGATGATGGTGGTCAAACAGAGTCACAGTCAGGGGTGCAGAGGTAGAATCAGACACTGTGGTTGACATTCAGCCATTCCCTGTAATTCCATCATTTACAGCCAGTAGGCCCATGCCAACCCATTCCAATGAACCCTCAGATATTGGACAGGTGGAGGGTGAGACACTCAATCAGGATAGTGTGGTTATTGTGGCTTCAGTGCCTTTTTTCTCTGGCCATAGTCAAAGTCTGGGTGAGGTGCCATGCAGGAGGGTTGTTAGGGGTGCTTGAAGGGGCCTGCTGTCCACCCTTCACCTGATAAAGTTGTTTCTTCTCATGTCACTTGTGATATGCTTAGGGCTGTTATGCAGGAATAGACACATCCCAATAGGTCTTCCAGAGAAATACTTAGGGTTGTAGATATGGCCCAGGCTGACGTGCGTGACTGCCTCAATCTTGTTTCAGATTCAGTGGATTGGATGAATGACACATTGGAAAGTGCAGTGTCTTTGATGCTATGTCTGCTGGGAGGAGGTCTGCATCTATGTGGGCATAGGTCAGTGACATCATCTGATATTAGTCAATGTGGCTGTGCCCAATCATGCTCCCATAGTCCCACTACTTTCACTGCTTTGTCAATGGTTGAGGTATCCACACTCAGATGTGGCAGGCCATGGTGTCATTGTCCTGGGCATCCTCATGTTCGGGTAGCAGCAGTGCATCTGACTGTGGGTGTGACTTTGCCAATGCAATTCCTGGCAGAGCCAGTTCTCATGGTCAGGTACAACAATGATGAACTGCTACCTCTGCCATGCACAGCTTACACCTGTCCTACATATGAAGCACAGAGCTTGGCTATGTTCTTGCAGACATTCACACACTAGTTTCACCTGGAGAGCCCATACAGACACACACAACAGTTACATAGTTCAGTCATGGAGCTTAAGAGCTTAAACCTAATTTTGTCTCACTGGCCATTTCTTAATTTATACAAATGTCTGCCTGTTCTCTTACTTACTCAAATCCACTCACCTTTTGTGTCAGCCTAGGCTTCCTACCCCCCCCCCCCCGCCCACACACACACACACACACACACATACACAACACCCTGTGCAAGTGATGATAACTGTGCCATATCCTTGTTTTCTATCTTTTGGGTTCAGGCATGCACACGCTTTGTGTCTGATGCTCAGGGTGCATACCTGACGTAGTGCTTAGTATATCTGTGTTTGTGATGTTGTTTTGCTAAATGTACTTTTGACATATCTTGGTCTTAGAAAATTAGACAGCTGATGGAATCAAAACAGTTTTTTTGCATCAGAAGTTTTAAGAGTCTTCTCAGGGTTGTGAAATGTGTCTCATTACTTTCTAACTTCTCTCTTTAATGATTTTCAAGTACAAAAGTATGAGGTCAAATAAGGACATTCGGTGACCATCAGTAATTTTGAGAGGTATGAATGTGTGAATCTTTGATGCCTGATGTCTATTACTGATAGATGATACATGTATTCATATAAGTCTATGCTGTCACATGTTAAAGTCACTGCTGTACAGATCACACACCTTTTCCTTTCTTGCATTGCAAAGTAACAACATTCAAGGATATGCTATTCATTTGTATTATTGCACAATTCTGTTTTAACACACCAGGTTCAACACTTACCTTGTAAATCCAGCAGATGCTACCGTTTTATTTCAGGGTTGAATCTGTCTGTCTGATAACAGGAGTACACAGGCATTATGTGGGTAGGTAAAGGTTGTGAGCATTGCCTGGCATCAATGTTACTATATGTATATGCATAGGGTGAAGGTTTTAGCCCCTTAGATTGTGAGTGTTTATATGTTGCCTGTTAGCCAGTGCAAGGACATATTGAGCATGCCTTTATCTGACTACACCTGCAGCTGCTGCTGGTACCCCCTCTGACTCCTCACCTGTGTCTGGCAGTGGTGACATTGCCATTGGTGGTGAGATGTGTGCCCATTCCCCTTGTTGATCCTGCTGAAGCTGTTTGCTCAGGACAATGCTGTGAAGCATGGCACAAACAGTGAAGATTTCAGTACATGTACATGGATTGTACTGCAGGGCTCCCAGGATGTATGTAGGCAATGGAATCTCGACTTCAGCAGCCCATACATACAATCTATGATATTTCTGGTTTGATCATGTGCCTCATTATGGTATTCTTCAATGGGTGTCTGTGCATTTCTGCTGGGCATCAGCAGTCACGGTTCCAGTGCATAACCTGCACCCCCCAGTAAATGACCCTGTGGGATATCACCTCTAGTGAACATCTGATACAGTTGTGAGGTGTGCCAGATATGTGAGTTATGGCAACGGCCTGGGTTGCCACACACACATTCAAGATGATTCGCTTAGGATTACACATGACTTGGCAGTTATTGAAGTGGAGGTCCTTTCTATTTATGTAGACCCTTCTCTATTCCCCAGGTGGTGCCTTGATTTCTATATGTGTACAGTCTATGGCACCCAGTACATCAGGGTAGTGTGTTACAGGGTGTATCTCTTGGATGTTTGTGGCCCTGTCCTAAGGAGTATGGGGAAAATATGTGTGGTCAATGGCATGTTGGAGCATACCATTCTGGAACTGATGGAGGTTCCTGGATGCTGATGCATGTGATGCCCCCAGCATGTGTCTTGTTGGACTCTGAAGGATTCCTGCAGCTAAATTTCTAAGCACTACATATACCTTTGTCTCTAATGGTATTAGTTCCCCTTAGTTTGCTCTGGGTCTGAGTTGAGGATGACAAAGGTTACAGAGTTCCTGTAGTGTGTCTCTATCTACCTTGTGGCACTCTACAATGTCAACCTCATACAGTCAGTGGTAAGTTAACAGAAGCTTGAAAACACTTCTTCTTCTTGGCCGTGGACTATTAGCAGCAACAGCAGCATAGACTTCAGCCTGTTGCACATACACAGCAACAGCAGCCCCTAACATTCTTTCTGTGTAGCTTCCTTTCCATGGCTGCATTCCAACAGGTTTTGGGGTTTGCAGGGAAAACCAACACTGAGTCAACATGGTTGCTTTATAGTTTTTGAATAGCTTCTCCATCTTGGATTGGTTCATTAGCATACAATTCAGTTGCATATGTCGTAATTAGCATGCACAGTGTTTACCATGGTTGTGAGGCTCTACACACTGTATAGAATCACTTACTGAATACAAAACAGTGTGCTACAGTCCTAGCATACCATGTAGGGTTTATTGAATCTGCCCTGTGGAGTTTCAGTCATATTCCCTTTATGAAGAACAAGTAAGAATATTTCTCTTTTGTTATCTCAGACTTACCAAGACTTGGTTCATAAAAGCATTGCTACAGCTCTTAAATCACTCATGCCTATAGTACCTTTTTGTATACCTCCAGTTAATACCTTTAGCGCCTTATGGTGTCCAGATCTTTTTTTGGGGGTCTGGCTTCTTTAACTAAGTGATTTAACATTTAATAATATACATTATTCAAAAGGGCAAGGCTTTATTAACAAAACACCAAGACTGTTAACCTAGGATGACCTGCAGTGGAGAAATTAATCACTGTTGGTCACGTATTTATTATTTATACGCTCATGTTTATGATCAGACTTTCTTAACTCAGAGACCAATATGCTGTTGAGGGGTGTGGTATGGTGTGATGTGCCATGGTGATAGAAATAAAAATTAATTGTTAATGTCCATTTATATCACACTATACTTGAGATATTGCTAGTTGATTGTTAATAATATTTCAAAAAACAAGTTACTTAAAACTGTTACATGGCATCAGGTGAAACAGTAGATATTCTTGCACTTCAATTTGCACATCTTGAGAGATAGTCAGTGTTATTTATATTGCCAATTATACAGTTAAGCACATGTTTTCATATTTCTGTAAATATCTAAATAAACATGCACTCAGA
>NC_056744.1:179567326-179659826 GCF_019279795.1 Protopterus annectens
ATTCCTATTACAAGAACGAAAGTTCACTACTTCGAACTTGTAATAGGAAGCCTCACTTCTGCGAAAGTTCACTTTAATGAAAGTGAACTTTTGCGTAAGTGCACTTCACCGAAAACAACGCAGCACAGTGGAGGACGTAAAAAGCAAGCTATGTCCTCCACTATGGTGCGATAGTCACGGACCATAGGGTTAGGGCACGGGTCATAGTAAGTGGATAGCCCATAGGGCTATCCCCTTACTATGACCCGTGCCCTAACCCTAAGGTCCGTGAGTACTGCACGGAAGTTCAGTACAACACCCGTTTGTTGTACTGAACTTCGCGTAAGTGCACATTTGATTAAGTGCACTTTCTCCGCAGTGAGCATTCCATGCACTATTTCAAATTACTGAAAATGTGATCTAGTGTATGGAACTATATATATATATATATATATATATATATATATATATATATATATATATATATATAAATATATATATATATGATAGAGAGATGCAAAGACATACGTACACACATGACAGATATGGTAATCTTAAAATAGGTTGACTGCTGTTTCAGTTAACAGCTTTCTGCCTGTTTCATCTGGTCAACAGGAAAGCTGACTTTTTGTGAAATCAACATAGTATCAGTCTTGGGAATATGCCCTTTCCTTAATATTGTAAAGTTTTGGTGTTGCTATATTTAATTAGTAGTTGTGTAGATAGCACAGCCTTCAAAATGGGTGATGGTGGTTGGCTGTACCTCTGCAAAAACATTGTTTTTAATTTGCATGTTCCAAAGTTACATCTTGTAACATGCACACTGGACTGTCAGTTATTTGTTGACGTTTTTTGTCAACATCTAGACTTCTGATCTACTGGAGTTTTTATTGTCTGTAAATTTCATGAAGCATACATCAGATAATTGAGCTCTCAAAAATCAGGTGTGCTGGTGTTCATACAGATTTAAAAAGTTACACAATGGCCATGAGAAACCAGTGGCTTGAGAACATCTGAATCCTTTATTGTCTATTATACTATGAGAAGTATGGTGCAAAGTATTTGGAGGCATAATGAGGAAGTACAATTCCTCAATTCTTTTTTTCTGTACCAACATTTCTGAATGTGTACTGAAAGGTACTTCATCACTTCATTCGCATTTAGCTGTAGAAAGCCAATGTTGGATGGTTACATTTTGAAAAAAGCAAAAGAACTGAGGGGTCAGGGATCTGACTTGCTCCAGTAAAAGCTGAAGTCTATTAGAAAAAAAAGACTAAAAATCCAGTAACTAAAATCTGTTTAGAAACCATCAAACTAAAATGAATCTTAAGACATATTCTATTGTATATTACGGTGTGCAGTTTTTCCCCTCACTGAACTGAAATAATCTAATGTTAGGTGAGAAGAAGCAGTGTTAAGCTAAACTACAATATTTTTTCAGAAAAGGTTATGGTAGTTCTGAATCATGCAGCATGTAAAATACATAATATGCGCAGAATTAAAAAAATGTTTTGCGTATGTAATTGCATTCATTGAAAATGCAATAAAGCTGTGAGAACTTGCATTTAATCTGGTTCTCAAATGTGTACTCATTTGCAGAGACTTGAGCTAAAGAAATTAGCTCCATAATGAAATGTCCAGGAGAAGAGCAAATGTCAAACATCATTCTTCTTTAAATTTCTTTTCTGCAGGGAGAAACCCCTCTGCAGCCCTGATGTGGGGTGCAGGTCCCCCACACCCTAACTTATAAATACAAACTTTGACATCACCGTACATCAGAGAAAAGATAATATTCTGAGAAATGGCAGTCTCAGACTTAAACTTCAGATGCTATGGTCTCTCACTCTCCACATTTCATGACTCAAATAGTTACCCCTAAAATGCATTATATTATTTGGATACTAACTTGTTAGAATACTTTCTCCTTCCATTTATGATATTGAGGAATCATGAAAGTTATCACTCATATTTAAGCCAAATAGGAAATATTGCTTTGAACTCATTTTTAATTATATAGCAAGAAAACAGTTGCTTCACTTCTTGAATGTACAGTGGATTGGATTTCTGCACAAATTTCAATTTGGACTCCATTTTTAATGTTGAAATTATGAAAGTATTTTTGATTTTATAAATTAGCAGTAGATGGGAATTCAGCACATTTCTTCAGCTATTGAAGACAAGCTGATAGAAGTTGTTTGTAAAATTTATTGTTTATGTCGTCTTTATGTTTAAAACATTTGTTTTATATTTTCCTTCTGAAAATTTTTGAGCTGAATTTACATTTAAATTTTCCACATACAGTTTAATCAAAGTGGTATTTATTTTAAATAAAAGTTCTATTATTCAATTTGAATTGTTTATTTTTAAGGGCATGAGCTTTGGAATGCTGCACTAATAACTGGTGACTTTCCTGATGATGAGAAATTGTTCAATGCATTACTGCAATATACATATTTAATGGTTAGTATATTTCAGAGGTAAACTGCAGCTGTGGTTTTCATATGCTAATATATCTAGCTGGTGGCAATAGTGCCATGAAGAAAAAGAAAGGGATTGGCACTGGAAAAATATCAGTAACCCTTCCTGGAAAATGTTTTGAAAGTGTGTGTGTGTGTGTGTGTGTGTGTGTGTGTGTGTGTGTGTGTGTGTGTGTGTGTGTGTGTGTGTGTGTGTGTGCTTGTGTGTAAAATACTCTTGGACAAATTTTAATTATTGTTGGCAAGACTATACTGGAAAGCACTGGGCCCTTTCATAGGTGGGTAAAATCTTGTGAAGTAGCTGATTATAACTCGATAGCTGTACAGTGTAAGGCTTATTTGCATGTGGCAGTTACTGGCTGTTCCCCAAGGTAATGCACATCCACCTTGGACTTTTAAGATCATTCACCCCTTCATACATTAGTTGGTGTAAGTAAAATCTGACAGATGAATTTAGCAGCAGTGGCATGGCATGATCATGAGACAATAACCTCACTGTGTCATATATAATTTGGTGGCAGCATGTAGGATTAAGCACTTGATCCCCATATATAATTTGGTTAGTGGTAGTGCGTAGATACTGAGAATGGAACTTGTTTACCTGCAAAACAGCTTGGTCATATTCTTGCAGCCAAAAGATAAACATAGGATCATAGGATCACAGGATCATAGGAGGTGACTAGGCTATTGGCTCTAATTTGGCCCTACAGCCTCTACAAGCCTAGCTATTGTATACTCTTGTTCCATTATGACCAAGATATATAGTCTATGTTTGCACACGAATCTAAGATCAGCACTAGCTGCTCCTGTCTAAGAGGTACATAAGTGAAACCCCCAGTGTAAATTTATGGTTTCCAATGCAATTGTCCAGGTTATAGTTACATAAGGTCATTGAGGAGCTCTGTTTTACATGAACTGGGGCCTTGTTCCAGAGGAGTGGCAAACTCTGAAAGACCTATCTGTTTCTCCAGCATGTCCTGTTAATATTACAGGCTAAGTTATGTCCCATAGAGTGAGTGAATCTGCATGTCCTGTTAATATTACAGGCTAAGTTATGTCCCATAGAGTGAGTGAATCTTGTCCCATTGGATTTGCGGATCTGCAGCAGATTCTTCAAAACAGGTCTGAGACTGCCCTGTAAGCTAGGCACAAGTTGCGTCTAAGCAGTCTATATGATACTAAGTAAAGTGATAGGGCCTTTAGTCTGTCCATGTTGGTCATATATTGTAGGCCCTGAATTTTCTTGCTGAGAAACCTCTGAGGTCTCTCCAATTGCTGCAGATGTCTGGCAAGGTACTTGCAGAAGGGAGCATTGTACTCTATAAGTGGTCTGATGAGAGCCGAGTACAGGGGAGTTAGTCTTGGATGCTATACCCTTGTTTGAGGTGTGTAACATAGAAGACCTTCCTTACTACTGTGGACATCTGATGATCAAAATTATGTCTGCTATCAACTTGCATTCCTAAATCTCTCACCACTGGGTTTGAACTTAGGGGGATATTATTAATGCTGTAATTAGCAGGGGTTTCTCCTTTGCTGAAGGGGATGATAATGCATGTTTGCATTTAGTTTAAGTCCTTGGCTTTGACACCAATGATTTATCTGTTTAAGCCAATTTTGTAGTATGTTGACATCTTTGAGGGATTCGATAATTGCACCCAGTTTGCAGTCATCAGCAAATATGGTAAGCCATAGGCCATCTATTTTCACCTGGACTTCTGAAAAATAGATACTAAGGTACTGACCAAGGGCTGAAAATCAGGACCAGAAATGTAATCACTGGATGCAACAAGACCTGGGTTTACAACAGAAGTAACCCTTTAAAGAAGTCCAGAAAAGTGTCTCAAAGATCATAACTAAGCTGGAGCTGGTCTCTTTATTTGTTAACCTGGTACCTAGGCTCCAAGTGCAGCAAATGCAATGTCTATGGAAGTTTTAGAGTGGTTAGTCAACCAGCATGTTTTTTTAAAGTGGGAGAAGCACAGACTACATAGAATTGATTCATGCAGACACTGAAGGAATATGCAAAGTCCCTGCAAATGGTGACCAGAGATAAGGCTCTAAACATGGACTCTGGAGCTGTGAGGGATTTTACCTACCACAAAAAAAAAAAAAAAAAAAAAAATGGCTTACTTAGAAATAGATCACCCCATGATGAGGATTACATGTGGGAGCATTCCCACCTTGATGGACAATGAAAAGGGCATGGCCATGCACATATTTCTTAGAGCTGACTGCCGCTGCAAATGTTCAGTCAACTGTATGACTGAACGTGTGTGTAAAAAAAAAAAAAAAAACATAAACATTAACAGACACAGGCCAGGTCCTAATCCAAAAGGCTGGCAGTCTCCATCACGAAGCTGATATCATCACTCATGCCCTGCACAGGATGACATGATGATGTCAGTAACAAGTCCCAAAAAAAAAAAAAAAAAAAAAAAAATGGAAAAAACGTGAATTAAACGGGCCACTCCAGAATTCATGGCATACCATTATTTTCACCTCGAAACTGATAAATGCCAAGGAATTTGGTATGGTTGAGAGGTATGGAGTCTATACATTTATATAGGTGTTTATACAGGACATTTGTGTACACCTCAGTATAGGGGTCATTGCTGTCAGTGTTGGCAGGGGGTTCTGAAACTATTAATACCATTACTCAGTAGGTTATAGTTTGCTTTGGAGAATTTTTTTAACCTTCTTGCTCCTGAGGGTGAGACAGGTACAATCACTACTTTGAACGAGACTGATTTATGATTGGACTTTATCATGGAGGGCCCCACACATGAGGTGGTGCAAAGATCTCCAACGTTGGTGAGCACTGTGGCAATGATGTTAGAGCCCCTTGTGGGAGTACTGACTATCTGCACCAGAGCATTTGTGTTAACAAAGTCCAAGAACCTCTGGGCAAGTGTGTTTGTGTTCATATATGTTACCCAATTGATGGAAGGATAGTTAAAGTCACCCATGATCAGGGTATTTGGCTGTACTGAGAGTGACTCAAGTAGGTCCAGACAGGCTATGTGGTTTTCGTGGTTCATGGTGGGGGACTTATAGTTAGCAATGATGTGAAGTGGGGGGGGGGGTCTTTCCTACAGTTAGTTTGACTTGGAGTAACTCTAGGGAGTCCTACTGTTTTAACCAATCTAGAGGTGTATTTGTCTTTAATGAAGATGGATACTCCTTCTCACTTGTTTTTTTTCACATGTGTTGTGTAGCCCTGCATGGCTGAGATACTCTCTGAGGCCTTGAACCATGTCTCTATTCTTGCGCAGACATCAGCATCTTTCAGGGCGAAAAATGTTTCAAGTGAGTGCAGTTTCTTATTTAGAATGCTAGCATTAAGCAGCATAACCCTGAGTTTGTTTCTGGTGGATATTTTTATGTCGTGAATTTTGTTCTTATGACATTGCCTAAAAAAGGCACTATGGGAGATGCATGTACCTTTGCCAGCAACCTAAAGCCTAGAGGCATCAGGTGACGACCACCTCCAGCAAAGCAGAGTGGTCAGTCAACCATATTATTCCAGGTTGTCAAATATTGGATCCCCCTGGACTGACACCAGAAGGTGATGCAGTTGTTGAAGTCAATCTTTTTTCATTTGTATTGTGGCATCATCCTGGCTGAATGAAGAATACTTGCTTAGGGCTAGGGACATACCTGCCGGGGACACATAATCTGAAACCCCCATCATGCCTCTCTTTATATAGTCCAGTGAGGTAAGTTTCAAGTCATTCACTCCAACATGGACTATGACAGAGTCATAACAGTACATGTTGTTGATAGATTTGAGTGCATGCATAATTTAGCTGATCCTGGCACCAGATAGGCCGCTGACAGTGACCTTCTCCTTGTCCAGTTTAGTGAGGCAGACATCTGTGTGTCTCACTATGGAGTCACCTATGACCAGGACATTTATTTTAGATATGTTTTGCCTTGTGGCTTATACTGGGTGAGAAACTGATGCATGTGTTATTCTGTGTAGTTGGTGCTGTTGGGACCGTATCATGTGCAGAAGGTTTGGCTTGGGAGGTCTTTGCTCTTTTTGTATATTTCTAGTGAGTACCTCTACATATGTGGGTTTATGTGTTGTGTGCTTGGTATGTGTGGGAGATGGAGTATGGGTGCTAACAACCTGCTTGGTATTTGGTCTGTTGTTACATGAGAGAGAGAGCATTGATTCCAGATTCATAGAACAGATACAGCTATCACATATTGTATTTCCATGTTTTAGGTGTAGTACAACATACAGCAGTACACAACAGTTATTTTATTGTTTAGACAGAGCAGTTAAAAACAGACAGAAATTAGATCTATGCATCATGAACAGAGTTTTATTATCCAGTTTTACATATTTGCAGGTATTCTTCTCATTATTTTAAGTATGTGTACTTCAGAATTTTGCACTAATAACTGTTACTTTCATCTTTGTAAGATGTTTGGCTCAAGGTGTTGTGCTCATGCAATTTTTAACAGATGGCTTACTTTAAAGCTAAGCAATACATTTGTTTCTGATATGCCAGTGCATCTAGCTGCTATCCAGCAATAAAAAAACAAGGATTCTGACACTTTAGAAACAGTAACTAGTCCTGAAAAGTGTGTGTGTGTGTGTGTGTGTGTGTGTGTGTGTGTGTGTGTGTGTGTGTGTGTGTGTGTGTGTGTGTGTGTGTGTGTGTGTGTGTGTGTGTGTGTGTGTGTGTGTGTCTCTCTCTCTCTCTATATATATATATATATATATACATATATATATATATATATATATATATATATACATACATATATATATATATATATATATATATATATATATATATATATATATATATATATGTAAGCACACACACACTTGCAAAATACTGTTGGACCAAATTGTATTTACTTTGGTAACAATCTGAGGTGGTTAGAGCCTTGGGAAGCCACAGATAACAACTTTGGCTTATAGCTGCACATCTGGTTTAGCAGATATTAAGTATCAGATATAAGCAGTGCATAGTTACCAGCTTGTAGCTGCACATTTGGTTCAGCAGATAAGTATCAGATGTAGCAGTGAGTAGTTATGGTTTGTAGCACACACACACACACACACACACACACACACACACACACAGCCCCCCATACTATTTGTGCAAGCCATTTGTTTTTAAAGCCCATAGTAACATGTGTCATTTGTGCAAGTGGTGCAGATCCCAAGACTGTAGCCCCTGTGCATCATATATAATTTTATGGAAGCCTTTGTAAATATACACTTGCAGTCACACTAGGCATTACAAATGTTTCCACTTTTATGCCCTACTGCTGGATGGTACTTGTTTCACTCAGCAGAATTTTGAAATAGTTGCGCCTTTGGCAGAAAGTAAGATTAAAAGAACTTCCATTAATAGTAAAGTAGTAATGACTGGAATGAGCTGATGTATACAATAGAACACAAAAATATAGTCATTAATTTATCTTAACCATGCCTCTGATAATTAATTAAATGAAGATGTGAAACTACGTAACATGTTCAGCAAAGATAAAGATTTATAAGGATGGAAAATATGTTGATCTGGAATTCTGTGCACAAGTATGTGTACCCAGGAATAACTATATAAAATAATGTTTCAAAAGCGTATGCTATGTCCCTCCTTTGTTGCTGAGGCCTAATCCCAGCTATTGAATGAGAAACAGAATGAATCAAAAACATTTTCTCTGACTGAAAGAATGAGTGACTAAATGTTGCTGCCGGAGCTGATGCATTGATTTCATGGTCTGTTTAACAGGTTAACACTCTGAGACACTTACAGAGATGTCTAATCAATCTCTTTCATAACAGTGCATCAGTTTATCACTACAGCATCCCTTCTAAGGATGCATGGGTGACTGCCTGGGAAAACATTAATCTCAGCAGGGCATTTAATTTATCAGAAAAAAGAATGATACATTTTATTTTGCATGTAAACATCAAACACAATCTGATAATAGACATATTTATTAATGTAATACTACCTGGCCTGAATTACAAACATAAAATGAAAGAATATGATCGGAATTAAAAAACATATTTCTATATAAATAATTAGTGATTTTTTGCGTTGTTTATACTGAACGAACCCTTACATTTATTGCATTTCATGAATGATATTACCATGGAAAATTTCTGACAAGAATATCAGCTTATACATGAATGTTAATTTAGAGTTATCATTTTTAAACCTTGGGCTTGACTGAATTCTAAGTGTTTTGGGTGCTGTCAGATAAACTACCAAATCTGAACTGTTAAATATCCTGAATAAAATGTATTATATGTTTTATTATTAATTTTGAAAACATGATTGCTAGAATAACTCTCCATCTAGCACAATACCATACTCATAGGTAATTTTAATTCCCCCTCCACTAACTGGGAGGCATACACATCCATTAACGTACAGGCCCAAAGATTCCTCGACTCTGTAAATTCAAATACCCTGGAGCAGCTGGCCTGCACTCCCATCAAAGGAATAAATATCCTACATATGAGTCTCACAAATGTGGTTGATCTCTGCCCCTCTCCATGTGTGATGTCTTCACTGGTATGATTACAGCATAAAACAGTGCCCCTGGAAATTAAGGTAAACTAGACACCTCCCCTTGAACCCCAAGAACCTTAAACACTTTTCTAAGGCAACCTATTCCCTATTAAGCAAAGGCATAGCTAAATTCTTAGTTCCCTCAAATCCAGAAAGCAGAGTAGCCTATGCAGAGTAGTTCACTAAAGCCCTGTATGACCACATAAACAACTGAATAAAACAGCAATATCAAGCCAAAGTAAGCCCAGGTCAAACCACAAAAACACACCACCCTGATGGATCCCTGGCCTTAGTAGATTGTACAACAAAAGTAAGAAAACTCTGTTGAGAAGTAATATGGAATGTACATAAGAGTAACAAATCCCTTATTAGTTTATACAAGTGGATCAGAGAACTAGTAAAGTTTCTGTAAGATGACACTGAGGTTAAAACAGCCTCCAAAGCTAAATGTCACTGTCATTCGCCAGGTCAGGATAAAACAAGCGAGCATCCTGGATTTTTGTTCAAGGAGCTTTATTGTATACAAACACTTCATAAATGAGGTTAAGTACCTTTAACTTATAAACAGATTAGCTATCATGCACATTCTGGTTGCACCTTCAAAATGGCACTGAAGCTAACACATGCTAGGTATTTATATGCACACACAGATCTTGGAAATGCTTCTTAAAAGTACAACACGTGTTATTGTAAATCCTCCCTCTTTGAGAAAGTTAGTTAGACATTGTCACTGAAATTAACGAATATGCAATTTACATAGAAATGATTTTCATTATACAATTATACAAAGCTAGATACATATATACAACTATTTTCAAGTTGCTGTGTATTTCACACTAGGCTTTGAAATGCAATCATATCGTGTGAGATAAAATCTGGGATCTGGTTTAGGAACTGGGACAGTCTCTGGTGACTGTTCAATCTTAGTAACACTGGAATCATCTGCCAGAACAGTATCAGGAGTCGACATGTTCTGGAAAATAATATCATTTGGATTGTTCTGCGAGTTAAGAGTCTTTATCACAGGTACAATCCTGCAATATTGGTTCTGCTACAGGAAGAAGATGCCTGTTATTTCTCCTGTACTCCACACCCCTGGATTTAACAAAATAGGATTTCAGCTCTGCACATATACTTGTTACTTGACCAATCTGGTTGAAATCTTTTGCTGTTTATATCCTCACTGTCTTTCCTTTTTTCAATGGACAACGAAATCTGCTCGACATGTCATAGCTGGACTTTTGGAAAGAATGTTTTCTAGATAACAGGGCTTTGATTGCTTGGTTGTTCTTAGCTTTAGGTCTCAATAAACTAGAACTGATAGGCAATGTTGTTCTGGTTTGCCTAGATAGTACTCTCTGAGGAGGTGAACCAAGTATATCATCACGGGGTATGTTTCTGAGATTGAGTAAATTCAAAAAAAATCAGTATTATCAAGCGTTGACTTCTCAACTAATTGCATTGCACTCTGTACTGCACGTTCAGCAAATCCATTCGATTGCAGATACTCTGGACTTCTAGTAACATGTACAAGGCCCCATTCTCTGGCAAATTTCTGAAACAATTGACTGGTGAATTGTGTACCATTGTCAGAGATTAATTTCTGTGAACTGCCATGGACTGAGAAATGGCATTTCAGCTTAGTAATGACTGTAGTAGAAGTTAGATTAGGTAGTAGATCGATCTTTAACCAATTTGAATAAGAGTCTACCAGTACTAAGTAATGCTGATTGTTCCACTCGAATATGTCAGTAGCTACAACTGACCAAGGTAGATCAACAATTTGACATAGTTGAAGTGGCTGTCTTTGCAAATGCACTTTAGTACTATTACATACTGAACAGGAAGAAAGTACTCTATCAATGTCTTTTGCTAGAGAAGTCTAAAATACTAGTCCTCTTCCTCTTCTCTTAGTAGATTCAGAGCCCAGGTGACCAAGATGCAAAATCTGGATATATTATTGTAAAGAAGCAGGAACAACAATTTTAGGACCTTTGAAAATAACCATCTTCCATCAACAACTCATCTCTGTAAGGAAAGGTAGATTGCACTTCTGGTGGGACACTTGATTGCTTTGACAGCCAGCCAACACTGATATAGTAACTGAGCATTTGCAAAACTGGATCAGTCATTGTATGATCTCATACCTCATCAAGTCTTGTGGTAGAAAAATGATGCACTTCCATGACATCAAAGTCAAAATTCTCTGTGTGAAGCTGTTCCATTCTATTTCTAGGTGCGCTGGATAAGGTATCAGACAGATAAAGAAATTTGCCTTTCGTATAGACCATTTTGAATTTGTAGTTTTGCAATTTGAGCATCATTCTTTGTAATCTCACTGGAGCTGAATGCATAGGCTTTTTTAAAATAGTAATTAAAGGTTTATGATCAGTTTCAATTTGGATTTCTCAACCATAGATATAATCATAAAACTTGGAACATGCAAACACTATTGCCAAAAATTCTTTCTCAGTTTGAACATATCGCATCTCAGTCTGGGTAAGTATTCTAGATGCATAGGCTACTGGCTTGCCTTCTTAAAGAATAACTGCACCTAAACCAAATGTTGAAGGATTACAGGAAAGAGTCACTGGTTTGTTGACATCATACTCTCTTAATATTGGGGAAGGGGTAGCCATTTTCTGCTTAAAATTTTCAAATGTTCTCTGGTGCTGCTCTAGCCATGACCAAGTAACATTTTTATATGTGAGCTATCTCAAAGGTGCTGTCAACTCACTGAAATTGGGTATAAACTTGCCTAAGTAATTGACCATACCAAGAAAACATTTAGAGCTTGCACGTTATCTGGTGCTGGTATTTCAAGAATGGCTGCTTGCTTGGACGGGTCTGGTATCAAGCCTATACTTGTAAACAAATGACCTACATATGTAGCTTCTAGTAGTATGTATTTGCACTTCAGAGAACTGAGCTTCAAGTTCACTTCACATGCACTGTCCAGAACTGTCTTAAGATTTCTGTCATGCTCTACCTCACTATTTCTTCCAACCAATATACCACCTACTATTATGGTACATGAATAGCCAAAAACAATTTGCTCCATTGCATGCTGGAAGACTTCACTTGCAGAATTTATTCCAAATGGCATCCTAAGGAATCTGTATATATCAAATGGGGTGCTGAATGTGGTCAATAATGAAGATTTGCGATCAAGCATCACTTGCCAAAATGAACTTTTTGCATCTAAGACAGAAAAAGCAGTGACTACAACCTCTTCAACTGTATCCATGGGATGATGCAGTCTCTTCAATGTTTTATTCAAATCTCTTGGGTCAATACATATTCTGATTTCATCTGAGTCTTTTTTATGAGCTTCTCCACGGATGATAACAATTTGGTAGGTCCTGTAACTGGACAAATTACACCTTGTTGCACCATTTTGTCCAACTGAGCTTTGACTATATGCTGCATAGCTATTGGAACTCTTCTTGCTGGTCTAACCACTGGAATGATTTCTAGGTCTAATTTCATGGAATACACAACTGGAAGTTTGCCCAATCTGTCATGGAAAACAGCAGCAGACTGAAAAAAATAGTATTGATGAAGCTGGAACTAGGACATGTGCTTAGCTGATGAAGTTCTTTGATAAAAGAAAGCAGATTAATTTTCAAACTATCTCTGAGACCTAATAATGATTGCACAGGTCATCGAACCACGTAGAACAATAGGCTATAACAGCTCTTAACCACATAATATGAAAGCACTACTGAGCCTTCTGTTTGAATTTCTTCACCTCCATAAGCTATATGTTTTGCACAACTAGTCACATTTAGTTGTTCACCAGCTCTGACCCTTGCAAAAGTATTTGGAGACATGGCATTCCATTTTGAATCAGTGTCTACTTTAAGCCCGGTAGATTTACCATTGATCCAGACCGTACAAAATACTTGATTTCTTGTCAATAAATCTACCATATCAATCTTTTCACCAATTACTGATGCACTGTGTACATAGAAAGCAGACTGGTGTAGGTCTATTTGACTAAATGACTTTTTGGAGTGACCCTTCTTTGAAATATGTGAGGCTTACTTGGCTTACAAAATCTTTGAAAATGGTTCCATTTCTTGCACTTATGGCCTCGCTGACCAAATGCCATGCACTTTTCTCTTCTGGACTTATAGTTGACACCACAATTGTGATGGTTAACAATAAAGCTTGATTTGGGTTTTGCTGATTCACTCTTATGCTGTACCGAGCAATGTTTGTTTTGCACAAGGTACCCTTGGTTTTGCACTGAGCATGCTCTTTTAACTGAACTGTTCTTGGAATGTGCTAGAAGACTATGGGTTTTACCTGGAAGTCCTGCAGGGGCTGCTGCTGCCATGTGCTTAGGCCTGCTTTTGCCTGTCACATGTTGCATGCTGTCTACATTAGCCCTGGAGCCAACTGAAACCATGCTGTCATCACTAGCAAGCATATCTGTGTGCTTTTCTGTAACTTCATGGATCTAACAAATCTCACTGGCTTTACTCAGCATTAAATCACTGTCACGGAGCAAAATCTTTCTCACAGCAGCACTATTAATACCGCACACAAGTTTGTCCTTTATTAACCCATCCTTTAAGTCAAAGTCAAAGTAAACTTTATTGTCATTCAGATATCACACAAGTGCAAAAACTGAATGAAGTTCTGCATCTCCAGACTCAATGTGCAGGCAATATTTAGACTATTTTCACAGAAATTTATACATGTAACACCTGGCTGTTACATCACAAACATGCAGGTAGACAGACTAATATTGCACATAATTAGAAATGCATTTTAACACTTTTTGAACTGAACACTTACTTGCATGAGACTAGTATTGCACAGACACTTGGGTAAGACATTGCATTGATCCTTGCACAGAAGGAGACATTGAGTATTGAGTATTGCACTGTGAACATTAGAGTATTGCACTATGGACCTTAGAGCATTGGACTATGGTTAATTTATGAATTTCCATGTATTGCACTGAAAGAAGAGATATTTTACTGCAAATTTTACTTTAAATCACCAAACCTACACATTTTAGTTTTGTTTCTCAGATCAGTAATATAAGCTGTGAACATTTCCCCCTGCTTTTGATCCCTCATGTAAAACAAATGCATCTCTAGTATAACATTAGTCTAGGGGTTACACATTTCTCTGAATTTGCACTTTAAACACTCAGGGTCTTCCCTTGATTTATCCTGCACAATAACATGATGAATTTCACTTTCACCTTCATACACTGCTGGTGCATAGACAAATGAATGCTCCCTTTCAATGGCTTCTGACCCTGCTAGGTTCAGCAAAATGAATGCCCTGGTACATGCATCTTTATCAGAATAAGCTGCTTATGCAAATATATCGCATTCTTGCTCAAATATTCTCCAATTCTCTGCAATATTCTGATCAAACACATGGTTATAGCTTGTGAAATCCATCTGCCATACTGACATAGCTCAGTGAAAACTCTTGCAAATATGATCGAACATACACACTCATACATACATGTATACATGTGCTTGAAATTTATGCCAGTATTTGTAACAACACAATGAGCCTTTGTATAACTAAATTTCATGAAATAAGTTTCCTGGGCACTGCAACACTTTGAAATCTCTTTACTGTAAAGCCACTTGCCTTGAAATTATTTTACTATGAGATGTTTATCTTGTACAGGCAATAATGTTAAAATCATTTATCATCATTACTTTACTGTATGAGCCTTTGTCTTGCAATCACTTTAATGCCAAAGCCATTTATCAACATTTTACTGCCAAAGTCATTTATCATCATTTTAAGAAATATTTCAAACAACAACACAGTGCGAATAAACTGAGCAATAGAAGCTAAGGGCAAAAAACATTTCAAACTAACTGTACTTTGCAAATACACTATCTTGAAGCAATGGCACTTTACGAATGAACTGTTTCAAAGTAATTGCAATTTGCGAATAAGCTATCTCAAATTAATGGCACTTTAGGAATGAACTGTTTCAAAGTAATGGCACTTTGTGAATAAACTGCTTTGAAGTAATGGCAATTTGTGAATAAACTGTTTCAAAGTAATTGCAGTTTGAGAATGTATTGGGCAGAAGAAGCTCAGAGTGAGAAACATCTCAAAATAATTGCACTTTGCGAATAAACAGTACAGAGCACACTGAAATCTCCCCAAAATGAATGCACTTTGCCACACAACTCTGTATATTGCAAGATACACTCTGTAATGGCAGCACTCTGTGAACAGACTCACCCAGGCACAAGAAACGTTTAAAAATGGCTTCACTTGATGGTACTTCACAAAATAGTTGCACTTTGCACACAACAAACTCTTTGGAATTAATGTATAGCAATAAACACACACTGTAAGCACTTTTACACACTTAAAGATACTTCAAAAAACTCTAGTTATGCTATTCAAGGCTTCAATCAATGCGAAGTAGCAATTTGTACCAAACACAGTAATTCACCCAAAACACATGCAGTTGCCTTTGCTTTATTTATACTCATTGTGCCCTTTTCTGCCCTTTCTATTATAATCATTTTGCTCATTAAATCTCTTAATGCACCTTTTATGCCCTTTTGCTATATTCATTATACTCTCTTGTGCTCATTTCAACTTTAAACATGCTCGTTTTACTTTAAACATGCTTGTTTTAAAATTCTGAGGCAATGCTGAACCCTTTACGTACTTTTCTTTTTTTTTTCTCAAATACTTTATTAACATTTTTTGAAACATATGGAGGAAGTAATAACATTTCATTTAAAAAGAAATAATTAACATAGTAGAAGATAAAATTAAACATAATCCAAATGTAAAACTATTATAAAAACATATAAAACAACTAATTAAAACAACTATTTACAAGGGTGTCTACTAACTCATAAATAATAAGGTCAAATATTCCTAGGAAAACAATCACTGTTTGTTAAAGAGTTCACTTAGTCCTTTCCAAGCATTGTATGAAGAAGTGATCCTTGTGGATCTCAATCTTATTGTAATAATATTTAGATGACTTACTTCAGAGGTGATGTTCTGGAATTTGTTGAAGGAGGGAGTGCAATCACTTTTCCAATTTCTTGTTATTACTTTCCTTGCAATTGTCAATAAACTCCACAAAATGGATACTTCAGTCTTGTAACACACTCAGGTATCAGAGTATTAAAAAGAGCCAGGTATTTGGTTAAGATGAATTTATCAGAAAATAAAGCCTGCAAGAAGTCATTAATTTGTTTCCAATATGGTTTGATTTAAACAGATTCAAAAATATGTGTTCCCAGTCTGCTTTAATGTCTAATTTACACTTCAAAAAAAAACAATTTTAGTTTTAGATATTATTTCTATTTTATGTGGTGTATAAAAAGACCTATACAAACATTTCCATAAAGACAGTTTCCATTTAAGTGAAGATGTAGTTAGTTTGGATGATAACAGAAATAGTCATTTATCCTCATCACTGGAGAATTTATTATTTATAAGTTTAAAAGAATTCCAGTGGATATATTTAATATATTGTACTTCTTTTCTTATTGTTTTATATATTCTGGATAATATGTTATTTCCATTTGTTTTTTGTTGTACAAGAATCATTAAAAGATTAATAACATTTGGAACAGACTTTCTTACAGATGGTTGTATAACTCCAATTCTTCGTTCAACATACTGTATACAGTTTTGAACACATAGCCATAGTTCTTCGTCTAAGTTAAACTTCTTGATTATATATTGAGCAGAGTAAACATTTACTTTATTTAGCAACCAAGACAAATATATCAGGTTGTGTTCTTTAAACATAGTCATTGCAGATGAATGTAAAGAGGAAATACTATTTTGAGTATGAGCTATAGGAAAAATAAGAAAAAATGCTTTATAGACTATGTTTCTATAAATGAAGCTTTTCAGAGCACTTATTATTATGTTAATAATATCAGATTTGACTTTTAAATTGGTATTATGTATTATTAGAAGTCATTAATTTCTTTCCAATATGGCTTCATTTCAACATATTCAAAAAATATATGTTCCCAGTCTACTTTAATGTCTAATTTACACCTCCAAAAAAGAATTTTAGTTTTAGATATTATTTCTATTTCATGTGGTATAAAAAAAGACCTATATAAAAATTTCCATGAAGAAGTGGTTAGTTTGGATGATAACAGAAATAGTTGTTTATCCTCATCACTGGGAAATTTATTATTTATATGTTTAAAATAATTCCAATGGATTTCTTTAATATGTTGTACTTATTTTCTTACTGTTTTATATATTCTGGATAATATGTTATTTCCATAGTTTTATTTGTACAAGAATCATTAAAAGATCAATAAAGTTAGGATCAGACTTTCTTACAGATGGTCGCATAACTTCAATTCTTCATTCAACATACTGTATATGGTTTTGAGCATATAGTCATAGATCTCCATCTAAGTCAAACGTCTTGATTATATATTTAGCAGAGTAAAGATTTTCTTTATTTTATAACTGAGACCGATATATCATGTTGTTTTCTTTAAAAGTAGTCATTACAGATAAATTTAAAGAAGAAATATTATTTTGAGTATGAGCTATAGGAAAAATAAGAAAAAACACACTTTATAGACTGGATTTTTATAAATGAAGCTTCTCAAAGCACTTATTATTATGTTAATAGTATCAG
This sequence comes from Protopterus annectens, assembly GCF_019279795.1. Classification (NCBI taxonomy): domain Eukaryota; kingdom Metazoa; phylum Chordata; order Ceratodontiformes; family Protopteridae; genus Protopterus; species Protopterus annectens. Next base: position 179,584,972 of record NC_056744.1, read on the forward strand.
ATTTGACTTTTAAATTGAGATGATTTATGAATTTATCTTTTAAAAACCAATACATAGAATTATTTGAAGTTAAATATTTATCTGAATGTCTCAAAAATATTGATTGAGTCAAGAGGTTTCCTAGAATGCCTTTCCATTTAGCAGTATAAAGCTATTTGACCATAGAGTCATTGTTTTGATAACAGATACTATAGAGTATAGTTCTAAATCTGGTAGCCCAATACATCCATGCCACCAATATCTAGTACGATTACTTAACTCTATACTAGGTTTATTAGAATACCATAAAAATCTTAAAATTAAAGAACTGAACTTTGTTATAAAGGTTTTAGGAGCAGGTAAAGCTAAGGATTGTACTATGTATAACATTTTTGGGAGAATGACCATTTTAATTATAGAAAGCCTCTCATCCATAGTAAAAAAGTATCTATTCCATTTATTTATAAGGTTTTCTATAGCTGACAGGCTAGATTCATAATTGATATATATTATTTAATGAACAGTTTCCTCAATAACTATTCCTAAATATTTTATCTGTCTTTCTTGAACTATATATTTACTGAAGTCTTCTCACATGTCATTTTTACTATAATTTATAGGTAATATTTTTGTCTTATTTTCACTGAAAGTAAGTCCAGATTTTTGGGGGAAAATCTCCATTAGAGTAAAAAGAATTCAGAGAAAGAGAGTTATTATAGTCATTTAGAGTCAAAAGAATATTATCTATAATAAACTAACTGTTAAATCTTTATAATTGAAAACACCCTTAATGCCTTGTTTGTGATCTTATAAGATTAGCAAATGGTTCAATAACTAAAGTAAACAGTAAAGATGAAAGTGGGTATCCCTGTTTAATTCCCTTGGACATTTGTATTGGATCTATTATAAATGAGCCTATTTTAATGTATGCCTGAGAGTCAATATATAAAAGATTAATAAGTTGAATATATTTATGGGAAAAAAATTAGTTTCTTCAAATACTAATGAAAGATAATTCTAATTTACCGAATCAAAAGCACAATTAATGTTGAAGCTTACTATAATTGCGTTTTCTTTTGTTTTATTGGTTAGATCAATCAGGGACACTATTTGTTCAATATTATCATATGAATTTCTGTTTAAAATAAAATGTGTTTGATCATTATCAAATAAAAGAGGAAAAAACTGTTTCAACCTATCTGTACGTATGGGCATATATGTTTATAATCAACATTTAACAAAGAAATTGGCCAGTAAGATGAGCAATTCATCATATCTTGATCTGCATTTGATATTGGGGTAATAAGAGAATATTCCATGATGGGGGACACTTTCTAAAATTTTTACCATGTTGAAGACTTTAAGTAATATATTCAAAGGATCTTTTGTTATTAACTTATAGACTTCAAGAATAATACCATCATTATCAGTAGCATTATTTATTTTCAGTTTTTTTTAATATGTGCCTTTAATTCAGATTCTAAAATAGGTTTACAATAAAATTAATTTGGTCAACAGTTAATCTTTTTAAGTATATTTCTTAATGAATTTTTTTTTTTCTTGAGGATCTATTAAGGTATTATTTTCATTTATTCTAGTAAAATAATCTTTAAATTCTTTTAGAATATCATCTAAGTCAGAAACGTTTTTTTGGAAGGAAAATATATTTCTTTAATATGGTTAGTTTTCTAATATATTTTAGTTATCATAGGTTAATTTATGCATATACTTAGGATTAACTGAATAATTAATGATTTTGATCCTCTCCAAGTTAATCATTGTTTTATAGGTTCATAGGTTCATACTAGGCTATCTGCCCTAGGGCATTTATAAGCCTAGCCAGAGTGTGTTTGGCTTTCGCCACCCATTTTAAATTAATTTTGATATGCCCTTTTTTGAGGTTAGTATACTGTGCCTCTGTCTAACAGTGACACAGAAGTGATACCTGGGGTAAACCTATGATCCCCCATCCACTCATCAAGATTCCTCTTGAAGAGAGTCAGTGAGGGACTCTGCCTAACCTGGACTGGGATTTTATTCCAGAGTGAAGGGAGCCTCTGGGTTATGAATCTGTCCCTCCAGCATGTCCTATTTATTTCAGTGCTGAGGTTCAAGTCTCTTGAGCACGTAGCTCGATGGGATTTGGATTTTCTGAGGTGCAGCATGTCCATTAATTCCGGGTTGGACATGACTTTATATGTCAGGCACAGATCGCCTCTGAGCAGGCAGTATGCCACTGAGTAGAGCTGGAGTTTCTTTAACCAGGCAGCATATGGCATCTGCTTGAGCCCTTTGATCCTCTTGGTGAGGTACTTTTGGGGTCTTTCCAGTTGCTGCAGGTGTCTGGTAAGGTACATCCCAAAAGGGGCATTGTACTCAATTATGGGCCTGATGAGGGATGAGTAAAGAGGCACGATGACCTCCCCTGATCTAGATGTGAATCCTTTCATGATTAGGTGGGCTATATAAAATGTTTTTCTAACCACTTTGGCCACGTGGTTGTCAAATGAGAGATTGCTATCAACTTGGGTCCCCAGGTCCCTAATTACTTCTTCCATACTTAATGGATTACCACTTATGTGGTAATTTGTGGGCACTTTGTTTTTGCCAAAGGGGATGACTATACACTTTTTGGCGTTTAGCTTGAGGCCATGGCTCTGGCACCAGTTGTCTGTTTCTATGAGGCCCTCTTGGAGGATGCTTGTGTTAGCTGGAGAGTCGATTATGGTGCCCAGTTTGCAGTCATCTGTGAACTTGGTCAGCCACAGTCCTTCCGTGTTGGCCTATACCTCTGAAAAATATATACCAAACAAGAGAGGTCCCAGGACTGAGCCTTGTGGGATGCCACTTGTAACTGGTTTGGAGTCTGACATGGCTCCAGCAATTCTAACCATGTGGGTTCTGTCCTTGAGCCAGTTTGCAACCCATTTAATGACATAGGGGTTTATATGTAAGCTGGTGAGCTTATCTATCATGCCCGAGTGGGGTATTGTATTGAAGGCTTTTGCAAGGTCCAGGTAGGCTGTGTGGACCACCTTCCCCTCATCAATGGCCTTGGTGACTGTTTCAAAGAAATCAACCAGGTTTAAGAGGCAGGATCTGCCCTTAACAAAGCCGAACTGGGTAGGATCCAGTGTCTGTAGGTCCCCAATATCTTTATTTATAAGGTCCATGATGATCCTTTCCATAGCTTTGCAGACCAAGCTAGTCAGGCTTATGGGACGATAGCTTCCAGGATCCGTTGAGGCACCACCTTTGTGGAGAGGGATCACCGTTTCTGTATGCCACTCTTTGGGTACATATCCTGTAGTAAGGCTGAGATTGAACAGTAGTTTTATGTTTGGGTTTAGCTCTTCTTGGAGTTCATGTAGGACACAGCCCGGGACACCATCTGGTCCCATTGATGCTGTGTTTTTTGCTTTGGAGAGGGCTTCTCTTACCTGAGCATTTGAGATGTCAGGGGGGCAGCACTGTGCTGGGACAGATATTTGCCCTTTTGGTGGGGGAGGGGGGGAGAAGTTTGCGCTGAACCTGTCAGCTAGGATGTTGGCAATGTCTGTGAGTTCGGTGTATTTTTTGTCATTTTGGACTAATTCTGAGCATATCTGGGAATTCCCACCCAGGTTCCTAACATAACTAAAGAAAGCCTTGTGATTATCCTTAGTGTCCTGTGCAATTTTTCTCTCGAAGCTGGCATTAGACGATTTTATGAGTGCCCGTAGTTTTTTGCTAATACTGATCAGAGATGCCTTCCCTTTTTGGGATTTTGCTCTATCATGTAGTAGCTTCCTCCTTCTATTGTATAGTTTGTTTATGGCTGGGGTCCACCAGACAGGACGTCTGCCTTTGGAGGATTGGGTCTTGGTTTTATTTGGGATTGCATGATCCATGCATTCCTGAAGGTGTTCATAGAATGCGTTTATAAAGGATTCTGCGGTCTGGGCCGTATTTTCCACAGGCCCGGGTGCTTTGAAGGATTCCTCCTCGGTTTTGAGGAGTGTGAAATTTGCTTTAGAGAAGTTTTTCACTGTGGTTTTCTGGGCAGGGGGTGGGGTCGGGATGTGAATATCCAGTGAGATTAGTTTATGGTCTGATCTTACCAGTGAGTGATACACTTCTGGTCTGGAGCATAGAGTCCCCATGTTGGTGATTATGGTTTAGAATTTCTCGATATTTACCATTCAGTTAATTTATCTGTTTTAGCATATCATAATTTGTTTTGTTTTTTTTGACTAACTAGTTTTAGATTATCTATTTGTTCTTGTAATTTTATCAAATCTTTATCCCATTGTTTTTCTTTGAAGTGTACCAAGATGCAATGTTGCCATATAAATATGCCTTTAAGATGCCCTATATAAATATATATATATATATATATATATATATATATATATATATATATATATATATATATACATATATATATATTTTTTTTCAGTTTCTTTCTGGAAATATTCCTTAAACTCTTTCAAATTAGTTATATATGTGAGTATATGGTTTATAAGAATTTTAAGATTTTGCTTCAATGTTATTTGAAAAGTTATTTCATTATGGTCAGAAATTGGACAAGTTACAGTTTTAGCCTTGTCTAATTTATTAAGTTGATAGATAGGTATGCCCTATCAATTCTCACTTGTATTACATGTCTATGAGAGTAGTGTGCAAAAATAGGAGTCTGGTTCTGAAAAATCATGTGTATCTCTGACTTGAATAAAATTAATATATTTTTTTTAATTTCTTAGTAGGTGCGGATAGTCTTCTCTTTCTAGTGGAATTAGAGTCCTCATCTTTTGAACTACAATTAAATGGTTCCTAATTTGTTCTTTGGTATAATTATATGACAAGGCTGTCCCTGGTTTAATGCACTATGGGTAAGACAGGGATAATACTATAGCTTCAGACAGACATACTGCCAAAAGTACATAGTTATAGTAAAATGAAACACACAGTGCCAGAAGACACAAAAATACCAAAGATTTAGATTTGTGTGAAATGTTTGGTAAATCAATCGCAGAGTCTTTCAAAAGACTCCTGTTGAAATACTGAAGTCAGTCAGTATAGGAGCTAATAGGGAGTGAGAGTTTTGCAAAAAGACAACAATTACATCTTTACAATACGCTAGTGTAGAGACTGGCTGAAAAGACCACAGGTTCATGACCAAGAGCTAGGCAATCAGTCTGCAGAATTATAAGCCTAGTTGGAAGTCACTATTCAAAAGCTGAAGAGTTCCCTCCAGCTTCAAAAAGGGCAAGACAAGTTATACCAGGGGAGAATTTCAGACTGCCCATCCAATTATCTAGGTTTATGCTGAAGGTGACAAGGGTTCTATTTTGCTTGACATGCAGTAGAAGTTTTTCCTGGAGCTGAGGGATACATTGGGATATGATTCTATCATGGCAACATTTCTCATTTATCTGTTGATGAAGGTTTAGTTCCTTTAGCTGAGTATTTGAGATACCATTTGGTCTGTGAAGGTACTGGATCAACATAGTTTGGTTTTGTCAAAGGCAGATCAAGTCTACTCAACCTCATAGATTTTTTAGAGAAAATCACAAAAACTATGGATGAGAGCAAAATGGTATACACTGCATATCTTGACCTTATCAAATCATTCAATACTATTCCCCATTCAGGCATGGGGACCAGTCTGTTTCAGCATTTACTTTTCTAAAGTATAAGCTGACAATAAAGGCCTTTGGTTGCCAAGTTTGTGGTGCAATCATAAAATCCATCAAGGACCTAACATCCTCAAAGAAAACTTGTCACAAACTAATGATTAATGACAGAGCTGTGTTCAGATCCATATTCTAAAACTGAGTGCCAAAACCTGTAAGAGTATCCTTTGGAATGTCAGCCACCCCAATGAATTGCTGCATAGATAATACACCCCTAAGAATAGATCCAGTGGTTTGTGGACTTGGGAACATATGTGGAGCATATGTAAACAGTGACTTGGCCTTTGACCATTTTCTGTCAACTGTCATGACATAATGAAGCAGAGTACATTCCTGACCCTATTCCAGTGCAACTAAGATAAGTGGATAGGGCATAGAAATGTACCCCTGGACTGGCACCTATGCCCCTGTTACACAGGCAGCCTGTAAATCATCTGCCACTTAAACCTTACTAGATGCTCCTGGGTAATTTATCTTGTCATGGACAACAGGCAAGGCATATCTAAGAGATGGATTCAAAATTGTCTGTAGTTGTCTGCCAATATGCAGCAATGGGTTGATACAACATAAACAACATCAATAACATCCCCTGTATAAGATATACATTGGAGTACATTGTGGATTCCATCATAAAACACAAAGGAAAAAAGGAAATATTTATAATATATACTTGCTGAATATGTCAGAATCCACAAAAATATCCATAACATATAGTTTTGGTAAAGTGGCATAAATTACCACTTTACCAGTGATAACTGTAGCTAAGAAAAGAAGGTTACAGGACACATGTAATGCACTCCCCCAGAAATAGGTTAAAGAGAGACATTGGTGACCTCTCTGAATTTGTGTCTCAGGAAGGTATGTGACTTGCATTGAGAATCATTCTACCTTCCACAAGAATGCTGCCACAGTGTGAACAGAAAGTGAATCCCCCAGATTGACAAATCCTCCGTGTAAGACTTAATAAGTCTTACTCGGAGGCTGCAGTTGAACGGTATGACGTCAGCATGCCATGAATATGCATGAGGACGTGCTGACCCAACCATAATTCGTATATGGACCATGTAAGAAAGCAGGGGGCATGTCCGACTTCCGAGCAGTCTAAATGTCCACGCCCCTGCAAGTGATTGAAAATTAAAAGCAAATACACAAGAGCGAGTCCGCTCAAATGTCCTTGCACCCAACACCACACTCCCTGACATTGTAAACCCCCATCACAGTTATAAAAAGTAAAAAATTAATTTCATTTTTTTAAATACCCGAAATAGCTGCCCGTATTTGCGCATGTGTGCGTGGGTGTGCCCATTGCATAGCTAGAGTTAGCAATTCTGAAATGGAAGAGCATAAGAAAGAATATTTATGTAAATCACACCAAATCGCAATAGCGTAATGGTAGAGCATTCGCACAAAGAAGAGGTATTCACGGTTCAAGTCCCACCATTCCCCTTCGTATTTATTTTTAAATCAGTATATGAAATAATACCAGACAAATATGTGTAAATAGTAGTAAAACACAGTTAAATGGCCAATGTATCAGGGAACAAAATAAATATTTTAGATGATCCTGATATATAATTGCCTGCAGTTAAACAGCGCTTCACCCAGCGCTATAGAGCTGCTCATAGTTTAATAACGGTTAACCCAGCGCAATAGAGGTGCCCATAGCGAAATAGCACTTTAACCAGCGCAATCTGTTTGCGCGGATGTGTGCCCCATGCCAACCAAGGCACCGTAGGGCACCGAGGAGCAACGTAGAGCAAAGTTGCTTAAATGCAGCCACACCCCCTAGCCTGTCTGGACAGTATAAAAATAAAATGAATGACAAGGTTCGAACCCAGGACTCTGTGCATCAGAAGCAAAGTACAGAACCACTAAGCCATGACAACTTAGGGTAAACAGCCACTGTTAACACACATATACTTACTAATGGTAGTTTAACCATTACTAAGCAGGTCTCCAGTCAGACGAGAATTTTAAAAAACAGCCAGTCACAAAAAAGTGCAGGAAATGCAGCATATTTAAGCCCCATAGGCGGGAATACACGCCATAACTGATTGTAACTGACATCTGCAGTTAGAATGGCTGGTGTCGGAGAGGGAACACGCTTCTGAGTGCAACAGTGGGTCATCGAGGAGTGGAAATACATGGTTTGGCTCCTTGTCCACCATCATGAGTCAAGACTCCTGCAGGGCCAGTTCCAAGGGACGGAGTACAAGGCAGAGGCTTGGAACTGGTTAGCTCATGACCTCACCAGTGCCACAGGCGTTCCTCGGACTGGTGAGCAGGTCCGTCACCACTATGCAGACCTGAAGAGATGGAAGCAGGACCACCTAAACCAATGGATACAGGAGGCCCGTGGGATGCAGAATGCCCCACAACTGAGTATGTAGCCATGGAATGCAGTATGTAAGAATTGATAATTGAGTATGTATAATGGATAGGTATGTATCAATATCCCTTCATTTACTTTACAGCTGCAGGTGACCATGCTGTGAATCAGCAAGCCTATGCTGATAGGCTGCTAAGGCTGCACCACCAGGCAGGTTAGTGATTATTCTGCATGCATTGTTATATAAAATATGGGAGAGAGCATGAAAGAAAGTGTTGTAGTCCAATAATACAGCCATAAAATTGCCTGAATAAGTCTTCTGCATGTACTGTCAGATAAAAACGTCAGAGAGGCAGAAAAAGAGTGTAGTAACCCTTTAAGAAAGGTAACATATGTCTGGAATACTATCTCTGCAGGCACTGTCATATAAAATAAGTGAGTGAGCCTGAAAAAAGAGTGTGCTAACCTATTAATAAAAGTATAATATGTCTTGAACATGTCTGCAATATGCACTGTTAAAACAAATAAAGGAGTGAGCTTGTGGAAAAGTGTGTAATGCCATTAATAAAGGTCTAAAACCTGGAGTGTGTCTGTGTCACAGAGTTTGAAATATTGATGTACCCTTGCATTATACAAATAGTACTGTATGAAAAAGTGCTGGCAACCCAGAGTTGGGCAGTCCCATATAAAGTGGGTGATGGAAGTACTAGTAGCTGTGAAGCATATATACAGTCTGCAACAGTCAGTTACTGGCTGGCATGCATAAGTAAATCTGGCACACATGTAGCATGTTAGTTTATCCCCAGAAATGTGAGTGTGTGTCAAGAAATGCAGGGTTCTTTACAAATCGAAGTGAAAATGTCATGTGAAAACATCCCAGATATGTAGATAAAGAAATAGAAATGCAATCAAGAAATATGTAGCAGTAACATCTGCATCCTGGACAGATATAGGTCAGGCATATATTGAACTAGCCAAACCCATTACACAACTTAATGTATGGTGGAAAGTGTAATAAAACATGTAGGGGATAGACACCTGCAGTCACTAGGAATGTAGTGTAGACTACAAGGTAATTATAAGATGTGAACCGAGGTTTTTTTCTACACTCTACTGTATGTGCATAAACCATGCAATTCCAAACCTCAATGGGTGTGTGTAATCTTAAATATTTGTTGGGACATATGCCCTATTGTTCTATAAATATTTGCATTCACATTGATGCATGTGCCCTGTTTAAACACCACAATCATGGTGGCCTGTTGCTACCAAACATCCCTGCATGCTGTTGGAATATCCACTGTGGTTCAATATATGCATGTGTTATGCTTGCTGTTCAACTGTTGGAACCTTGGTGTGTTGGGTTAATGGGAATATTACTGCATGCTGTTACAACTAATCTGGAATGCTGTTGCTTATGTTGTAATTAAACACACCTAATCAATGAACGTATGGGAAGGCCGGTCCCAGCGGACCCACCTGTCCCTCCTCAGCTGGCGAGTGCACCTGGCACCAGCAGGTCTGGTGCCTAGCCCAGTCTCCCCTCCTCCATTGGTCCTGTGCCACCTTCGAGTGGAAGCACTGCAGGGGATGGGGCTCATCTCTCCCTGTGCAAGCGTGGGCAGAGAAGGGCCACCTGTCAACCTTCGAAGGGTCCGGATTGTGGTGCGTAGGGAGATCCAGCGTTCAGTCGCTGATCTGCTACGCCAGCTCGAGGCGAGAGTGGCACATCTCACGGGTGAGCCTGCCCATCCTACGCAGCCCCCAGCACAGCCACCCTCGGGGCTCTGAAGGTGCAGTGGTGACTGCCCATGAGTGGGGATCTCAGTTCCACTGTTACCATCTGTGGGCTCATGAGCTTGCGATTTCCAAACATCTGACCCCATCAATTGTGTTCACCCACCCCATGTGTCATACACCGTCCCTGTATGCGTCTTGTCTGTCTTGTCTGTTTACCTCCCCAACCTACCTCCCCGGACATACCTACTTCCTCTACTTCACTTCCCACTCTCACCTGAAAAAAAAAAATGGGCAATCTGTACCCACAAAAGAATTACGCCTCATACACAGCTGCCCATTTCACATACACATCCATTGGACATGTAAACGGATAATTATAATTGGCCGTACAACATACTTTATTGTCCTCACCCCTCTCCCAGGGGTGGAAGGTTTCAAATATCACTCCAAATTTATTGCATATGCACAGCTGTTGCTGGTAAAGAAATGGGCAGCTATGGACCTTCCCTACACCCGTCCTGCACATCCCAAGCTTGTTTACCTACTGTCTGTCCCTCTTTGTGCCCACTTTTTCACCACTTTCCTATCCCCCATTTTCTTTTCTTTAAAAGAAATTAGCATGGGGATTAGTGTGAGTAAGCACTTTTAAGCAGTAGTAAATGGGTTTAAGCGAGTGTGCACATGTGTGCGTTTAGCTAAGTGGCGCGCAAACCCACGCAAGCCCAATTACAACTGCTTAAAAGTGCCTTAGTCACTCTATGGTGGGGCCCTTGTTCTGCTGAGCCGCAAAAGAAAAAACCTCTGCCAGTCTCGAACCCCAGACCATTGACACAATAGATTGCATGAATTACCACGGAGCCACAGCAGATAAGCAAATAATTTGGTTCTGAAATAAATATATCATGCATTACAATGAGGGAATGTAAATGGAAATTAGGAATGGTACAACACAAATCCTGATCTGTGGGTCTTTACCAGCAGTTGTTGTGGAATTGCATGACATGACTGTGAAAGGAGAACCAGCCATCCTAGCAGGGAATAATGTTACATTAGCACCTTACAAACACCACACAGTATCAGACCAGGATAAATACTGGCCACAGGAATACAGTGCAATAACCACATTTGTATGGCAGTTAATTGTGTAAGTCAGAAATAAAGTACATACTCCCATGTATCCCGTGTTAGCATTTGGAGGGGTGAGTACATGTCTACACTGAGAAGTGTGTACTGGAAGCAGCAACATTCAGGTTTGAGTACAATATGCATATAACTGGCTACAACCCTAGCTTCAGATAAGAGACATATACCAACCTTCTGACTGACACAACGGTGTCCAGAGCAAACAAGCATGGGCCCCACCTTGAACAGCTAAAAGGGCTATGCCTAACTAACCTAGCATTTTACAGCAGTGGGCTGCAATCACAGTGAATGCAAGCAATTACTGAATGGTGGGCAGCAATTGGTACAGAGGCTGTCACATGCACAAGTGCAGATACCTAGAAAAGCAGGCTGTACCTGCAGTCCGCACATGCAATTCTATCATTGCAGGTGCTGGGAGATATATATATATATATATATATATATATATATATATATATATAGAGAGAGAGAGAGAGAGAGACACGGACACAGACACAGACAGAGACAGAGGCACAACAGAGAGTGAAACTGAGACATAAACCGAAATAGGGGGGGAAAACCCAAAACAAACAACCAAAAATAAATAAATAAATAAATAAATAAATAAATAAATAAAAAACTACAAAACCGTAACACACGGAGCAGGGAAATACAAAGGTAAGGTATGTAACTCACATGTATGTGTTGCCATGTAGTAGATGTTCCTGAAGAGTACTCTACACACTGCAAATCATCCATGGGTGGCAGCAGTAAGTATCTATCTGTATCCACACATGTGCATAGGGCAAGGGACATACTGCAACTGTTAGTGAAGGGTGGACAGATATCTGTCATTGAAGGTTGATATGTGTATATATCTATATAGGTCATTGTGTGTGACCTAGAAAACAGCATGCAGTGCTGATATAGGCCATGTGGTGGTTAAATGCTGTGGGACTGATTTGTCAGATCTGCTGTGTTACAGCCAGTGAGGCCTGCTAATGCTACAAGGGCCGAAGACACCCACATGCATTATGCACAACACTGTGCAATATAATAACATAACTGTACATCCCTCAACTGTTGCATAAGTGATATCCCCACCATGAAAGGTGGACTGTACATGTGCCTATATGTACATCCATGTGTACAGCAATGGATGTGTACATGTATGTGTATAGATATGCATATATATATATATATATATATATATATATATATATATATATATATATATATATATATATATATATATATATATATATATATATATATATATATATATATATATATATATTTATAAAACCCGGGGTGGTGGTGCTGCAGTAGCATTTTCATCTCACAGTAAGACGCTGTCTGGTTCGATTCTCAGCTAGAGCGTCTTCTGCATGGAGACATGCATGAATGGGCGTACCTTCGTCGAAGGTTGTGCATCAGGGCTGGTAATTCAGCATGTAAAAATCAACTACCAATCATTAGCGGACCGGAGTTCTGCTGTATCGACCCCTAACTGGGAAAAGCCAAAAGACACAACATATATATATATATATATATATATATATATATATATATATATATATATATATATATATATATATATATATATATATATATATATATAGCCATATAGAGAGAGAGGCAGAGACAGAGTGACACGGGGTCATATGTACTGCAACAGGTGTGTGGTGACCAAGGCATGGACTGTAGACAAGTGTAGATACTGCAGTGCCATTCCTCCTTTCCAAAACACTGTACCCATTAACTACCACATAGGTAGAGATCTACCTAACAGTGAAGGTGTGATAAGGGAACATGGGACACAGGTGGAAATTAGCCTCCACTTTGATGAAGACAGTACCACACTACACCTTTAATCAGTTTGTGTGTTATGTGTCATGACAACAGGTGTGTCATCTATAGAAATATAGGGCAGTGTTCCCCTCTACTCATCACAATGCCCTGTGTGGTATGTACCTCACATGACAACTACACCAGGTGAAAAGGCCACAGACATACCTCCCAAAGGGTAATACTGGCCGCAAACAGATGCCCTATGCAGACTGACTCACAAAACCACATCTACACTGTATTGCATACTGGCCACACAGAGGTGACCTTTACCGGACATACAGAGGTATGTCACACCCATAGCTGGGTGACAGCCACCATAGCAACATATCACAATCCCTCCGGGATACATGCTCTAGGGCCCTAAACCTTGTCAACCCACTAAACAGCACATGCTGGAGGGATAGGTTCCCATCTCAGAGATATGCCATGCACCAGAATAGACCACCTAGCAATAGCAAACAAGGCTCCTCATTAGCAGTTGTCATAAATATCCCTGATGATTGTGTGGGAGATTAGTAATACATCCCAGGAAACACCTCTGTGGTTCTGGTTGGCAGGGACAAGTGAAATCAAAGTACATGTGCATCAAAGGCCAGGGTAGCATATGGCTAGGCTGCCGTAGGCCCTAGGGCCACCAGCATATTACCTACCTATGACACTATGCACTCACACATGTACTCAATGCAATACCTGCTATGTGAGGTTGAATAAGTGTAACGCCGAATGTGTGCAAGGTCTGTAAAGGTGTGATAGCTTAGTGTGAAGTTGTATCTGACATGGTAGTGTCTATCCTAGCTGTGAGGACAGCAAATGATGTGTAATGTACTGTTAGGCAGATATAGTAGTACGGCATATGATGTGACGTAGTTCCTTGTTGATGAATGTGGTGTCTCATTGTAGGCTAAAGCAATACAGGTTTGCTTAGTGAGTGGTACTGCTGGTGAATCCAACTCCCATATGAACTATAGTACTACCAGAAGCTGTAGGCCTAAACAGCACAGTATAATGTGTGTTCACATTGCTTGGAAACACTGTTATGTGTGCTTCCTGTAGTCTACACAGAGGACAAAACTCAGGCATAAGGGTGTGTAAGTAGTGGCACACAGTACTGTATGGCACATAGGTAATGCTCATCTGTGTTGGCATACAGTGGTGTGTTGTATGTTTGTCTGATGTGTGTGTAATCATGCCTGTACAATGGCTGCAATCATATGTGTGTTACAGGGTATACGTGTGTATCCAGCAACATATATACTCTGTTACAGCAGTATGCTACCTATAGTAACAACTGTACACATCTGTTAGGCAGGGTTATGGCATCAATGACTAGGGTGGTTGACTGGTACTACTGTACCTGTACTTTACATCCTTTGCAGTGGATGACATCTCTGTTCATGCATTGGTGTGATATACACCCCTGTCTTGAGGTTGTGCAATGTGTCACAAACAGTGTGTTGGGTACTGTTGTATAGTGGTGTGATACATAGAGTGTGCCAGGCACTGTTAGTTAGTTGTGGCCTGAGAACCAATAAGTGGTATTGAACGTGTGTAACCTCTGACAGACAATAGGATGGTATATATGTCAGTAAAGTGATATCTGTTGTTAAAGGTGTAAAGTGTGCCACAGGACTCACTCACACATATTGTTCATATCAACCTCTGACATGTGTTGTCATGGAGGCCGGAGTCACCCAGCACGTTCACCCGAAGCAAGCAGGTAACATGCCCTATCTGTAGACGACAGTTAACTGTGTTGTTAGATTATGTCTACGTGAGATGTGTACTGTGTGTTTAGCAGTTCTGCTGCCTAGTGTTGTGCAATACTGATATTTCAAATAATATCTCTACACCTGTGACTGTTGACTGTTGTTATACTGCAATTTAGCATACCCACGGTAGCAATGACACAGTTGTGGCCACTGACTAACTCTCTCATATTCTCATAGGTCCCTCTGGTGTTACAGCAGGGCAGCCGATCCATGCTGGTGAGTGTGTTATAACTGCAATGTTGGTAATGAAATATGCATGTCATAGGTGAGGTGTAGGCCATGTACACATAACACACCTACACATAATGCATGCCATGCATGTTTGCTGTAAGATGTTGCATAGCTCAGTAATGTCAGTAGCTACCTCACTGACATGCAATACACAGAGCATAAGATACAGTTGTGGCAACCTCGTACCGCACATTGGATAGGCATAGTTGCAACACCTGTACACAGCATAACATGTTTGTCATACTCAGTACACAAAGATATGCTACATGTGGCATAACCACACACCCACTGTAAGGTCACACCTCAGTATCCCACATGTCATACACACACATGATGTACTTCAGGGGTAGAGGCCTATCATGGGGTTGTGCAACACTCTTCAACACATAACACAGTCATGTTAGGCAATGCTCCCTATTAGGCACCTCATACACCGATGTACAAAGTGCCTGTGTAATAGTGAACATAGCCACGGCACTGCAGTTCATGTACAGCTTGCTAGGCAGTGGTCTGTCACACAGTAGTAGCCGTGAGTCACTACAAGATGCATGATGATGAGGATGATGATGATGATGGCACATGGTAGTACACCCCATCCAGTTACAGAGACCACAGCACTACACATAGTGGTCTTGGCTTTGCACCTCATTGTTGTGTGTGTGCAAACATATGCACCTATACACAATATGTATAGCATGTTGTGTGTGTGCTTACATATGCCAGTATACACAATATGCACAGCTGTTGCCATCTGTACAAAGAGTCACATATATGTCCTGGAATGCTATTGGGTGTATAGGTCACATGACACACATTGGGTATGTGTGGTGTTTAATGTTGCAGTCATGTAGCATGCCATGTCATGGCTGGTGCATACATATCTGCAATATGTCCCACACTCACCATAACCACTGTACAATGGCCATGTCGAGCATTGGGATTCCTTTATGTCTACATGCACCACTCATCCCATGTCTCTACATTGCATGCATTTGCTACACCTGTGCCCACTATTAGTTGTTATGGACACAGACACTGTAAGCAGACATGGCAATCTATGTGTCACACAGATAACACATGCAGCCATGGTATGTATACCATTGAGTGATGGTGCACAGCACATTGCAGAGCAGATAATACTTGCACAGCAATGTTGTGTCCATGTACACATTGTGTTCCAGGGTGTAGACAATCACTGAACAACTACACACATGCATCACAGCCATGTATAATGTCATTAAATAGGGTCATCAACACCTGCACTGCATGGTCTTGAGCAACACATATTCTGCATGCTGACACTTGTGAGGTGACTGTTTGCCTTGTGATACTGTTACCCACCTTCACCCACTATTGTGTATGTGTTGGATTGCTGGTGTGTGTGTGTGTGTGTGTGTGTGTGTGTGTGTGTGTGTGTGTGTGTGTGTGTGTGTGTGTGTGTGTGTGTGTATGTGCCATGGTGAACAGTGTATTTGGGTGCATGTGTGCATGTGCGCATGTGTGCATGTGTTCATGTCTGCATTTGATCATGCGTGCATGTGTGTATGTGCTCATGTGTGCATGTGTGCATGTGTGCATGTGTTCATGTGTTCATGTGTGCATGTGTGCATGTGTGCATGTGTACATGTGTTCATGTGTTCATGTCTGCATGTGTTCATGTGTGCATGTGTGCAAGTCTGCATGTGTTCATATCTGCATGTGTTCATGTGTGTATGTGTGCATGTGTGATAACATCATGTACAGATTGTGAAGTGTGTTCCCTATCTTCCTTCCACAGGTGCTGAGTTAGGGGTGTCTGAATGCAGCAGGGAACTTGATGTCACTGCCACTAATAGTGGAGATGATGAGACATGTATTGTGGCACAGGAAGGTCTGTCAGGGTCTGTCGTTGGTCCACCAATCGACAGTACACAACGTTCAACCCATCTATGCGCACATTCATACTGCCAATACATCCGTCATCACCAATGGCCTTAGCTGAGGGACAGCATACAGTCAGCATTGACCAGAAGAGTGTGGTACCCATGGCATGTGCTTTCTCTCACAGCAGCCATAGCCAGATTACTGGAACGGTACCACATAGGCGAATGTCCAGGGGTTCTCTGGGGAGCACCACTGGTCATATTGCCCCTGGTAGACGTGCCACCAGTATGTTCCAGGCTGTAATGCAGGCACAGGCACGTATGGAACGGTACACCCGACAGGGACTAAGGGTGCAGAGGGCCCATTACACTGCTATCAATGACAGCATCCGTGACCTTGCCGGTGCTATCCGGAATTACACCAAGGTCATTGATAGCCATTGAAGGGAGACATTAGATGTCCTCCACAATGTGTTAGCCATGAGCCAGGACCATGCAGGATGGATGGGAAGCCGACACGGATGCATGCCAGCAACAGCATTAGCTGGCAGTTGTCGCGGACGGACCACGGATCACAGCAGCTCCCTTAGTGGCAGTACCAGCCCCAGCAATGCTGGGGCTGGCCTGTCCATTGACCGTCCTACTAGACCATGTGCACGTGGCACTGGCCAGTCCCAGCAGGGACATGGGTCCAGTCATCATACCTCTGCCTCTGATGATAGCACCCAGTCAGGGTTGGTACCCAATACTGCTGATAGCACCCCTGCCAGGCACAGGTACCGTGTCCGTGGCCAGAGACAGTGATCTGTACAGCCTAGCAGGTACAGTCTGTGGCTGTCCTACAACTGCCCGTATATGGCAGCCACATGGTGGAGTTGTGTGCATGAAGATGCACACACATTAACCAAACAACTAGGGCTCACACATACACACACACATTACATCAACATTGGCCCATGCTGTACTGTTATGCCCCCCCCACACACACACACACACACACACACACACACACACACACACACACACACACACACACACACACACACAGACAGACATGTCGATTGGATGGGTCAATGTCGGGCTCTGGCAAACCAACAACACACCCTGTGCATATGATGACACCTGTGCCACCTCCTGTCATCTGTCACATTGATGCAGGAATAGGCTAACATGATTCTGATGCACAGGGTGACATTATAGCAGTGTAGCAATAGTAGCAAGTTGCCAACAGGAAAGTGTACTGATATCCTTGTAGGTATATCTGAGCAGTCATTATGCATCACAGCTCTGATAGTCATTGTAGCATTGTTTACACCGGTGTTAGGTCTGAGTATGTATTTTCCACCCATGTGCCACTTGGCTGAAGTGTACAGTGTTGCCAGCATGTGTTAGTGAGTGGACAGTACGTGTGTGATGTGTGCATTACAAATTAGCAGGTGTACATCTGTGAACATGGTGTGTGCCCACTGTCTGCATGTACATGCATAGTGGACACGTGGGATGAGTGACATACCCTGTTGTACACATTGTTAACATCTCATGGTATCTTTCGATGGCCAGTATGCATTCTACTACAGATATGTATTAACATGGGTACACATGTGTGTATGACATGGGTTGACAGTATGCTGTGGGTGATACTGTTTATATCTGTCAATGATCTGCAGTCTGGTAGTATATACCACCTCAACAGCATGACTATAACCAATCATTAAATGATGTCCTGACAAATGACACACAGTTGTAGGGAACTCAGTAACAGTTGGATCCTTCCGGTACTATACTATAACAGTAACCAGTGGTATTGACCGCCACATGTTCCTGGGACCACACCTGTGTGGCATATAGCCTTCTTAGCTACATGCAAACACACTAGGGATATGTCCATCCACATCTGGAAATGCATGCATTGGCCTACACTGCATTCCCTGGATGGGATGCATATCCTACACAAGGGTATCATACAGATACTTGTTGTTAAATACATGGTGTATAGTCATAAACCGACTATGGCATAGTCACCCACATTTACAAGACATATTATCTTGACAGTACCACATAGGTGGTAGCCCTCAACATGTATGTTGGGTACCAATGTGTACAGACAGACACGTGTTATGTCATCTGTCCCTTGGTATCCACATATCCATAGGTATTGTGGGGTCCATCGGTGTTTCACATAACACATTAGGGGCCTGCATGCATATCCACAGGGCTGTTGTACACCTATAATGACTGCCCATTACTGCCAGTCGTTGTTGTGTATGAACATGCGTGACATATACCCCAGGCAATTACCCTCACTCACAGTACTATATAGTACGTGTCATGGGTGTGTATGGCACAGATGACCTTGGCCACGGATCACTACAGTGGCCGGGCTTGTAGCATACATACATATGTGATCTATGATCTGAGAAGCAGCAGCACAATCTGTCGAAGGAAGCAAATGTATTCATGTAGTATGCAGGCTTCACACCTATGTACTGATTGAGGTCACATGTACACATATTCATTTACCACGCAGATACCCGATGTTTGCAATGCACGTACTGTTTTAATCATATGTCATACCGTAGTAAAAGCAAAACCCACACTGTATTGACCGCCTGTGGCACACACACACATAGCACTTGCAAGATTCAAACCCCTACCCAACTATGTTATGATACTAGACGAAATATGCATTAACATGGCACGCTATATGCTTTCCTAGGGGAGTTTTTGTTCTCCTGATATATTTGTAGGATGCTGACATCATCAGACATTCCAAAGAGGGATGTACCTCTTTTATTGTGTTTTCCCAGTCTCCAAAAAGGCTACTCCTCTCAAAGAAAATCACACACACACACTATCAGCACTTGCAGGATTCAAACCCCTACCTAACTATGTTATGATATTAGAGAGATATGCATTAACACAGCATGCTATATGCTTTACTGGGTGGCTGTTGTTCACCTGCTATATTTGTAGGATGCTGACATCATCAGACATTGTAAAGAGGGATGTGCCTCTTTTAATGTGTTTTTCCAGTCTCCAAAAAGGCTACTCCTCTCGAAGGAAACCACACACACACACACCCCCACACACACTGTCAGTGCTTGCAGGATTCAAATCCCTACCTAACTATGTTATGATACTAGAAAGATATGCATTGACACAGTGCACTATATGCTTTACTGGGTGGTTTATGTTCACCTGATATATTTGTAGGATGCTGACATCATCAGACATTCCAAAGAGGGATGTGCCTCTTTTAATGTGTTTTCCCAGTCTCCAAAAAGGCTACTCCTCTCAAAGGAAATGACACACTCCCCACACACTGTCAGTGCTTGCAGGATTCAAACCCCTACCTAACTATGTTATGATACTGAAGAGATATGCATTAATACAGTGTGCTATACACTTTACTGGGTGGTGTCTGTTCTCCTGGTATATTTGTAGAATACTGACATCATCAGACTGGCAGGATTCAAACTGCTACCTAACTATGTTATGATACTAAAAAGATATGCATTAACACGGTGCGCTATATGCTTTACTGGGTGGTGTTTGCTCTCCTGGTATATTTGTAGGATGCTGACATCATCAGACTGGACATGGACATGTGCGTGCACTTTCTTTTATGCAATCCCAGGAATGATCCATGTGGGTCGGCAGGTATCAACAGCTTGAACAGGACCCTGTGAGTCGCACCTTGTGTGATCTGTCTGTGGACACATTGACATCCCTTCATATGTCAACACATATCTATGCACAGATTGTTGGTTTTGTGGATACAACATGTGTCTGTGATGTTGATGAAGAGCTATGCAAAGTCTATGTGGGACATGTGTAGCTCTGTTCAGTGATGTATGTCCTGGGTGGCTGCCTTGCAAACGGTGTAGCATGTTTGGGAACCATGATCTGCACATGAACATACCACAGTTCGTAGGGTTGTGTGTTTGTCAGCTTCCAGTAGCTCTGTTTATAACTTCAGTCATGATGCACTCTATGGCCTTGCAGATCAGGCTTTATAGGCTTAATGGACTATACTTCCCACGGTGTGTTGTGCACCCACACTTGTGGGGAGTGCCATATGTTGCTGTAACACATTCAACGGTTCCAGACACTGTGGAGTGGGTGAGGCTCAACAGACTGTTCAGGTGCAGGGTCTGTTTGTTCTGTAGTGCATGCATGACAAATATTGGGAAACATTGTAATGCAATTGCTGCCATGCTTTTGGCTTTGGGGGGAGCTGGTCAGCCATTCTACACGTGATATCTCCTGGTATGATGTCAGGGACTATCAACAGTGGGAGGTGAGTATGTATATATGGGCCTGTCTGACAGTATGTCGGCATTGTCAGTAAGGGACAGTTGGCCCTGACTCAGGACATATATGAGTGTACATTACTATTTATGACATAGCTGAAGGACATGTCATGATTCACAGTCTGGACTCCTTCTCAGCTACACTTTACAAAACACCAACAAACCTGAGCACTAATCCCGGTTATACTCTTTTACACACTTAACACCCTAC
Source organism: Protopterus annectens (assembly GCF_019279795.1). Taxonomy (NCBI): domain Eukaryota; kingdom Metazoa; phylum Chordata; order Ceratodontiformes; family Protopteridae; genus Protopterus; species Protopterus annectens. Next base: position 179,606,054 of record NC_056744.1, read on the forward strand.
TGATCCTTTGTGATCAGGCTACAGAGTATGTCATCATAATATACTGGCGTGTCCAGGGGTCGGGTTCGTGTGTACTCTCCAGTCCAGCTAGTGAATATTGTGGTTATGACACAATGTCACATCTGCCTCATGTACACAGACAACCCTCTCCTCCTCCCAACACACTCAGATATATGTGAGAGATGCAACAATATTGACATACAGGAGGCTGAGCTCTCTCGACCCATGACTGGCATGGTCTATCAGGTGGTGAAGGTGACCACACACACCACATATCAGTCTCACATACACCGATAGTAACAGCAATCAAACTACATTATCACACATACACATACTTGGAGGCTCTACATACACTCTGCCTAAGCAGCAGAGACCTCCAAAGCAGACACACAAACAACTGCTACCCCACTACAATACCCACATATCACATAGTTCAAAATGTCAGTGTGCCACACAGTCAATGCCCTTCAGGCTAAACAACACACCTGATACACTTGTAATAGGTGACACTTAATGTCAGTTACACTGACATCCCACTCACCAGGCCAAACAAGGGAATAGTCACTTTGAGCTGTCTCTCAGGTGCTAGGATCCGCCACATAACACATGAACTCAGGTCACTCCAAAGCAAGTCCAGGACTGGCTCCATCATTGTCCACGCTGGTGCGTACAACCTCAGACATTCCTCCCTGGACCACATGACATGATACATAGAGGAACTCTCTGATCATGTAGCCCAGGCCAGTATGACCCTGACCTTGTCTAGCATCTTACACTCACCAAGTATGATGTCTCAGTATACCAACAAACTGATCACGTTTAACAGTTGGCTAACATGTTGGTGTTATTCAAAGGGGATACAGTGTCTGTCAGCCTGGGGTGACATGCTCAACATGCCACGTAGCTTCCCTATGGACAGCTTGCACCTGTCACCCTTAGACTTTTGAATACTGTCTAAGGCACTTGCTGCCACCATACTGCCTTATTTAAGCAGGGCTCAAAAGACAGGCCCACCTCCATAGACATTACAGAGTACATGACACTGAGGGTAATGCTGCTCAACACCAGATGTATTACCCTCACATTGACCACACTCAGGAATCTCCTCAGTATGGAGAATAGCAATATCTGTGCACTAACAGACACATGGTTCAGGCACCCACATGCACACCAGCACTACCAGGTTATATTTTGTACCATGCTTTCTGACCACATAACTCAGAATGGCCAACACAAATAGGGGGAGTATCCATATACATCACAGATACACATACCTTCGGGTTGGTAGCACTGCAAAAAGCATCACAGACCATACATATGCACCTAACATTGTGCAAATCTGCCTTTTGGTTTGTTGCCTGCTACAGACCACACTCACAAACTCAGCAACCACACTCGTCTTTCCGGGGAACACTGGACAATATGATGGTCTCCCTAAACACCATTATATTGGGTGATGTCAAATACACACACATTGACTGGGGATAGTACTCAGGCCCCAACACCCTCACCCAACAGTTGCTACAATTTGTAAACTCATATGCTATGGCACAACCCGTCATCACACCCACAAGAGGGGGCAACATATTGGACATGATCATCACCAACATGGTTCCACACCTGCGATATACCCCTCATTGGTAAGGACAGAACATACTTTATCTCACTGGACATCCATATCCCATCCCCACACCCATCCTGGATAATCTTGGTGAACTTCCCAAAAGCAAACGTCACACTTCTCCATACCATGGTGGTATCCTTCGGAGACCCTGGGCCAGTGGTAAGTATGGCTCAGACTGCTGAATCCTTTACATACACATTCTATGGACACCTAGTGGACTGCATGGATCGTGCTATCCAAAATAACACCTGGACTCACTCCTCCAATGGCAGGGGACCTGTCTGGTGGACCCCAGCCATTAATATGCTATACAACAAAAGGAGGAAGCTACTACATGATAGAGCACAATCCCAGACAGGGAAGGCATCTGTGATCTGTACTAGCAGACAGCTACAATCACTCATGTATTTATGTCAGGCCCGCTTCTAATGGACACTTGCACCAGACACATCAGACACTCACAAGGCCTTCTTCAGTTAATTCAGGTACCTGGCTGGACACTCACTGAAATGCTTTGTGTTACTGCATACTGACTGAACATACCCTGAACCCACAGACATTGCCAACATCCTGGCAAACAGGTTCAATGCAGATGTCTCACCCCATCCCCCCTAAGGAGGTACTGTCCATCCCAACAGAGTGTAACCTCCCTGACATCACAAATAAACAGGTGAGTGCTTCCATCCCCACAGCGGACAACACAGCATCAATGGGATCAGACAGTGTCCCGGCCTGTGTCGTACACGGCCTTCATGACAGACGTAACCCTCACATTACGTCACTGTTTGATATCAGGGTTACTGCAGGATTTGTACTCATGGAATGGCGTACAGCGATAGTGGTCCCGCTCCACTGAATACTGCCATAACAGACCACAGACAATATCGGCCTATAAGGCTAACTAGCCTGTTCTGCAAAGCTATGGAGTGCATTGCAATGGGACTCGTGCACATAGACATGGGAAACCTACAGACACTGGGTCCTACACATTATAGCATTGTTGTGGGCAGATCTTGCCTGTTGGACCGGTTTGTATTCTTTAAACAGTTACCAGGTCCATCAGTGTTGGGACGGTTGTCCACACAGCCTGCCTGGACCTTGCACAACCCATCAACATAATACCCCCACGGCCATTATGCATAGGCTCACCGGCATCAATATCGACACATATCTCACACGATGGATTGCTACCTGGATCAGGGATAGCACCCACATGCTCAGTGTTGCAGGTGCCATGTCTGACTATACACCAGTTACACATGGCATCCCACAAGGCTCAGTCCTGGGTCCTCTCTTGTTCAGTATATATTTGTGTGACGTACAGGCTATCACAGGAGGGATATGGCTGCCCATGTTCGCAGATGACTGCAAACTGGGTGCCATAATCAACTCTCCAGCTGGCGCATGCATACTCATACAAGGTCTCACAGAGATAGGATGACTTGTGCCTGAGCCATGGCCTACGGCTACATGCCATTAGTTGCATAGTCATCCCCTTTGAGAATGACAACATGCCCACACATTACCACATAGGTAGTAATCCATTACATATGGTAGTAGTTGTTATGGGTTTGGGGACATGACCTGTTCGTACTCTCACCTTTGACAATCACATCACCAAAGTGGTTAGACAGTACTTCTACATAGCCCACCATATCCTACATGGTTTCACATGTTGATCACATGTGGTCATTGTGCCCCTATACTCATCACAACCATGCTTGGTTACTATGCCACATTTGGGTTGTACCTTACCCGACAGCTGCAGAAACTGTAATGGCCACAAATGTTACTCATCAAGCAGATGTAAAGACTTACACGGATACCCTGCACAGTTCAGATACAGTAACTCCAGCTCTACTCAGTCACTTACCACCTACACGAATGCATTGTGTGCCTGTAGTTTAAGGCAATATCTGACCCAGAATTAATGGACATGCTCCACTTCAGGATATCCAACTCCCTTGGAGCTACACATTCCAGGGACATACACCTCAGCACAGATGTTAATAGGACATGCTGGGGGGACAGATTATTATCCGAAAGGCTCCACTCACTGCAGAGTGTAGTCCCAGTTTTGCATAAGCAGAGCCACCCACTGAGCACCTACAGGTGACATCTTGACAAGTGGATGGGTGATCATATGTGTACCCATGGGATATCTTCTGGGTCCCTGCTAGACAGAGGCACAATACATTAAATGTAAATGGGCTATCTTGTGTGACCTACTATTCACGGACACAGTGTTCTGATTTGACTGGCCAAAACACACTCTAGCTATGCTTGCACATGCCCTAGGGCAGATAGCCTAGTATCAACCTCTGAACCTATGAAAATGTTCATGATGCACAATGTTTATTGCTGATACTGTTTGCAGGTTTTTATCATCTTTGCTTTCCCACTTTCTATGAACCGCTTAGGTATCTGCAGAACATATTTGATTATGACAGGGTTCCACTATATTATATACATGTCTGTTGTCATATAAGTGTGTGCACAGGGCAGATTGCAGGATAGTGAGAGGTTCCTGGCTTAACACATGCAATTGCCTGATATGTGTGGCCCACTGCTGTGCTCCAACATGGCCTAAGTGTGTGAGCATGCACAGTTCAGACTGTCAGTGTTCTGTTGCCTGACATTCGTCTCATGTATTCAAGTGTGTGAGCATGCCCAGTGTGACCTCTCAGTATGTTGCTGTCTGAGGTCCACTACATTTGTTGATGTATGTGTACATGTCCAGTATTAACATTTCTACTGTGTGTGTTGAAAGTCAGGTTCTATTCTTACTGCAGGACTCAACTTTGTGTCATAACTCGACAGGGATTATGCTGTGCCTGCAGGGTTTCCATGGAATACTTTGCATAGACTTATCAACATTTCTTCATACAGGTTAACCACTGCAAAAGTGTCATGGTTTAGTGGTTCAGTACTATGACTATAGTGCACAGTATCCTGGGTTCGAGGATCATCACCACTTATATTTTCATACTGAGCAGACCAGACTGCTTAAGGGCCAGTAGAGCAACTATGAGCATGTTGGCTTTTGTTCAGCTATGCCCTACTTAGACCCAGCTTGTCCAACATTGGTCAATATTAACCATCATTACTGTATGTTGGCCAATATTACACAACATTGACCCCATTTGTACTAGTTGGTGTGTGCGATTTTGTTTACATATACTACATGGTGGTAAATGCTGTTTAGCACTGCTTTATATTGCTTAACACATGGCAATCATGCCTCAGGTGTTGATGCAGGGCTGCCTATGTTGGATACACATACTACACTCCCTATACATGTTTGAAAGCAGGTACTGTCAACGTAGGCATCCTTTTTACTATATGTATTGAGCCAGTGTATGTGCTATGCGTTGCCTCTTTGCCAAGGCCAAAGCATACTGGACACGCCTCCTTCTGTCTACTGGGGCAGGCTCAGGTTAGTCACGCTCTGCCTGTGATGGCCTTGGCAATGGTGGGGGGCTGTTTGGCCCGGGCCTATGCTGGTCCTGCTGCAGCTGTTTTTGCAGAATCATACTATGTACCATAGCACATACCATGACAATTTGGGTACATGTAGTTGGTGAGTACTGCAAGGCTCCACCAGATGTGTCCAGGCACCAGAACCATGACTTGAGCAGCCCAAACACATGCTCAATTACATTTCATGTTTGTGCATTTGCCTCATTATGGCGTTCCTGTTCAGGTGTGTGTGCGTTTCTGATGGGTGTCATCAGCCACGGCTCCAGTGCATAGCCAGCTTCCCCCACTAAGTGTCCATGTGGGATGTCCCCATTGGTAAATGCCTGGTACACCTGCGTCAGATGCCAGATATGGGAATCATGGTAGCTTCCAGGGCAGCCAGCACACACATTCAGTATTATGCCCTGGGCATCACACACAACCTGGCAGATGATGGAGAGGAAGCCCTTGCGGTTTAAGTAGACCCTACCCCGCTCACCGGCTGGTGCTTTGATGCGTATGTGCGTGCAGTCTATTGCACCCACTACCTCAGGGTATTCCGCTATTTGCTGGAAGAGATGCATATTGCTGGCCAATACCTCACGGGAATTGGGGAAGTATACATGATCACCGACATGTGCTGACATGGCATCCAGGAACTGGTGCAGTACCCTGGATGCTGATGCCTGTGATATTCCCATCATATCTCCAGTTGGTCTCTGGAAGGTACCTGTTGCTAATATTCTTAGGCCAACACATACCTTAGTTTCCACTGGGATGGGTTCCCCTCTGTTGGTTCTGTGTGTGAGGCATGGCCTGCATAGCTCAACAATTTGCTGCAAGAGGTCTCTGTCCACTCTATAGCGCTCCATTATCTCCAGCTCATGTAGCCCCTGGTAGGTTACCCTGGGCCTGTACACTCTTCTCCGTCTCCTCACTGTGGGTTGTCCGGCAGCATTTGCATCATCACCACCCTCAGCATGTTGCATATGTCACCTTATAACAGCAATGAAGCCCCTAACATTTTTTGTCTCAGTACAGCTTTTTCAGTTTTCACTGCTATTAACTTACTTCAGTGTTGCAGTGTCTCTTGAGAGAAACATAATGGACTGTTGTTTGCAGTGTTTTAAGTGCTGGGCTGGGCTGGGCTAGTGTTCTGCCTGGGTAATTGCCTGATTCTGATTGTTTTCACCTGCTAGTTCTGCTAGTACTCCCTGGTAACTTCCCTACTATTTGGTGTGCTTCCTTTTTCCTTTCTGTTTCCTGAGGGGGGAGCGCCGCGCACACAAGCGCAAACACGCGCACAGCAGCTCACATGCATGCACACATGCTTACATGGACTAAAACTTGCTTATTCTTGTTAAAACGCACACACACCAGTGCAAACACGCTTACAACTGTTTACACAGCTTTAGATATGTTTACTCAAGCTTACACGTGTGCACACACGCTAACACGCGCATGCACTGTCTTACTCGGGTTTACTGGCACGCACACGCATGCATGCATGCTCAGCAAGAAACTTTGTTGTTATCCACAGCATACACCTTCCATTTCTTGACTTTACCTGGCCTACCTCTTGACACACCTCTTTCAATAATATGTAATTGTCGGCTGACACATGACACTTTGCTCCAATGAGCTTCACTCCTTTCATACATACCCCCCTCATGATGTCACCTATCTTCTACTCTGTTACTCCCCTTATCCTGCTCCTACACTCCACTGACTGTGCTCATTTCCTATGTAAACTTGCAATTCACTATCCTAACTCTCATTTGCATAGGATTGCCTACTAATGCTTGGTTACATCTCTTAGACTGAGCTTCCCCCCTTAGCAACCTCTACTCGGTGGCCATGTTGTCTTAAGCCTTTCATTCACTTGCATTGTAAATTCATTTTAGCTATAAAATCCACATTTGTGGAACTTAATTATTAATTTTCTGGTTTCTAGGGCGCAGCGCGTTTGCGCGGTGCTGCGCTATGGTTAAACCCCGGAGATCGGGATGAAAAAAAAAGTTATTTTATTTCTATTTTGCATCACTTCCCATTGCCAATGGCCATATTTTTGGCCATTGGCATGCTTCCTCCTGTAAATGCATGCTTTTTTTGCAGTTGTCACGGCTCTGTTTTGCTATTTGCAGAACCGTACTCAGTTATCAACTGAGTACATTTCTACAAATAACACTACTCCTACTCGGACAGGTTCGGGTTTCCTGGATCGCCAATTTACCTAATTTGCATAGCTTTCACCTGCAATTGAGGTAATTTGCATATTCAAGCCCTGTCCATGTAGGACTAGTTTAAGGAGCTCTGTTACACACCTCTACCGGCTCTTCCTGGATCGCTCGGTGGACATGTTGGCTGCATGGAGTCTTACTCTAATCTTAGACTCCGTACAAGCCTTTGTGAATCTGGCCCATTGACTTTAATAATTGGCATAGATTCTGGTGTCTTTCCAGGAGAAATCAATATTTGTCAGTATGGGAGGACATGGTTAAAAAAACACATTGCTTTACAAAGGATGGTCTGTACCTGTCTCCTTTAGGCTTCTGAATATTGGCTAAAACTTTATAAACCCTCTTTTTTTCCATTATTAGCATATTTAACAGCTGAAAATCCCTTTTGCAACCATGTGAGTGCTTGAAAATGAAAGTAAAAGGCTCAGGAATGATGTAAGCACCAGGGTTAAAGGTTAACAATGATCTGTTTGAATTTCTTAACTTCTTAAAGGAATATTTACCTAATTACATGCAAAACTGTACAATTTGAATAACAGTAAAAGCAATGAGAGACGTATTCACAAGTAATTTAGTGAACTTATTAAAGGGATTTGATTTGAATGCAAACAGATAGGAAATTGTTGTAATTAGATCATATATAATAGATTAACATAAAGCAGACTGTGTTACTAGATGATATAACAGCAGCTTCACTGCTTTTAATTAGAGGGATGGAACCTTGTTATGCAATTTTTATAAATCCTGAACTGTTTTGTTGATTAGTTAGATTAAACTGAATGACAAATATTAATCCATTCTTATTAAAAGGAGTTTGACTAATGGACAACTGTTATATATTATAAGCAAACACAAAAAGTTATTGTAACTCATATTATTTTAATATCAAATGAATATGCTTAATATAGTAATATGGTTATGTTAAATTTTTTTCTTGGATTTAAAATCAGATTTATGAAAAATATGACTTATATGAATAGAATATAAGACATAGCAAGCTTATTTCTGTCAGACAAAATGTTTAGATAATTGGGATGAGAAATGATTCTTGGAAGGGGTGTTAGAGGGTATGCTTGACTGGCTACTCTAGTCAAAGCTGGGGATTGTTTCCTCATAGGAGGGTTAGTTTGTTTTATTTTTTTTTCTCAATCTTTAAGTTTTATCGTTTAATTATTTTTGATTGGGTGTCTGTGAGTTGTTAACTACTTTGTTACATCAAATGAAAATAAATCATTTTCTTTAGTTAAATCTGTGTGCTTATTAGTTAAAATATATACACATAATTAGCAGTTTGAGTGGTAATAATGTAACTATGAAATGCATTTCCATTAATGTAAATGGTCTGAATAATAATTGTAAAAGGGGAAGTCTCTTAAAATATTTGAAGATATTTAATCCACAGATTAGTTTTTGGAAGAACCACACGTTATAGAAGAAGACATAACACAAATAAATATACAGTTTTAGTAAGTTTGCACTATAAACAAAAGAAGAGAGGAGTGGCAGTCTTATGGAAAAACTCAATCTTAAATACATATTGTGACAAAACAGAGATGTTTTGTTTAATAATGACATCCATAAATGGGAGGCTCTATCCTCTAATAAGAATCTATTGGATATCTGGATTAGGTGTCAAAGCAGCCAAGCAGCATTTAAAAGACATTGTATATCATGTTAAAAGGGAAATAATCACTGCAGGAGATTTTCATTGTATAATGATTGAGGAGGACACTGATGCTAGAAACACGCAAAAGAGAACAGCAATTTCTAAAGTGCTAACTGATTTTACTGAAACTTTTAATATTGTCGACATTAATGAATATGCTGATCCTAATACATTATTCTTTACACATTACTCTCATCAACATGACACACATTCAAGAATAGATAGAGTGTACATATCAAGAGATCTTACTGCAAAGTTATATAAAGTCAAAGTAGTCACATGCCCATTGTCAGACCATAATGCAATTACTTTTGATTTAGATTTAAATACAAAACAAAGAATAACTATAACTAGAATTCCTTCATACATAACAAACTTAAAGGATTTTAAGGAATTTTATGTTAGAGAGATACAAACATTTTTAGACATAAATGTTATTGAAGACGTGTCAGAGATATATATTTTTCGGACTCTTTGGAGTCATATTTATATGGTAAAGCATCAACATTTTTTAAAAACAAGAAAAGGCAATGAAACAAAGACTTACTGGAATTCCAAGCAAGAATTGATACACTAAAATTAGACATTCAGAAGTGAAAGGCAAACTTAATAAGTGTATTAGGTAACATGAAAAAAATGTATTTAGAGACACTACATCATAAGGTGCTGCGGTAGCGTTGTCGCCTCACTGTAAGATGCTTTCTGGTTCGATTCTCAGCTAGAGCATCTTCTGCAGGAGACATGTGTGAATGGGTATACCTTCGTTGAAGGTTGTGCTCAGGGCTGGTAACTCGACATGTAAAAATCAACTAATAAAACAGTTTCCCCAGTAGTACAGGATCCAATGAAGGCTGTCCCATGGTGGTAATCCACAGGTAGTCCAAAAAACATACAAAATTAGGTAGTACGTATAAGGTTTATTTTAGCGATACAAAAAGAATTTAAAATTCACTTTCATCTCCAACACGGGAAACTTCATCAGAATAAAGTGCCTCTGTGCTGACCAAGTTTTTATACCTTAATTAATTGACTTGATTTAATTCAACAACTTAATTAAACAACTTGATTGAATTGTTCAATCAAGTTGTTTAATTAAGTTGTTGAATTAAATCAAATCAATTAATTAAGGTATAAAAACTTGGTCAGCACAGAGGCACTTTATTCTGATGAAGTTTCTCGTGTTGGAAATGAAAGTGAATTTTAAATTCTTTTTGTATCGCTAAAATAAACCTTATACGTATTACCTACTTTTGTATGTTTTTTGGACTACCTGTGGATTACCACCGTGGGACAGCCTTCATTGGATCCTGTACTACTGGGGAAACTGTGTTTTATTGGTTTTTTGATTAATTCCCCATTTTCCATTTTTTTTACTTTTACGTAAAAATCAACTACCAATCATTAGCAGACTGGAGTTCTGCTGTGGCGACCCCTAACAGGGAAAAGCCAAAATACACAAACAAACATCATAAGACAATGATAAATTTAGAGAAGATACAAACTATATTCTTATTCAATGAACCCCAGAAATCAGAAAAGAATAGCAACGGATATATGTCACAGCAATGTACATCCCACCAAGTGCTAACACCACTGAAGCTCAAAATAAACTCAATAATATTATCTGTGAGCTACAAAGCAGAAACACAGAATTTGCACATGTGATAGTGGGTGATTTCAACAGAGCTGAGCTTAAGGAGGTGCTACCTCATTTTTATCACTATGTGGATTTCCCCATAAAAGGGGAAAATACCTTAGACAAAGCTTACTGCAATATTAAAGAAGCCTTTAAAGCTTTGAAGCACCCCAACATAGGCAGGTCTGATCACACTGCCATCCTGCTTCTGCCTACCTCTAAGATGGCTTTGATCAGAGAAAAAACAAAAACTAAACAGATCAGAGTCTGGCAGGAGGGTCGCATGGATTGCCTTCAGGACTGTTTCAATACCACCTACTGGGAGGTCTTCAAAGAAGTGGCTATGCACAACCTTCAGTTAGACAAAGACATCTATACTGAATCAGTTCTTGCCTACATGCGGTGCCTACAGAGATAATAAGAGATCTGGGTACCCAGGTAGATAGTAATCTCTCATTTGACAATCATATTGCCAAAGTAGTTAGGAAATCCTTCTATGTGGCCCATCTATGTACTAAAGGGTTTGCATCTAGAAATAAAGAGGTTATAGTTCCCCTCTACTTGTCACTCATTAGACCCATCATAGAGTACAATGCCCCATTTGGGATGTACCTCACAAGACACTTCCAACAGCTGGAAAGACCGCAAAAGTACCTCACCAAGAGGATTACTGGTCTCAAACATATGTCCTATGCAGCTCGACTGAAAAAACTCTGGCTGTACTCAGTGGCATATCGCTTACTCAGAGGTGATCTCTGCCTGACTTACAAAGCCATGTCCAATTCTGAATTGATGGACATGCTCCACCTAAAGAAATCCAAGTCACTGCGAGCCTTGCGCTCTAGTGAGCTAAACCTAACCACAAAAATAAATAGAACATGCTGAAAGGATAGATTCCTGTCACAGAGACTCCCCATGCTTTGGAACAAAATTCCAAATTACATTAGGCAGAGCCCCTCACTAACACTCTTCAAGAGAAACCTTGACGAGTGGATGTGTAACAGAAAATACACCCCTGGGATCACTTCATTGGCTCTTCTTGACAGAGGATCAGTTAATTAATCAATGGGGCAGCGAAAGCCGACACAATCTGGCTAGGCTTATAAATGCCTTCGGGCAGATAGCCTAGTACCTATCTATGAACCTATGAACCTATAAATAAATGCATGGAGGATGTAATTACCATGAAAGTTATCACTGTAAGAACAAAGCAGAAGTCCTGGCTCACCAGGAATGTCTATGAGCTACTGAAGGAAACAAACACAGCCTTCAAGGCAAATGACAAAGAAAGGTTAAAGATGGCCAGGTCAAATCTGAAAAAGGGCATCAAAACGGCAAAGATGGAGTATGGAAGGAAAATTCAGATCTGCACCCAAGACATGAGGGACACAAGATGCCTATGGCAAGGGATACAGCAGCTCACAGACTATAAGTCCAAATCACCCCAATGTGATGACAGCTTGGAATTCCTAAATGAACTGAACTCCTTCTTTGGCATATTTGAGGAGAACACCACCGTACCTTCTAAAACAAACACTGACAAAGAGGAGGAAGTGCTCACCTTACTCTCCAAGGAAGTGAGACATCAGCTTAAGAAGATGAGTCCTAGGAAGGCTGCTATACCAGACAACATACCTGGCAAGGTGTTGAAGGGGTGTGCTGATCAGTTATGTCTGGTATTGACAGACATCTTCAACTCATCCCTTGCTATGGAGAAAGTTCCCTCACATTTCAAGGAAACAAGTATTGTCCCACTTCCAAAGAAACCCAACCCTACTTGCCTCAATGATTTCAGACCGATCGCCTTAACCTCAAACGTCATGAAGTGCTTTGAGAGGATTGTGAAGAAACATCTATCTGCGGGTCTGCCAATGTCCTTCAATCAACTCGAGTTTGCATACCAGGCAAATAGATCGACTGCAGATGCTATATCAGTCACACAACACCTTACATTAAAACACCTAGAAGGGAGGAACAACTACATAAGGATGCTGTACATCAACTTCAGCTCTGCTTTCAACACTATGATACCGATGCAACTGGTGGATAAGCTCGTGAAACTCTGGATAAACAAGCACCTATGTAACTGGACTCTTGACTTTCTGATTGGTAGACCCCAGTGGAGATTCACTGGAAACAACATCTCTCAACATATACCCCCGGATTAACTAATTCTCTGTGTAAGACTAAATAAGTCTTACTCGGAGGCTGCAGTTGAACAGTATGACATCAGCGTGCCATGAATATTTATGAGGGCATGCTGACTCAACCGCAAGTCTAACACGGACTGTGTAGGAAAGCAGGGGGTGTGTCCAATTGCCGAGCAGTCTAAATGTCCACGCCCCTGCAAGGGTTCGAAAAGAAAAATGTTAACACAGAAGAGAGAGTCTGCTCAAATGTCCATGCACCCAACACCACACTCTCTGACATTATAAACCCCCATCACAGTTATAAAAAGTAAAACATTAAATTACATTTATTTTATTCCCAAAATAGCTGCCTGTATTTGCACATGTGTGCGTGGGTGTGACCATTGTTTAGCTGCAGTTAGCAATCCCGACATGGAAGAACATAAGAAAGAATGTTTATGCAAATCACACCAAATAGCAACAGCATAATGGTAGAGTGTTCGCACAAAGAAGAGGCATTCACGGTTCGAGTCCCACCACTCCCCTTCCTATTTATGTTTTAAATCAGTATATGAAATAATACCGGACATATATGATTAAAATATTACTAAAAAGCAGAGAAATGGCCAATGTATCAGTGAACAAAATATATATTTTTAAAGGATCCTGATATATAATTGCCCACAGTTAAGCAGCGCTTTACCCAGAGCAATATAGGTGCCCGTAGTTTGGCAGTGCTTTACCCAGCGCAATATAGTTACCCATAGTTAAATAGCACTTTACCCCGTGCAATAGAGTTGCCCATAGTTAAATAGCACTTTACCCAGTGCAATTGGTTTGTGCGGACATGTGCGCCGTGCCAACCAGCGCACCGTAGGGCAATGTGGAGCAACATAGAGCAAAGTTGCTTAAACACAGCCACACCCCCTAGCCTGTCTGGACAGTATTAAAATAAAATGAATAACAAGGTTTGAACCCAGGACTCTGTGCACCATAATCAAAGCACTGAACCACTAAGCCATGACAGGTTAGATGAAACTGCCACTGTTAACATACATATACTTAGAAATGGTAGATTAACCATTACTAAGCAGGTCTGCAGTCAGCCGAGAATTTTCAAAAAAGGCCAATCACAAAAAAGTGCGGGAAATGCGGCATATTTAAGCCCCATAGGTGGGAATACTCACCATAACTGATTGTAGCTCACATCTGCAGTTAGAATGGCTGGTGCTGGAGAGGGTACATGCTTCTGAGCGCAACATTGGGGCATTAAGGAGTCGAAATACATGGTTTGGCTCCTTGTCCACCGTCATGAGTCAAGACTCTTGCAGGGCCAGTTCCAAGGGATGGAGTACAAGGCAGAGGCTTGGAACTGGTTAGCTCATGACCTCACCAGTGTTACAGGCATTCCTTGGACTGGTGAGCAGGTCCATCACCACCATGCAGACCTGAAGAGACGGAAGCAGGACCTACTGAACCAATGGATACAGGAGGCACGTGGGATGCAAGATGCCCCACAACAGAGTAGGTAGCCATGGAATGCAGTATGTAAGAATTGATAACTGATTCTGTATAATGGATAGGTATGTCTCAATATCTCTTAATTTACTTCACAGCTGCAGGTGACCATGCTGCGAATCAGCAAGCCTATGCAGATAGGCTGCTAAGTCTGTGCCACCAGGCAGGTTAGTGATTATTCTGCATGTATTGTTAAATAAAATAGGGGAGAGAGCATGAAAGAAAGTGTCGTAGTCCAATAATACAGCCATAAAATTCCCTGAATAAGTCCTCTGCATGTACTGTCATATAAAAAAGTCAGAGAGCCAGAAAAAGAGTGTAGTAACCCATTAATAAAGGTAAACTATGTCTGGAATAATATCTCTGCAGGTACTGTCATATAAAATAAGTGAGCGAGCCTGAAAAAGAGTGTTTTAACTTATTAATAAAGGTATAATATATTCTGAATATGTCTTCCATATGCACTGTAATATCAAATAAAGGAGAGAGCCTGTGGAAAAGTGTGTAATGTAATTAATAAAGGTATAGAACCTGGAGTGTGTCTGTGTCACTTACTTTGAAATGTTGTTGTACCCTTGCATTATACAAATAGTACTGTTTTAATAATTGCTGGCAACCCACAGTTGGGCAATCCCATCTAAAGTGGGTGATGGAAGTGCTAGTATCTGTGAAGCATATATACAGTCCTCAACAGTCAGTGACTGGCTGGCATGCATAAGTAAATCTGGCACATGAGTAGCTTGTTAATTTGTTCCCCAGAAATGTGAGTGTGCTACAAGAAATGCAGGGTTATGTACAAATTGAACTGAAAATGTCATGTGAACACATCCAGATATGTAGATAAAGAAATATAAATAAAAGCAAGAAATATGTACCAGTAACATCTGCATCTTGGACAGTTAGTATGTCAGATATAGGACAGGTATATAATGAACTAGCCAAACCTATTACACAACCTAAAGCATGTTGGTAAGTGTAATAATACATGTAGGGGATATACATCTGCAATCACTAGGAATGTAGTGTAGACTAAAAGTACTTATAAAATGTTAATTGAGGTTTATTTCTACACCCTACTGTATGTGCATAAACCATGCAATTCCACACCTCAATGGGTATGTGTAATCTCAAACATTTGTTGGGACATATGTCCTATTGTTCTATAAATATCTGCATTCACTTTGATGCATGTGCCCTGTTCAAACACCACAATCATGGTGGCCTGTTGCTACCAATCATCCCTGCATGCTGTTGGAATGTCCACTGTCATTCAATATATGCATGTGTTATGCTTGCTGTTCAACTGTTGGAACCTTGGTGTGTTGGGTTAATGGGATTATTACTGCATGCTGTTACAACTAATCTTGAATGCTGTTGTTTATGTTGTAATTAAACACACCTAATCACAGAACATATGGGAAGGTTGGTCCCAGCAGACCCACCTGTCCCTCCTCAGCTGGCAAGTGCACCTGGCACCAGCAGGTCCGGTGCCCAGCCCAGGCTCCCCTCATCCGTTGGTCCTGTGCCACCTTCGGGTGGAAGCGCTGCAGGGGATGGGGCTCACCCCCCTGTGCAAGCGTGGGCAGAGAAGGGCCAGCTGTCATGCTTCAAAGGGTCTGGTTTGTGGTGCGTAGGGAGATCCAGCGTTCAGTCGCTGATCCCCTACGCCAGCTCGAGGCAAGAGTGGCATGTCTCATGGGTGAGCCTGCCCATGCTACGCAGCCCCCAGCACAGCCACCCTCGGGGCTGTGAAGGTGCAGTGGTGACTGCCCATGGGTGGGGATCTCAGTTCCACTGTTGCCATCTGTGGGCTCATGGGCTTTCCAAACATCCATCCCTGTCAACTGTGTTCACCCACCCCATGTGTCATACACCGCCCCTGTATGCGTCTTGTTTGTCTTGTCTGTTTACCTCCTCAACCTACCTCCCCAAACATACCTACTTCCTCTACCTCACGTTCCACTTTCACCTGAAAAAAAAAAAGAGCAATCTGTACCCACAAAAAAATTACACCCCATACATAGCTGCCCATTTCACACACATGTCTGCTGGCCATGTAAACTGATAATTATAATTGGCAGTACAACATACTTTGTTGTCCTCACCCCTCTCCCAGGGGTGGAAGGTTTCAAATTTCACTCCAAATTTATTGCATATGCACAGCTGTTGCTGGTAAAGAAATGGGCAGCTATGAACCTTCCCTACACCCATCCTGCACATCCCGAGCTTGTTTACCTACTGTCTGTCCCTCTTTATGCCCCCTTTTTAACCACTTTCCTATCTCCCCATTTTCTTTTCTTTCAAAGAAATTAGCACGGGGGTTAGCGGGAGTAAGCACTTTTAAGCAGTAGTTAGTGGGTTTAAGCGAGTGTGCGCATGTGTGCACTTAGCTAAGTATTGCTAAGCATCGCGCAAACCCACGCAAACCTGCTTACAACTGCTTAAAAGTGCCTTAGTCACTCTATGTCAGGGCCCTTGTTCTGCTCAGCAGCAAAAGAAAAACCTCTGCCAGTCTCGAACCCCAGACCATTGACACAATAGACTGCATGAATTACCACTAAGCCACAGCAGATATAAAAATAACTTGGCGCTGAAATAAATATATCATGCATTACAATGAGGGAATGTAAATGGAAAGTAGGAATGGCATAACACAAATCCTGTTCTGAGAGTCTTTACCAGCAGTTGTTGTGGAATTGCATGACATGACTGTGAAAAGAGAACCAGCCATTCTAGCAGGGAATAATGTTACAGTAGCACCTTACAAACACCACACAGTATCAGACCAGGATAAACACTGACAAAGTTGAATAGGGCAGAGGCCAGACTCCCCAACTGTGACTGCTTTACAGGGATGTCCCTGATTCATAAACAAATGCTGTAAAAATGTGAAAGCAGCCACCACGAATATCAGCAGGACATAGGTTACAGCAACTCCCAAGTAATGACCATAGGCAATCCTTCAAAAACAGCAAGAACTTTTATTCAAATAACATGAAATGAGCGCTTTCGCATAGCCAAGCTATGCTTCTTCAGATATCAATTCAAAATGAAATCTGTAATGCTTATATACAGCTTTTGGGCGGGCTCATTAAACATACAAATGCAATTAATCAATTATAAATTAGTAGTCATAGAGACAAAAAACAATCTAAACAGTTTAAAAAACAGTTTAAAAACAGTTTGAAATGCATTACCTAAAACTGTTCATATAAATTATGCACATAGCAATGTAATAATGAATCATAACCATCATTCAAATCAAACAACAAAATTTATCTAAAAACAGCTCCAAAGAATTCTACAACATCAGATATACATTTTAGTTCAGTATTATGCTGACCTTCATTTTCGTCAAGCATAACAGCCATTGCTGTGTTCAGAATAATAAAGCTAAATAAAACAACTCACTGCTCACTAGTGAATATATCAAAATAGACATAAGGAACGCTGAAAATCTACGACCAAGCGTACAACATAAAAATAGAGCTTACTTTGCCTCAGTAGAACATATCACGATCCAAAACCATGTATATGTTTACAAACCATTTCTACTTTGTATATAGTACACATCCAAAAGCGTTCATAGCTATACGGAGGATCACGTGCTTCTGAAGGATGACTTGAAGAAGACAAGGCTTCTTCTGGGTCCTAATGCCTAGAGTATACATAACTTTACAAGCATTAAGGCGTGTTTATAACAACTGCGGTTGCTTGAAACTTAATCATATCAATGAAAGGGGCATTGGTTCAAATACCGTAACTAAATGCCTCCCTTCTATGAACATATAAACTAAATACATAGCTAATAAAATGAGAAAAATGGGGAAATACATACAGTATGTAAAAAATATATATACACAACCATAAAAGATATGTGCAAACAAGCATGAGAGCCTATATATATGATGAATCCAAGCTCATCATATTAGCAGCTAGACTATAAGACCTCTCTGAATGTCAAATAAAACAATAGCTTAAATAAATATAAATATAAAGGGTGACCTGTCTATGCTGATTAAAAGTGTATCAAGCCAACATAGGCTAGAAACCACCCTGCGATGTGCCTACTAAGAGGCATTAAGATGCATGCATGAAACCTCATATCTTCATGCTGTTCTATATTGGACTTATGAAGAGGAAACATGTAGATATAAAATCAAAAGTTACAGAAAAATGATACCAGTGAATAATTCCTCTATATTAGAAATGATGTTCATGCCATAAGACAAGCTAATATTAATAAACATAGGGTATGTACTGGGTAAACCTCAAAAAGGGGATGTTAATGGAATGGGAGCACCCTCAGACCATGACCATCGTGGTGGCTGCTTTCACATTTTTACAGCTTTTTCTTCCTTTTGTTTGGTGAGAGCACCTTCAGCTGTGAGTAGTATTCCTGGTACTGTTAGATTCATAAACAAATGTTAGTGTGCTCCTCTGAATCACTCTGAAAAGTACTAACATTAGGCAGAAAAGTGGGGAATCACACTTAATGAAAAATGTCAATAGGTGAGAGTAGACACTGCTTGCACATCAGAAAAGGTGTAGTAATACATATGCTCCAATTCCCAAGAAAGTCTCAGCTGAAATATGTCTGTAATATATTACAGGTGTATCTCATTTATATGTACCTTTCACTGAGGCTGTTCAAATATATACCTGAGAGTATCTGAGGCCTGGCAGAGGCAGAAACACACAGGCATATCAGCATTCCTGCTGTTACACAGTCTGCAAATAGCATTGGAAGGAGTTCCACAAGCATGCCCTTATGTAGGAGTACAACACAGAAATATCACAGGATGTAGCCATGTACTGCTAGCAACAAACTGTGACAATGCCATTGTGCCAGTGCTGAAAAGACTGGTGTGGTGCACAGACAAAGAATAATAGGCTAACTTCTAGCTACCATCTGGATATGTCCACAGGTGGGAGCTAAGCAGACAGACTACTTGCCTTGATAGACTAACAGGTACACAGCAACCCTGTATGTTCAGCAAGATAAACCTCACACGGTAATAAAAAATGCTCTTTGCAGTTCTGCACCCCTACCCAAAGGTATGACATACCTGTGTATTCAGGCAAAACCAAGGGTGTAGGTAGGCATACTCAGTACTGAAATATGTCCAGTTGTCTTGAGCAGCCTGTGCTAATGTCAACACAAACAAACGACAAACTGTTCAGAAGTGAGTAACTTAATAATTACAGTATAGCAGTTCACAAACAGTGCATGTGCCACAAGAATACATTGCAATAACTACATTTGTATGGCAGTTAATTATCTAATTCAGAAAGAAAGTACATACTCCGATGTATCATGTGTTAGCATTTGGAGGGGTGAGTAAATGTCTACACTGAGAAGTGTGTACTGGAAGCAGCAACATTCAGGTTTGCGTATAACATGCATATCACTGGCTACAACCCTAGCTTCAGATAAGAGACATATACCAACCTTCTGACTGACACAATGGTGTCCAGAGCAAACAAGCATGGGCCCCACCTTGGAAAGCCGAAAGGGCTATGCCTACCTAACCTAGCATTTTATAACAGTGGGCTGCAATCACAGTGAGTACTGCAATTACCACACAGCAGGCTGCATGCAATTACTTAATGGTGGGCACCAATTGGTGTAGAGGCTGTCACATGCATATGTGCAGATACCTAGAAAAGTAGGCTGTACCTGCTGTCCACACATGCAATAATATCATTGCAGGAACAGAGAGATAGAGAGCAAGAGCGAGAGAGAGACAGAGACACAGACAGAGACAGAGACACAGACAAAAGAGACAGAAGCAGACAGAGAAAACCCAAACAAAACAACCAAAACAAAAAATAAAAATAAAAAAATAAACAACAAAACAGTAACAACAGACGGAGCAGAGAAATATAAATGTAAGGTATATAACTCATATGTATGTGTTGCCATGTAGTAGATGTACCTGAAGAGTACTCTACACACTGTAAATCATCCATATGTGGCAGCAGTACTTATCTATCTGTATCTGCACATGTGCATAGGGCAAGGGACATACTGCAACTGTTAGTGAAGGGTGGATACATATATGTTGTTGAAGGTTGTTATGTGCATATATCTATGTAGGTCTTAGTGTGTGGCATAGAAAACAGCATGCAGTGCTGATATATGTCATGTGGTGGTTAAACACTGTGGGACTGATTTGTCAGATCTGCTGCGTAACAGCCAGTGAGGCCTGCTAAAGCTATATGGGCTGAGGACACCAAAATGCATTCTGCACAACACTGCGCAATATAATCACATAACTGTACATCTCACAACTGTCGCATAAGTGATACCCCCACCATGAAAGGTGGACTGTACATGTGCCTATATGTACATCTATATGTACAGCAATGGATGTGTACTTGTATGTGTATAGATATGTATATGTATGTATGTATATATATATATATATATATATATATATATATATATATATATATATATATATATATATATATATATATATATATATCTATCTATCTATATACATATATATATATATATATATATATATATATATATATATATATATAGAGAGAGAGAGAGAGAGAGAGGGGTCATATGTACTGCAACAGGTGTGTGGTGACCAAGGCATGGACTGTAGACAAGTGTCGATACTGCTGTGCCATCCCTCCTTTCCAAAACACTGTACCCATTAACTACCACATAGGTAGAAATCTACCTAACACTGATGGTGTGATAAGGGAACATGGGACACAGGTGGATAGTAGCCTCCCCTTTGATAAAGACAGTGCCACACTAGACTTGTAATCTGTCTATGTGGTACGTGTCATCACAACAGGTGTGTCATTTAGGGAAATGAAGGTCAGTGTTCCCTTCTACTCATCACAATGCCCCGTGTGGTATGTACCTCACATGACAACTACAGCAAGTGGAAAAGCCACAGACATACCTCACAAAGGGTAATACTGGCCTCAAACAGCTGCCCTGTGCAGACTCACTCACAAAACCACAGCTAGACTGTATTGCATACCACCCACACAGAGGTGACCACTGCCAGGCATACAGAGGTATGTCACACCCATAGCTGTGTGACAACCACCATGGCAACATATCACAATCCCTCCGGGCTACATGCTCTAGGGCCCTAAACCTCGTCAGCTCACTAAATAGCACATGTTGGAGGGATAGCTTCCGATCTCAGAGATATGCCATACTCTGGAATAAACCACCTAGCAATAGCAAACAAGGCTCCTCATTAGCAGTTGTCATAAATACCCCTGAAGATTGTTTGGGAGATAGGTAATACACCCCGGGAATCACCTCTGTGGTTCTGCTTGACAGGGGCAAGTGAAATCAAAGTACATGTGTGGCAAAGGCCAGGGTAACATATGGCTAGGCTGCTGTAGGCCCTAGAGTCAATAGCATATTACCTACCTATGACACTATGTACTCACACATGTACTCAATGCAATACCTGCTACGTGAGGTTGAATGAGTGTAACACTGAATGTGTGCAAGGTCTGTAAAGGTGTGATAGCTTAGTGTGAAGTTGTATCTGACATGGTAGTGTCTGTCCTAGCTGTGAGGCCAGCAAAAGATGTGCATGTTATTGCTAGGCAGACATAGTAGTATGGCATACATTGCGACGTAATTCCTTGTTGATGACTGCGGTGTCCCATTGTAAGCTAAAGGAATACATGTATGCTTAGTGAGTGGTACTGCTGGTGAATCCAACTCCCATATGAACTGTAGTACTACCTGAAGCTGTAGGCTTAAACAGCACAGTATGGTGTATGTTCACATTGCTTGGAAACACTGTCTTGCATGTTTCCTGTAGTCTACACAGAGTACATACCTCAGGCATAAGGGTTTGTAAGTAGTGGCACACAGTGCTGTATGGTACACAGGTAAAGCTCATCTGTGTTGGCATATAGTGGTGTGTTGTATGTTTGTCTGATGTGTGTGTAATTATGCCTGTACCATGCCCACAATCATATGTGTGTTACAGGGTATACGTGTGTATCTAGCAACATATATATACTCTGTTACAGCAGTATGCCACCTATATTAAAAACTGTGCACATATGTTAGGCAGGGGTATGGCATCAATGACTAGGGTGGTTTACTGGTACTACTGTAACTGTACTTTACATTCATTGCAATAGATGACATCTTTGTTCGTGCATTAGCGTGATATATACCCCTGTGGTGAGGTTGTGCATTGTGTCACAAACAGTGTGCCGAGTACTGTTGTATAGTGGTTTGATATATAGAGTGTGCCAGGCACTGTTAGTCAGTTGTGGCCTGAGAACCAATATGTGGTATTGAACGTGTGTATCCTCTGACAGACAAACAGATGGTATATATGGCAGTGAAGTGATATCTATGGTTAAGGGTGTAAAGGGTGCCACAGGACTCGCTCACCCATATTGTTCATTTCTCTTTCAGGCTGATGGCCCACCAATGTAATCCTTGTTACACAGCAGTGGAGGAAGAGGTAATCCACCACAGCCTGTTGCAGCACTACTCACTGCTGTTTTCCAGAAGCAGCCAGCACCAGCACGAGCGGACTGCACTGTGGCAAGATCTTGTTCGTCGGGTAAATGACATAGGCATGCATAACTGGACATATGAGCAGGTATGCTATCACTGCAGTGATTTAATTAGACATGTCCAGCAGTGTGCATCTGATATCCTTAGACAACAGTTTGCCACAGATGATGGGGTGGCCATACATCCCCCCCTCACCAGAGTGGAGGAGCTGCTCCTAAGCGTGGTGACTCCTGGACAACAACAGCAACTGCCACAGACATGTGTCATCATGGAGGCCGGAGCCACCCAGCATGTTGACATAGAGCATGCAGGTAACATGCCCTATCTGTAGACTACAGTTACCTGTATCGTTAGATTATGTATACGTGAGATGTGTACTGGGTGTTTAGCAGTTGTGCTGCCTAGTGTTGTGCAATACTGATATTTGGAATATTATCTGTACACCTGTGACTGTCGACTGTTGTTCTACTGTAGTTTAGCAAACCAACAGTAGCAATGCCACAGTTGTGGCCACTGATGAACTCTCTCATATTCTTGTAGGTCCCTCTGGTGTGACAGCAGGGCAGACAATCCATGCTGGTGAGTGTGGTTTAACTGCAATATTGGTAATGAAATGTGTATGTCATAGGTGAGGTGTAGGCCATGTACACATAACACACCTACGCATAATGCATGCTGTGCATGTTTGCTGTAAGACATTGCACAGCTCAGTAATGTCAGTAGCTGCGTCAATGACATGCAATACACAGAGCTTCAGACACACTTGTGGCAACACCATACTGCACATTGGATAGGCATAGTCACACAGATAACACATGCAGCCATGGCATGTATACCTGTGAGTGATGGTGCACAGGACTTTGCAGAGCTGGTAATACTTGCAGAGCAATGTTGTGTCCATGTACACATTGTGTTCCAGGGTGTAGCCAATCACTGAACAACTACACGCATGCATCAAAGCCATGTATACTGTTATTAACTAGGGCCGTCTACACTTGCACTGCATGGTGTTGAGCAACACATATTCTGCATGCTGACACGTGTGAGGTGACTGTTTGCCTTGTGATACTGTCACCCACCTTCACCCACTATTAAGTATATGTTGGATTGCTGGTGTGTGTGTGTATCTGCTGTAGTGAGGAGTGTATTTGTGTGCATGTGTTCATGTGTTCACGTGTGCATGTGTGCATGTGTTCATGTGTGCATGTGTGCATGTGTTCATGTGTGCATGTGTGCATGTGTTCATGTGTGCATGTGTTCATGTGTGCTAACATCATGTACAGATTGTAAAGTGTGTTTCCTGTCTTCCTCTCACAGGTGCTGAGGTTGGGTTGGCTGAATGCAGCAGGGAACCTGATGTCACTGCCACAAATACTGGAGATGATGAGACATGTACTGTGGCACAGGCAGGTTTGACAGGGTCTGTCGTTGGTCTGCCAATCAACAGTACACAGCTTTCCACCCCATCTATGCACACACTCATACTGCCAATACATCCCTCATCACCAATGGCCTTAGCCGAGGGACAGCATACAGTTGGCATTGACCAAGATAGTGTGGTATCCATGGCACTTGCATCTCCTCACAGCAGCCATACCCAGATTACTGGAACGGTACCACATAGGCGGATGTCCAGGGGTTCTCGTGGGAGCACCGCTGGTCGTAATGCCCCTGGCAAACGTGCCCGCACAGGTCTTACAATTGCAAGTATGTTCCGGGCTGTAATGCAGGCACAAGCACGTATGGAACAGTACACCAGACAGGGACTAAGGGCGCAGAGGGTCCATTACACCGCTATCAATGACAGCATCCGTGACCTTGCCGGTGCCATCCAGAATTACACCGAGGTCATTGATCGACGTTGGGGGGAGACATTAGATGCCCTCCCCAATGTGTTTTCCATGAGCCAGGACTGTGCGGGATGGTTGAGAAGTCAATGCGGAAGTATGCCGGCAACATCAATGGCTGGTAGTCATCACGGATGGCCACAGATCACAGCCGCTCCCGTAGTGGCAGTACCAGCCCCAGCAATGCTGGGGCTGGCCTGTCGATTGACCGCCCTAGTAGACCACGTGCACATGACTCTAGCCAGTCCCAGCAGGTACATGGGTCCACTCGACATACCTCTGCCTCTGATGATAGTATCCAGTCAGGGTTGGTGCCTGATACTGTCCATAGCACCCCTGACAGGCACAGGTACCATGTCCATGACCAGAAACAATGATCTGCACAGCCTGGCAGGTACAGTCTGTGGCTGTCCTACAACCTCCTGTATATGGCAGCCACATGGTGGAGCTGTGTGCATGCAGACACACACACATTAACCAAACAGCTAGGGCTCACACATACACACACATTACATCAACATTGGCCCATGCTGTACTGTTGTCCCTCACACACACACACACACACACACACACACACACACACACACACACACACACACACACACATACATGTCGATTGGATGAGTCAATGTAGGACTCTGGCAAACCAACAACACACCCTGTGCATATGATGACACCTGTGCCATCTCCTGTCATCTGTGACATTGATGCAGGAACAGGCTAACATGGTGATGATGCACAGGGTAACATTATAGCAGTGTAGCAATATTAGCATGTTGTCAACAGGAAAGTGTAATGATATCCTTGTAGGTATATCTGAGCAGGCATGATGCATCAAAGCTATGATTGTCAATGTAGCATTGTTTACACCAGTGTTAAGTCTGAGTATGCATTGTCCACCCATGTGCCACTTGGCTGAAGTGTATAGTGTTGCCAGCATGTGTCAGTGCATGGACAGTACGTGTGTGATGTGTGCAGTACAGATTAGCAGATGTACATCTGTGAACATGGTGGGTGCGCGCTGTCTGCATGTGCATGCATAGTGGACACATGGGACGTGTGACATACCCTGTATTACACATTGTTAACATCTCATAGTATCTCTCGATGGCCAGTATGCATTCTACTACAGATATGTTCTAACATGGGTACACGTGTGTGTGTATGACATGGTTTGACACTATGGTGTGGGTGATACTGTTAATATCTGTCAATGTTTTGCATTATGGTAGTATACACAACCTCAACAGCATGACCATAACCAATCATTAGATGATGTCCTGACAACTGACAAACAGATGTGGGGAACTCAGTAACAGTTGGATCTTTCCGGTACTATACTATAACAGTAACCAGTGGTATTGACCGCCACTCGTTCCTGGGACCACACCTGTTTGGCATATAGCCCTCTTAGGCACATGCAAACACACTAGGGATATGTCCATCCACATCTGTAAATGCATGCATTAGCCTACAATACATTCTCTGGATAGGACACACATCCTACACAAGGATATCATACACACAGATACCTGTTGTCCAACACATGCGGTATAGCTCTAAGCCAACTATAGCATAGTCATCCACATTTACTATACATACTATCCTGACAGTACCACATAGGTGATAGCCCCCAACATGTATGTCGGGTATTGTGTACATACAGCCAAGTGTTATGTCATCTGTCCCTTGGTATCCACATATCCAGAGGTATTGTGGAGTCCCTTGGTGTATCACATAAGACATTAGGGGCCTGTATGCATATCCACAAGGCTGTTGTACACCTATAATGACTGTCCATTATTGCCAGATGTTGTTGTGTATGAACATGTCTGACATATACCCCATGCATGCACCCTCACTCACACTACTCTATAGTAACTGTCATGGGTGTGTGTGGCACAGATGACCTTGGCCACAGATCACTACAGTGGCCGGCCTTGTCACATACATACATATGTGACCTATGATCTGTGAAGCAGCGGCACAATCTGTCAAAGGAAACAAATGCATTCGTGAAGTATGCAGGCTTCACACCTATGTATTAATTGAGGTCACATGTACATATATTTATTTGCCACACAGATACCTGATGTGTGCAATGCACATACTGTTTTAATCCTGATATGTCATACCATAGTAAAAGCAAAACTAACACTGCATTGATCAGCAGTGTCACATGCACACATTCAGCCATTGCAGGATTCAAGCCCCTACTTAACTATGTTATAATACTAGTGAGATACGCATTGACACAATGTGCTATATACTTTAGTAGGTGCTTTGTTTTCTCCTGCTATATTTGTAGAATGCTGACATCATCAGCCTTTCCAAAGAGGAATGTACCTCTTTTAATGTGTTTTCCCAGTCTCCAAAAAGAGCACTCTTCTCAAAGGTAGTCACACAAATACACAGTCAGCATTTACAGGATTCAAACCCTTATCTAACTATGCTATGATACTAGAGAGTTACGCATTAACACGATGCGCTATATGCTTAACTGGGTGGTTTGTTTTCTCCTGTTATATTTGTAGGATGCTGACATCATCAGACTTTCCAAAGAGGAATGTACCTCTTTTGATGTGTTTTCCCAGTCTCCAAAAAAGGGCACTCTGCTCAAAGGTATTCACACCCCAGCCACTCACACTGTCACCGTTTGTAGGATTCAAACCCCTACCTAACTATGTTATGATAATAGAGAGATACGCATTAACACTATGTACTATTTGCTTTATTGCGTGTCTTGTTTTCTCCTGCTGTATTTGTAGGATGCTGACATCATCAGACTTTCCAAAGAGGAATGTACCTCTTTAGATGTGTTTTCCCAGTCTCCAAAAAGGGCACTTCTCTCAAAGGTAATCACACACCTACACCCCCTACCTACAAACAGTCAGCAATTGCAGGATTCAAACCCCTATCTAGCTATGTTTTAATATTAGAGCGATATGCATTAACATGATGCGCTATATGCATTACAGGGTGGTTTTGATTATCCTGCTATATTTGTAGGATGCTGACATCATCAGACTTTCCAAAGAGGATTGCCCCTCTTTTAATGTGTTTTCCCAGTCTCCAAAAAGGGCACTCCTCTCAAAGGAAATCACACACATACACACCCTCTCCATACACACAGTCAGCAATTGCAGGTTTTGAGCACCTACCTAACTATGTTATGATATTAGAGAGATACGTATTAACACGACGCACTATATGCTTTACTAGGTGGTTTCTTTTCTCCTGCTATATTTGTAGGATGCTGACATCGTCAGACTGGACATGGTAATGTGTATACACTTTGTTTTATGCAATCCCAGGAATGAACCATGTGGGTCAGCAGGTGTTAACAGCTTGAACAGGACCCCACAATTCTTAGCTTGTGTGATCTATCTGTGGACAAATTGCCATTCCTTCATATGACAACACATATTTATGCACAGATTGTTGATTTTGTGGATACAACATGTGTCTGGGATGTTGATAAAGGGCTAGTCAAAGTCTATGTAGGACATGTGTAGCTCCATTCAGTGATGTATGTCCTGGGTGGCTGTATTGCAAACAGTCTAGCATGTTTGGGAACCATGATCTGCCCATGAACATACCACAGTTGGTAGGGTTGTGTGTTTGTCAGCCTCCAATAGCTCTGTTTATGACTTCAATCATGATGGACTCCATGGCCTTGCAGATCAGACTTCATAGGCTTATTGGACTATACTTCCCATGGTGTGTTGTGCACCAACACTTGTGGGGAGTGCCATATGTTGCTGTAACACATTAAACGGTTTCAGGTCCTGTGGAGAGGGTGAGGCTCAACAGACTGTTCAGGTGCAGGGTCTGTTTGTTCTGTAGTTCACTAATGACACATATAGGAAAATAATGTAATCCAATTGCTGCCATGCTTTCAGCTTTGTGGGGAGCTGTTTACCCATTCTACATGTGATCTCCTGGTATGATGATAGGGCCTTTCATCAGTGAGAAGTGGGTATGTATATATGGGCCTGTCTGACATGATTTCGACATTGTCAGCCAGGTACAGTTGGCCCTGACTCAGGGCATATATGAGCATACATTGCTATTTATGACATAGCTGAAGGAGGTGTCATGTTTCAGTCTGGACTCCTTCGCAGCTACTCTTTACAAAACACCGACAAACCTGAGCACTAAACCCCTGTTATACTCTTTTACACACTTAACACCCTACTGATCCTTTGTGATCAGTCAACAGAGCATGTCATCATAATATCCTGGCATGTCCAGGGGTCGGTTTCGTGTGTACTCTCCAGTCCAGCTGGTGAATATTGGAATTTTGACACAATGTCACAACTGCCTTATGTACACAGACAACCCTCTCCTCCTCCCAACAAACTCAGATATATGTGAGAGATGCAATTATATAGACATACAGGAGGCTGAGCTCTCTCGACCCATGACTGGCATAGTCTATCAGGTGGTGAAGGTAACCATACACACCACAAATACAGTCTCACATAGACCTATAGCGACAGCAATCAAACTACATTATTACACATAAACATACTCGGAGGCTCTAAATAAACTCTGCCTAAGCAGCAGAGACCTCCGAAGCAGACACACAAACAACTGCTACCCCACTACAATACCCACATATCACATGGTTCACAAAGTCAGTGTGCCACACAGTCATTGCCCTTAGGGCTAAACAACACACCTAATACACTTGTAACAGGTGACACTTATTGTCAGACATACTGACATCCCACTCACCAGGCCGAACAAGGGGATGGTCACTTTGAGCTGTCTGTTGGGTGCCAGGATCCGCCACATAACACTTGCACTCAGGTCACTCCAAAGCAAGTACAGAAATGGCTCCATTATTGTCCATGCTGGTGTGAATAACCTCAGACATTCCTCCCTGGACCACATGACATGATACATAGAGGAACTCTCTGATCATGTAGCCCAGGCCAGTATGACCCTGACCTTGTGTAGCATCTTACACTCACCAAGAATGATGTCACAGTATACAGACAAAATGATCACTTTTAACAGTTGGCTAACATACTGGTGTCATTCAAAGGGGATCCAGTGTCTGTCAGCCTGGGGTGACATGCTCAACATGCCACATAGCTTCGCTATTGACAGCTTGCACCTGTCACCCTTGGACTTTTGAATACTGGCTAAGGCTCTTGCCACCCCCATAGTGCCTTTTTTAACCGAAGCTCAAAAGACAAACCCACCTCCATAGACATTACAGGGTAAAATAAACTAAGGGTAATGCTGCTCAACACCAGATGTGTTACCCTCAAAATGCGCCCACTCAGGACTCTCCTCAGTATGGAGAATATCGATATCTGTGCAGTAACAGACACCTGGTTCAGGCTCCCAAATGCACACCAGCACTACCAGGTTATACTTCATACCATGCTTTCTGACCACAAGACTCGGAATGGACAACACAAATAGGGGGAGTATCCATATACATCACAGAAACACACACCTCTGGGTTAGTAGCACTGCACGAAGCTTCACAGACCATACATATGCAACTAACATTGTGCAAAACTGCCTTTCAGTTTGTTGCCTGCTACAGACCACCCTCCCAAACTCAGAAACCACACCCAGCTTTCCTGGGAACACTGGAGAATATGAAGGTCTCCACAAACACCATTATATTGGGTGACTTCAAATACCCAAACATTGACTAGGGATACTACTGAAGCCCCAACACCCTCACCCAACAGTTGATCCTATTTGTAAACGCAAATGCTATGGCACAACTGGTCACCACACCCACAAAAGGGGAAAACATATTGGACCTGATCATCACCAACATGGGGACTCTATGTTCCACACCAGAGGTATACCCCTTATTGGTAAGGTCAGACCATACATTTATCTCACTGGACATCCATATCCAGTCCCCACACCCATCGTAGGTAATATTGGTGAACTTCTCAAAAGCAAATGTCACACTTCTCCAAACCAAGGTGGTATCCTCCAAAGACCCTGGGACAGTGGTAAATACGGCTCAGACCGCTGAATCCTTTACAAACGCATTCTATGGTCACCTAGTGGACTGCATGGATCGTGCTATCCCAAATAACAAGACTCACTCCTCCAATGGCAGGGGACCTGTCTGGTGGACCCTGACCATTTATAAGCTATACAACAAAAGGAGGAGGCTACTACATGATAGAGCACAATCCCAGACAGGGAAGGCATCTGTGATCTGTACTAGCAGACAGCTACAATCACTCATGAATTCATCTAAGGCCCGCGTCTAACGAACAATTGCATCAGACACTTAGGACAATCACAAGGCCTTCTTTAGTTATGTCAGGAACCTGGGTGGACACTCACTGATATGCTGTGAGTCACTGCATACTGACTAAACATACCCTGAACCCACAGACATTGCCAACATCCTGGCAAACAGGTTTAGTGCAGATGTCTCCCCCCATCCCCCCTAAGGAGCAACTGTCCATCCCAACAGAGTGTAACCTCCCTGACATCACAAATGAACAGGTGAGTGCTGCCCTCCCAAAGCAGACAACACAGCATCGATGAGACCAGATGGTGCCCCGGCCTGTGTCTTACACAAGCTTCATGATGAACGTAACCCTCACATTAAGTCACTGTTCAATATCAGAGTTACTACAGGAAATGTACCCAAGGAATGGCGTACAACGACAGTGGTCCCACTCCACAGAGGTGGTGCCACAACGGACCCCAGACAATATCGCCCTATAAGCCTAACTAGCCTGTTATGCAAAGCTATGGAGCGTATTGTCATGGAACTCATACACATAGACATCGGGCACCTACAGACACTGGGTCCTACACAGTTCAGCTTTGTTGTGGGCAGATCTTGCCTCTTGAACCTGTTCATATTCTTTTAACAGTTACCAGGTCCATAGAGGTATGGAAGGTTGTCCACACAGCCTACCTGGACCTTGCAAAACCCTTCAACACAACACCCTACTTGGCCATTATACATAGGCTCACCAGCATCGATATCGACACATATCTCACAAGATGGATTGGTAACTGGATCAGGGATAGCACCCACATGGTCAGTATTACAGGTGCCATGTCTGACTATACACCAGATACACATGGCATCCCACAAGGCTCAGTCCTGGGACCTCTCTTGTTCAGTATATATTTGTCTGATGTACAGGCTAACACAGGAGGAATATGGCTGACCGTATTCGCAGATGACTGCAAACTGGGTGCCATAATCAACTCTCCAGCTGGCACATGCATATTCAAAAAGGGTCTCACAGAGATGGATGACTGGTGCCAGAGCCATGGCCTACAGCTAAATGCCATTAGATGCATAGTCATCCCCTTTGGGAATAACAACATGCCCACACATTACCACATAGGTGGTAATCCATTACGTATGGTAGGAGTTGTTAGGGGTTTGGGGACATGACTTGTTTGTACTCTCGCCTTTGACAATCATGTTGCCAAAGTGGTTAGACAGACTTTCTATATAGCCCACCTTATCACATATGGTTTCACATCTAGATCAAGTGAGGTCATTGTGCCCCTATACTCATCACAACCATGCTTGGTTACAATGCCCCATTTGGGATGTACCTTACCCGACACCTGCAACAACTGTAATGGCCACAAAAGTTCCTCAAGAAACAGATCTAGGGACTCACATAGATGCCCTGCGCAGTTCGGATACAGTAACTTCAGCTCTACTCAGTCGCTTACCGCCTACTTGGATGTGATATGTGCCTGTTGTTTAAGGAAATGTCCAACCCTGAATTAATAGACATGCTCCACCTCAGGATATCCAAATCCCTTGGAGCTACACACTCCAGGGACATAAACTTCAGCACAGATGTTAATAGGACATGCTGGAGGGACAGATTCTTATCCCAGAGGCTCCACTCACTCTGGAATGTAATCCAGATTTCGCATAGGCAGAGCCACCCACTGACCACCTACAGGAGACATCTTGACAAGTGGATGGGTGATCGTATGTTTATCCCTGGGATATCTTCTAGGTCCCTGCTAGACAGAGGCACAATAGACTAAAAGTAAATGGGCTATCTTGTGTGACCTACTATTCACAGGCACAATGTAATAATCTGACAGGGTTGCAAAAGCCAAACACACTTTGGCTAGGCTTGTACATGCCCTAGAGCAGATAGCCTAGTATCAACCTCTGAACCTATGATAATGTGCGGGATGCACATTGTTTATTGATGATACTCATTGCAGGTTTTTTATCTTCTTTGCTTTCCCACTTTCTATGAACAGCTTAGGTATCTGCAGAACATATTTGATTATGACAGGGTTCCACTATGTTATATATGTGTCTGTTGTCATATAACTGTGTGCACAGGGCAGATTGCTGAATAGTGAGAGGTTCCTGGGTTAACACATGCAACTGCCGGATATGTGTGGCCCACTGCTGTACTCAGACATGGCCTAAGTGTGTGAGCATGCCCAGTGTGACCTTTCAGTATGTTGCTGTCTGAGGTCCACTACATTTGTTGATGTGTGTGAACATGACCACTATTAACATTTATACTGTGTGTGTTGAAAGTCAGGTTCTATTCTTACTGCAGACCTCACCTTTGTGTCATAACTCAACAGGGATTATGCTGTGCCTGCAGGGTTTCCATGAGATACTTTGCATAGACTTATCAATATTTCTTCAGACAGGCTGACCATAGTAATACTGTCATGGTTTAGTGGTTCAGTACTATGACTGTAGTGCACAGTATCCTGGGTTTGAGGCCTGTCACTGCTTTTATATTTTCATACTGAGCAGACCAGACTGCTTAAGGGCCAGTAGAGCAAATATGAGCATGTTGGCTTTTGTTCAGCTATGCCCTACTTAGACCAAGCTTGTCCGACATTGCTCAACATTAACCAGCATTGCTGAACATTGCCCTATATTATTCAACATTGACCACAGTTGTGCTAGTTGGTGTGTGCAATTTTGTTTACATATACTACATGGTGGTAAATGCTGTTTAGCACTGCTTTATATTGCTTAACACATGGCAATCATGCCTCAGGTGGTGCTGCAGGACTGCCTATGTCAGATGCACATACTACACTCTCTATACATGTTTGAAAACAGGTAGTGTCAAGTTAGGCATCACTTTTACTATATGTGCGAGTCAGAGAGAGGTATCGTTTTCAGAGTTCCTACTGAGCCAGAGTATGTGCTATGCGTTGCCTCTTTGCCAAGGCCAAAGCATACTGGGCATGTCTCCTTCTGCCTACTGGGGCAGGCTCAAGTTGTTCCTCCTCCGAGTCATGCTCTGCCTGTGATGGCCCTGGCAATGGTGGGGGGCTGTTTGGCCCGGGCCTATGCTGGTCCTGCTGCAGCTGTTTTCGCAGGATCATATTATGTACCATAGCACATACCATGACAATTTGGGTACATGTAGTTGGTGAGTACTGCAAGGCTCCACCAGATGTGTCCAGGCACCGGAACCATGACTTGAGCAGGCCAAACACGCGCTCGATTACATTTCGTGTTTGTGAGTGTGACTCATTATGACGTTCCTGTTCAGGTGTGTGTGCATTTCTGATGGGTGTCATCAGCCATGGCTCCAGTGCATAGCCAGCATCCCTCACTAGGTGACCATGTGGGATGTCCCCATTGGCAAATGTCTGGTACAGCTGCATCAGATGCCAGATATGGGAATCATGGTAGCTTCCAGAGCAACCAGCACACACATTCAGTATTATGCCCTGGGCATCACACATGACCTAGCAGTTGATGGAGGGGAAGCCCTTGCGGTTGAAGTAGACCCTACCCCGCTCACTGGCTGGTGCTTTGATGCGTATGTGCGTGCAGTCTATTGCACCCACTACCTCAGGGTATTACGCTATTTGCTGGAAGAGATGCATATTGCTGGCCAATACCTCACGGGAATTGGGGAAATATACATGATCACCGACATGTGCTGACATGGCATCCAGGAACTGGTGCAGTACCCTGGATGCTGATACCTGTGATATCCCCATCATATCACCAGCTGGTCTCTGGAAGGTACCTGTTGCTAATATTCTTAGGAACACATACCTTGGTTTCCACTGGGATGGGTTCCCCTCTGTTGGTTCTGTGTGTGAGGTGTGGCCTGCACAGCTCAACAATTTGCTGCAAGAGGTCTCTGTCCACTGTATAGCGCTCCACTATCTCCAGCTCATGTAGCCCCTGGTAGTTTACCCTGGGCCTGTACACTCTTCTCCGTCTTTCCACTGTGCATTTGCATTTTCACCACCCTCAGCATGTTGCATATGTCACCTTATAACAGCAATGGCAGCCCCTAACATTTCTTTGTCTCAGTAAAACTTTTTCAGTTTTCACTTCTATTAGCTTACTGCAGTGTTGCAGTGTCTCTTGACAGAAACATAATGGAATGTTGTTTGCAGAGTTTTAAGTGCTGGGCTGGGCTGGGCTAGTGTAATGCCTGTGCAATTGCCTGATTCTGATTGTTTTCACCTGCTAGCTCTGCTAGTACTCCCTGGCAACTTCCTACTATTTGTTGTGCTTCCTTTTTCCTTTCTGTTTCCTCAGTGGGGCAGCGCCGCGCACACAAGCGCAAACACGCTCACACCAGGTCACACTCTCACACACATGTTTACACTGGCTAAAACTTGCTTATTCTTGTTAAAATGTGAGCACACCACCGCAAACGCACTTACAACTCTTTAAACAGCCTTATACATGCTTACTCTGGCTTAAACGCGTGCACTCATGCTTACACGCGCACACAGTCTTACTCGGGTTTACAGGGGTGCACTTGCGCGCATACATGCTCAGCAAGAAACTTTAGTGTTATCCACGGCATACACCTTTGATTTCTTGCCTTTACCTAGCCTACCTGTTGACATACCTCTTTCAATGATGTGTAAATGACAGCTGACACATGCCACTCTGCTCCAATGAGCTTCATTTCTTTCATACATACCCTCCTCGTGATGTCACATATCTTCTACTCTGTTACTCCCCTTATCCTACTCCTACACTCCACATACGGTGCTCATTTGCTATGTAAACTTGCGATTCACTATCCTAACCCTCATTTGCATAGGATTGCTTGCTAATGCTTGGTTACATCTCTTAGACTGAGCTTCCCCCCTTAGCAACCTCTACTCGGTGGCCATGTTGTCTTCAGCCTGCCATTCCCTTGCATCGTAAATTCATATTAGCAATAAAATCCACATTTGTGGATCTTAATTATTGATTTTCTGTTTTTTAGGGCGCAGCGCATTTGCGCGGCCATGCGCTACGTTTAAACCCTGGAGATCGGGATGAAAAAAAAAAGTTATTTTATTTTTATTTTGCATCACTGAACGTTGCCAATGGCCGAATATTTGGCCATTGGCATGCTTCCTCATGTAAATGCATCCTTTTTTTGGAGCTGTCATGGCTCCGTTTTGCTATTTGCAAAATTGTACTCAGTTGTCACCTGAGTACATTTCTGCAAATAACACTACTCCTACTGGGACAGGTTCGGGTTTCCTGGATTGCAAATTTACCTCATTTGCATAGCTTTTGCCTGCAATTGAGGTAATTTGCATATCCAAGCCCTGTCCGTGTAGGACTCATTTTGAGAGCTCTGTTGCATGCCCCTACTGGCTGTTGGCTGCATGGAGTCTTACTCTACTCTTAGACTCTGTGCAAGCCTTCGTGAATCCAGCCCATAGTCCTAAATTATTATATTAACAAAAGAAGCTCTGGCATTCCTATTAAAAGTGTTTACATTAGTAAAAAAAAGCCAAAATATTTCTCTGCTTTGTAAATATACAATAATAGCACATATTTTGAAACAAGATAAAAATGCAAAGGAATGTTCGTCATACAGACCTTTATGTTTACTAAATGTTGATTATGAAATGTTTGTGGCAATACATGCAGCTAGGATCAAACAACTACTTCCATTATTAATAGAAGAAAATCAAACTGGCTTTATAAAAGACAAAAATACATATAACATTAAAAGAAGTATATATTTGATTACATTAATCATACAAAAATAGCATGAATATAGTCAGTTTACACATAAATAGTGCCTTTGATTCTGTTGACTGGAATTATCTATGGTCAGTTCTAGAAGAATAAAGATTTTCTCAAAAATTCACACTGTTAATTAAACCACTTTATGAAAAATCCTTAGCATATATAAAGATTGGATCATGCTTTTCTAAAGCTTTAGCAATTACAAAAGGTACAAACTAGGGATGCCCTTTGTCTCCATTATTATTTACTAATCGAGCCATTTGAAAGTATACTCAAATGGATAAGAGTATTAAAGGCATACAAGCTGACAATAGTCTAGAAGTTAAGTTGAGTTGTATGCAGATGATATTTTGTTAACCTTAAGGGATGATAACACCTCTCTAACAACTGTATTAAATTTAATTGAACAATTTCAGAAACTCTTGGGCTGTAAATTTAATAAAATAAAGACAAAGATATTATTTATAAACTCTAATGAGAAAGACATTGATAGGGATTTTTCTAAATATATAGCTGCTGACAATAAAATAAAGTACTAAGGGGTTACATTGACAGATGAACTAAAAAAGGCAATAATGACAAATTAGTCTAATATTCTAAATAACATTAAAACACTCATTCAAAAATGGAATAAATACTTTTTTTAACAATGGCAGGCATTATATCATTAAAATTATTTTTCCAAAAATGTTATACTTCATACAGCCATTTTCTATACCTCCTTTGAAATCTTACATAAAGCAATTTAATAAATTAATGCTAAACTTCTTATGCTATCCAAATAAACCCAGAATAGCTCTGAATCATCACTTAAATGACTCAGAAGAAGGAGGAATGAGTCTGTCAGATATAAAAATATATGCACTGTCATCTAATATAAAAAAATATCATTATGGATAAATAATGCTTACTCTGCCAGTGGGAAACACATCCATGAAAAGATATGGCTAAAATCAGGTCTTACATTACCATCACAATATACTGAGTTGGTATCAAATAATTTTCTTTGGATGATGAGAGAACATTTTACAGAAAGCAAACAGAAGCACATAAGTTCTAAGTTTATAAAAAATATATTAAAAGGATATAAAATCCTTATGAATAGGAATCTCAACATAAAAGTTTGGTCATTCTTGCTATATCCTATTGCATAAACACAAAATAACATTAGAACTTTTGATATAGATATAATTAAGAGTCTTAATAATCATGAACTGAATTACAAGTATCAGCAATATCCAAATAGCACACTCTGCTGAACCTTAACTTGTTTTATTTTTCGCAGACACAGCCCAGGTTCGAATCCTGGGAGAGGTAGTAAGCTGTATGCATAATCATAAATCTCAACTGTACAGATTTTTTCAGAATGTCTAGATAATTGGCTCATAGTTTCTGCCTGTTCCTCTGTCCTCCTGGCAAGTCAGTGGGATAATCTCAGAATTGTAGTCACTAAATAATGACATATGTTTGATGCTCAGACCTTAAAACCATCAGAAAATGTATATTAAAACAAATTCTGTCACTCTAACAACTCTCCAAGTTTATGAGAGCAATATTCAAAATATGTCCCTATTTGTACCCTCATGTTGTCAAGCTTTGTCCAGACTGTGTGCATTAAGAGATTGAGACGTATGTCATAATATTAACTAGGAATCTGGGAATATGTGTAGAAACAGTCAGGTAGTGTTATCAAACATTCCCTCCACAGGTCTACCAGGTAAGAGATGCAGAATTTAGCTATAAGACAGTTGATGTATACACTGTGTACAAACATACAACTGCCAAAACCAAGGCCATAGGGTATTGTAATAATACCTGTACCTTAATGATTAGAGCAATAATCTTTAAAGTTGTGAGTACTGCAAGGTTATATAAGTTGTTAATTGACATCTCCCCCCACACCATATATGCAACAATAATCTAAATACACAAATCAGTGGGTATGTTTATACAAAACCTACTGTTGGGACATATGTCCTATTGTTCAATAAATATTGAAATTTGTTTCTAGTAATATTCCATGTTGAAATACTATCATTGGTGGCCTGTTGTTATCAATGTAACCTGCATGCCATTGTAATGGCCACTGTGGTTCCATATGTGCATGTGTTCTGTTTGTTATGCAACTGTTCCAAATCTGCTGTTTTGGGTTAATGGGAATATCTATGCATGCTGTTATAACTATTCCTGGATTGTGTTGACTATTACAAACCCACAAATGTTGTAAAACTGCAACACCATAGCACATTTAGGAAGATCGGTCCCAGCGGACCCAACTCTCCCACCTCATC
Source organism: Protopterus annectens (assembly GCF_019279795.1). Taxonomy (NCBI): domain Eukaryota; kingdom Metazoa; phylum Chordata; order Ceratodontiformes; family Protopteridae; genus Protopterus; species Protopterus annectens. Next base: position 179,644,983 of record NC_056744.1, read on the forward strand.
TGGCCTTGGCACCAGACCCCAGCACACCTGGGACTCACCCCAGGACCTCCTCATCCACTGGTCCTGCAACACCTTCGGTTGGAACCACCTCAGGGGATGAGGCTTGTATCCTCTGCGAACAGGTGCAGACAGGATCCTGTCACCTGAAGTCAGGTCCGGGGATTGGTGCGTAGCAAGCTCCAAAGGGAGTTTGAAGATCTGCTACATCAGCTTGAGGGCCACATGGTGGATTTAGAGGGTCAGCCTGCCCCTCCTGCTCAGCCCCAGCACAGCCAACTTCAGGACTGTGAATGTGCAGTGGTGACTGCCCATAGGTAGGAACCTCAGTCTGTTTCCATTTGGGGGATCATGGGCTTCTGATTTCCAAACACCCCTCCCTGTCCAAGGTCTTTACCCCGCACAAGTGTCATATACCATCCCTGTATGCTGTCTTGCCTGTCTTGTCTGTCTTCCAACCCAAGCTACCTCCCCAAATATACCTACAATCCTTCCCCAACATCCCACTCTCATCTTAAAAAAAAGGGAAATCTGTTCCCAAAAAAATCGCCCCATACATAGCTGTCTATTTTGCACATGTGTCCACTGGACACATGTAATCTGGTCTAATTGGCTTCACAACACATTACTGTTGTCCTTACCCCTCTCTCAGGGGTTTGAGTATGCAAATCTATCTCCAAATTCAGTATATATGAAGCTGTTGCTGTAGAAGAAATGGACAGCTATGGACCTTCCCTACACCTGTCCTGGACATCCTTAGCTATTTTCCCTATTGTTTTTCCCTGTGCATGCCCCCTTTTTTGCCACTATCACCCCTTTTTTCTTTTAAAGGAATCAGCGCAGGGGTAAGTGAGAGTAAACCCTTTTATGAGTAGTAAGTGGGTTTAGGCTTATTTGCACAGTGCTAATCAGTGCCTGCACAGACTAAGCACTGTTAGGAAGCTTATTTAACCGGAAGCTAGTATTGCTTATCACCATGCAAACTCATGCAAACCCACTTACAACTGCTTTAATCACTCTGTATCCAACAGCCCTTGTTCTGCCCAGCAGCAAATTAACCAACATTTGCAAGTCTTGAACCTAGGACCCTGCACACACTAGCCACAGTGATTTACCACTAAGCCATTTGAGCTGCACATAAGTGTGATATTTTCTCAAAAATATGCAGCACAGTCATTCAACAGTAGGGAAAATGTATTTATATATGTATATGTATATATATATATATATATATATATATATATATATATATATATATATATATATATATATATATATATTGCATTCGCACATTGGATTCACACTCTGAACAACTCACTGCAAAACATCTGTGCAAAGGCACTGTTAGAGGGGTGAAGGGGCCCAAAATAGGGATCTCTTATAATTATTGCCATTATCCCTTCTTCACAGCTGAACTGATCTGCCTTGCAATACAACAACCAGCACTTGCAAGTCTTGAACCCAAGACCCTACACAACATAGCCACAAGTTAACAGTAAGCCATCTCAGCTGTAAAATGTCAGGATGATTTCTTTAACATATTGTGCAGTACAGTCAGTCTACCATAGGGAATGTACAATGTGGAAGTACTAAACATTCCAATGATACATATACACACACACACATATATATATATGTATGTATATATATATATATAAAGAGTATATATAGAGGGTGCACAGCATCTCAAACAGCCATTATTCCTATAGTTGCCACTTTGTCAAATGGCCAGTGTCTGATTTTTTCTTATAAATGATAATTATTGCATGAAACATATACCCACACACAATGCAAATACAGGACACCTCACACAAGTTTGCATACATAGAAATGTTTACTGGTCTACTATTTCAGTTGTTTATGACATTTCGTATAGCAGTTAGGTGTTTGAACTACATAATAACTGATTAATGCAACTCTAAAACAAAATATATGATACAGTAATCTGCAAAACATAACACACTTTGCTATGTAGGCTAAAGCCTTCAGGTAGTACAACAGTAAAAAACACACTTGCATTGAAGATAAGAATCAATGAATGCTTAATTACAAATGTAGTTCAGCAGCCTCCAATTACACTCTGGACTCAACCTCTAGGGGGAAAAATTTTAGTTGTCACAATGTAAATGTATCTGTTACATAACAATGCTTAACTTAAAACATCACTATCACACTGACAAACAGAACTATGTGTAAGGCAGTAAGCTCTAGCCCACCACTGTTCCCATGGTGAAACATATGAAAATGTACAGCCATAAACCTTAATGTTTCTTATTAATGATATCCCTCACATGTCATAACAGCCTAGGTTAAAAACATTTAATACCCCTCCCCCATAAAATGTCTTACAAGGACATATAACAATGTTCTCAATACACTGACCTCCAGACTGTACAGGGTCACACATGTTTTGTCCAGCTGTAGCACTCATATATATGGACCCTACCCCACATTTTGTGTGGGAGTCTACAGCATCACTGGAATGATAGCAGGAATGCCAGCACTAAATAATGATAGGCCATTACCTAACAACCTGTTACTGCATGACATCTGGACAAAGCCTTGTATATAGGTGGAGGACAAAGGCTCAAACACAGGGCCATGTTTGAAATATTGCTGTTATACACTGTGAAAGTTGCTGGTGTCACAGGATTGGTTCCAACATTCCCTTACTCAGGAATATGAAGTCAAAAGCACAAATGGATGTTGCCATGTACTGATAGCAATCAACAGAGAGAATGGCACTGATATGTCAGGGACAAGACCTTTGTGGTGAATAGACAAAACATAGCCAATCCTCTGGCCATCATGTGGCTAGGTTCACGTTGACAGCTATGCAGACAGACTGCATTCCATACAAAACTAGCATGTACACACAAACCCTGTAAAACTAGCAGTATTCAATGCATATAACAGCAATACTCACACGCTGTCCATAGGTCTGGAACCTTATACAAACATGTAGTTAGCCTGTGTCTGCAAGTTCTGTTGTAAGAGGTATTGCTACCTGCTGTCTGTAACACTGCTGCCCACACACAGGAAAGATGTCTTCCATATAGGAAAAGTAAAGGGACAATGCCCACATGATGTAGTCATTTATAGTAGTGGTTTGCTATGACATCGGCTATTGGAAGTACTAGACAGCTGGCTGAATGCAGTTAGCAAGTGGGGAACACCAATTGGTGCAGAGGCCATCACCTGATCATAAGCATCACCTACAAAAAACATGCGTCAACCTATTCAAACCAGCTTGATCCCTGTTGTGGAGAAAGAGAGAAATAGAGAGAAAGAGGGAGAGAGAAAAATAAAAAAAGCAAAAACAAAAATAATACTAAAATACATAAATACTACTAAAAAAACAAGGAAGACATCCAACTGGTACACAGAAGAGAGCACAATAATAAAACAGGTATGTGAAACATGTCAGCATGTAATTGAATATAGTACTTGGTCTGTAATAATGGGATAGATGATATTGAAAGGTTTATATGTGCCATCAAGACTTGCTGGAATGATGTCCTGCTGAACAACTGCTATGGACATAGCATCTGGCCTTGTGGGCAGTGGGCCATACCTGTCAACTGTGCAGATCTGCACAAAATGTCAAGATTTAAGCCATCATAGTGTTTGTTCTGTTCTTCCAAACATCTATATTAGTCTGGCAAATAGCTGAAGGTGGAAGTAATTAAGTCATGATAGACACATGAGTTTCAGACCCCACCACCTTCAGAACAGTTATGGTAATGTGAAATGTATCATGCACAAACATCATAGGTTTGTAATAGGCATACCTACAATCTGTCTCTATATATACCTCCCTAATGTTAGGCTGTGTCCACATGTAATGTTCTGTTTTGTAGCAAGACAGAACAGCTCAGTTGTGGAGGAAGGAGATTCAGAGTGTGGATCCGATGTCTGAATGTACTATATATATATATATATATATATATATATATATATATATATATATACATGTATGTCTACATATATACATACACACACACACACAGACACACACAGACACACACACACACACACACACACACACACACACACACACACACACACACACAAACACACATATATATATACATATATATATATATATATATATATATATATATATATATATATATATATATATATATATATATATATATATATATAAACATGTAAGTCTACATATATACAATCACACATATCTGCAGCTCAGATGGCTTAGTGGTAAATTGCTGTGGCTATGGTGTTCAGGGTCTTGGGTTAGACACTTGCAAGGGCTGATAATTTTTTTTCTGGCCAGAACAAGGGTTGTTGGATACAGAGTGATTAAAGCACTTTCAAGCAGTTGTAAGAGGGTGCGAAATGGACAGTTATGTATGGTGTGAAATTCTTTTTGGGAACAGCTTGCCCTTTTCTTGTTAAGGTGTGTGTAGGATGTTGGGGAAGGATAGTAGCTATATTTGGTGAGGTAGGTTGGGTCAGAAGACAGACAAGACAGCATATATGGCTAGTATATGACATGTGGGGGGTAAACACCTTGGATGGGGAGAGGTGTTTGGAAATTGGAAGCCCATGAGCTCCCAAATTGAAACAGTGAGACTGAGATCCCCACCCATGGGTAGTCACCAGTGCACCTTCATGGCCCTGAAGGTGGCTGTGCTGGGGGCTGAGCAGGAGGGACAGGCTGACCTTCTAATTGTGTCACAAAGCCCTCAAGGTGGTTTAGCAGATCTCCCAATTTTCTGTGGAGTTGCCTATGCACCAGACCCTGGACCTGACTTCAGATGACAGGATCCTGTCTGTGCCCACTCCCGGAGGGGGCAAGCCCCATCCCCAGAGGTGGTTCCACCTGAAGGTGGTGCAGGACCAGCAGATGAGGAGGTCCCGGGGTGGGTCCCAGACATGCTGTGACTTGGTGCCACGGCCAGATGAAGTGGGAGAGGTGGGTCCACTGGAAACGGCCTTCCCAAACATGCTATTGTGTTGCAGTTTTAGAACATATGTGGGTTAGTAATAGTCAACACAATCCAGGATTACTTATAACAGCATGCATAGATATTCCCATTAACCCAAAACCAAATTTGGAACAGTTGCATAGCAAACAGAACACATGCATATATGGAACAACAGTGGCCATTACAATAGCATGCAGGTTATATTGATAGCAACAGGCCACCAATGATAGTGTTTCAACATGGAACACGAATAGAAACACATTTCAATATTTGTTGAACAGTAGGATATATGTCCCAACAGTAGGTTTGGTGTAAACATACCCATTGATTTGTGTGTTCAGATTATTGTTGTAGATATGGTGCGGGGGGGGGGGCAGAAAAGTCAATTAACAACTATTATATCCTTGCGGTATGAGGTCTTCTGACCTTTTTTTCCTGTTTATGTCTTCCAGGTGCCATGTCCTGGGAATGTCTCCCTGCATATACTTCCCAGGAGAATGATATTATCATAAACTTCATTGTACTACATCACAGAACCCTCTTTGGACGCAGGGCCCATGATCTGCAGGAGAGGACCACCCTGTGGAATGAGCTCATCCACAGGGTAAACAATGTCGGCCTGCATAACTGCAGTTATGGGTCAGTGTGCTCATACAGTTAGGAGGGACCAGCTAACCACATGTGGGGTCATCCAGCCCCCACTGACACATGCTGAGAAGCTCCTTACCAGCCTTGGGGCACTTGCCAGCCAATCCAGAAACCTGAAGATAGCATTGTGTAGGTGGGTGCTACCCACACAATGGATGAGGAGCATGCAGGTAAGGCCCTGGGGCACATTAATAGACCACTGTTTCTTATCCATCTTCATCTGTAAAGTATCTTCATGCATATGTCAAATAACATAGTCTGTTGCTGCAGTGTAGTAATGAACAGGTGTGCATAATCTCCAGTATTGTGGGTTTGTACTGTTGATATACTGAAATGCTGCCCCAACCCTGTACCAATGCCACAGGTGTGGCTACTGACATTACATCTCTCACACAACTATGTAGGACCCTCTGGTATATAACTGGAGCAGCAGCCTGTAGCTGGTGAGTATGGAGTTGATTTGGTCAGGTTTGCCAATACACCGGCAATGTTATGGCCATGGTATTTGCCATGCACACATTTAACACATCTACCCATAATGCATGCTTTACATGTTCACTTATTGTTGCTGTTAACTGCACTGCATCAAAGTGGCCACAATGGTGGCATATCTGAAGGGTATGTAAGAGTCCTGCAGTATACCTAACAAACTGTCAGTGCAAGATGTGTGGACAGAGATAAACATAATGGTGGGTCAAATGGCCTACACTAGGGACATGTCTGAAACATTACCCTTATACAGTGGCTACAGCAGTGTGTACACCACTATTACAATAGCAACTGCTACAGATCTACACAATGGCATATCACAATACCACATTCAACACCTTTTATAACCTGTGATGTGATCCCAACATGAGCAATGAATGTGTCATATGGAATCCTATATTAGGACAAGAAATATGGGGAATGCATACCTTAACAAACACTGGAAGCATATGTGTGCACACACTCCAAATAACATATTGTGGAAGCAGCTATTGAGGTACAGACAGCATTCACTCTTTTTGAGTACGCACCTTCCATCAAGTTCAGGGTCTCAATGTCACACCAAGTAATGGTCTGCTGTCCAAAAATTATGTCCATGACATTTGCCCACTCACCTGCAACAGAAGCAGCCTTGGCTTGCACACATCTTACAAACCATGGAATGGATCCCATATTCGAAAGGTATCACTCAGGAGTGGGAGAAGTAGCCTTACCTCACCATTGCATATACCATGGCAAACAATGCAGGCAGGCATGTATGTGACTATGAAGTATGGGACATCATTAATGTAGAAAATAAACAGATGCCCATCCAAGACAAATGACAAAATATGTTGCAAACTGGTCATGGAGACTGCCCAGAAACATGCAGCAACACTGAAGGACTTACAGAAATGTCTAGCAAGTACTGCCTGTGCAGTACCTGTGTTGACCATCACCCGAAATCTGCATACATGTGGCCTGTGATTTAGGGTAATCAGATGGAAGAGTTGTTCCACTGGAAACATCATCCAGGGTTTTTTATAGGTAACATATGCATAACATCAAGTCTCCCAAAGGCATGTGTTGCAATGTGTAATGGTGTACTGTGACCAAGGCTGAAACATACAGAAAATATTAATAAAGATACATGTGGTGCACAAGCAACACCTTACTCCACCTCAGGCCCACCATTCCCATCTGTACCTTGCTGGTGCCAGTATACACCTTTAGGTTTGTTGTTCATTAGCAGGAACTAGGCCGGTAGACATGGTGTTCTGAATTTAGAACACTGCAAAATGGCACTCATGTGTGGCCCATAGTTGTCAAGCATCTGCAATAAGGCTGAGGATAGGGAAGGGTGTCATCCTGAAACACAACAGTGAATTGAAGCATACATCCAAAACTCACTAAGAACAACTGTATCTGAACACAGTTAAGGTCATGAATTGTGCCAGACATAACCCTGACTCCACAGCAATAGTGAAGGTACTGTGTGACTTCCAAGGGCTGTGCACATGATCTGACCTTGCAATCCGGCAGAGTTGTGGGACATTTGTATGGTGGAGTGACCAAATAATGGCAAGTGAAGATGGGCCATGCTAGTATACCCCTTCCAGGAATAATGACTGCTGTAGTTCACTTAACAGGTGCTGCAACAAACCATCATGTTATGAGTGTGCACACTTATGCAATCCACATATTGTATGCATCTCAATCAGCATCTGCACAACTAACACATTTGTTTGATACTGCATTTGATTGCACAGGTCATATGTCACATATCAGGTATGTGTAATGTTAACATAAACAGTATTGTGGCCCTATTGCATATCATGGAAAAGGCTGGCATGTCAACAAGGGTGTGTACACTCCTCATAGCTACAGTAAGCTTTGAAGGTTGCCAGTGTAATTGGATTTTATTGCTCATGCTGCTGATGATGAGATCTGCAAATCAAAGGTCAGGCATTCACTATTGACATCTATCCTCATATAATTCCAGATATGTGTAAGACAAACACATAAGGGCTGTGAGTAACAGAGCAAACATAACTGCCACACATATACACATTCAGCAATGGTGTGTACACTTGTGAGATATGGTGCACAGTACATGCCAGGGTACTGAACAGGTGCACAGCAATACTGTGTACATGGGTACAGTGCATTCCACGGGGAAGGGAAATCACCTACTAACACAACTCATGCATCACAGAGATGTATAATGTTGGCAACAAGGACTGAGTATAGCTGCAGTGCATGCTGTTGAGTGCCATATGTCATGCATGTTGACTGTTGGGTAATGAGAGGTCTGTGTAATATCTTTGTGCCACCTCACCTGTAAGTGTGTGTGTGTGTGTGTGTGTGTGTGTGTGTGTGTGTGTGTGTGTGTGTGTGTGTGTGTGCATGTGTGTGCATGTGTGTGTGTGTGTGAGTGTGTGTGTGTGTGAGTCTAGAGGTAAGCAATAATGTACAGGTCTTAAATTACATTTTTTGTTTTCACCTCACAGGTGGCGAGGTGGGTCAGGGTCCCTCCTGCAGACAAACTGATGTTAGTGTTCATACAGACTCTGACAATGATGATAGGTATGCTGAGGCACAGGCAGGGCTGTTAGGGACTGAATCTGTGCCAACGGTTGACATCCCACTTTTATCCACCCCATCTCCGCACACAGTCACAATGCCTATACATACCTCATCACCAGTGGCCATAGATGAGGGACAGTTGGTGGGTAGTGGCATGGAACAGGACAGTGTGCTGACTATGGCAAGTGTGTCTGTACACAGCAGCCATAGCCAGATGACTGGTGAGGTACCACATAGGCAGATGTACAGGGGTGCTCGTAGGAGGGCTGCTGACCATCATGCCCCTAGAAGAAGTGCCACGGTAGGTATCAACAGACACATGTTTTGGTCCATCATGGAGGCACAGGCACATATGGAAAGCTACACCAGACAGAGTCTGAGGCTTCAGAGGCCTAGTCATGCTGCTGTACTTGACAACATCCATGATCTTGCACATGCTCACCATTATTTTGTAGAGGTCCTGGATAAACGGCTGGGTGCGATGGTGGGAATCCTCGACCATGCAGTGTCTGTGTTAGAGGATATGGTAGGAGTAGGGTGACAGCCACGTGGAGGTAGATTAGAAACACCAACAGGTGGAAGTCTATGTGGACATGCAACAAGTCACAGCCGCTCCCGTAGTGGCAGTACCAGCATCAGCACTGCAGGGTGGTTGCTGTCCACACCACAATACAGCAGGCCATGTGTGCATGGTCCTGGCCAGTCCCAACAGGGACGCAGATCCAGCGGACTTTTGTCATCATCAGGGGAGAGTACCATATCTGGGCTTGTACCTGGTAGTGCCCGTGGAACCCCTGGCAGGCACAGTTCTCATGTCCGTGGCCGAACACATTAAACTGTACACCCTGCCATGTATGGTCTGCAGCTGTCCAACAAACCCCTGTATAGGGCAGCCACATGGCAGAACTGCATGCATACATACACACACACATCACCAACACAGCTAGGGCACCTCCATACCTACACACACCACATCAGCACAGCACAATTGATAAAGAACCCCCTAAAACAAATACATGATGTCAACCAAATGGCTCAGTCTAGGCCTCTGGCAAACTCACAACACACCCTGTGCATTTGATGACACCTGTGACACATCCCTGTCATCCATACCATCAATGCAGGGACATGCTAATATGGTTCTGATGCACAGGGTGAATGTACTAAAGTTTAACAATGTAATGCTGTGTAACATGTTTTCAGCTGGAAAGTTTAATGCTTACATGTCAGGATGTGTAGCTGTCCATCCATGATGCATTATAGTTGTTATTAACACTAACTGATTGTGGTCTCCATAATGTATTCAGTTTGTGTTGTAGATGTCTATGTGTCAGCAGGATGTTGGTCTGCTGTTGTTTCCTACAAAGGGTGTGGCACTGTGGTGACACATTGTCTGTGTCACATCCTGGGTACAGCTGAACACAAGTAACAGGTCTGTATAAGAGTTACTGCATGTGCCACATGGCTGATAGGTCTAAGGGGTGTATACAGATGAGTGCATGGTGGTTGATGTCAGCAGCTCTTCTATAGTGGACAATGGTAAGTGTACTGGGTGGCACACACCAAATGTTTGTGAATAACACACACACACACACACACACACACACACACACACACACACACACACTCACACACACACAGAGGCTTTGGTGTTGATGCAATACACAGAGAATACTGTACATATAGTTGTACTTAATTTTTCAGTCAACTCATTTTAGCCTATGTAATTCCATCAAGACAAAATAGGCAAAACATCACACCAGTAAATAATCAGTTTGCCAGTTTAATGTCATTGATGATGGTACTGGCACGATATATGTCCTCTTCCCCAATGTAGTGCAGTCCTGGAGTTGGTAAACATAGGTGTGCTGGTGTGAGTAGCACAGCCTTCCACTTTGGAGGATGTGGGGTGGCATAGAACCACACATAGTGTGAGTAACAGCTACTTAACCTTTTTTTTTATTTCAGTTTGTTTACCAGGATGGTCCATTGGGCCACAAGGAGCCTGTTTTCAATGGAGTCCTGGGGAGAAAAGCTCCAGAGTAGTACAGAATATACATAATGATAAGACAAATGAATATAATATACATAGCACCAAGAGAAATACAATATGATACAAATATAATTACAAGAAGATACTGAGAAACAAGTTTAAATAAAAATATAGTTGCAATTCTTGTAAGATATGGGTGTTCCCAAAGTTATTGTTAAGAGTATTGCACAACAGAAAGCTCATAGCAGATATATTAGCTTATAGAGAGTAACTGTGGTTGAGAAAGCTATGTAGGGTGAGAGCAGGAGCATTCCCACTGTGAGTTTAGATGGAAGTGGAGTAAAGTTTTGAAAGCAGAGAGTTTGCTAGTGGTGCAGATATGTGGTGGCAGGGAGTTCCAAAGGTGTGCTACAGAGAAGGATAGGAGAGGTTTGCCTGGTGGACCAATGGGTTTGTGTAGCCCAATAAGATTTTGGAAGCTGGATCTTAGGCATTTATTTGGTTGATGGATTTGGAAGGTAGAGGTAAGGGAGGGGCAAAGAGAGGGGCTAAAAATAAGTTTGTATGCTTGGATAAGTTGAGTATAAATGAGGTAATTGGGTAACTTAAGCCAGTTCAGTTGATATAGGGATTTACACTGATGGGTAGAGGATCTGTGGCCTGTAGCAAATTTAGAAATTTTGTAGTAGCAGGAGGAAAGTTTTGACTTGAGGGACAATTGTATATTAGTAAGGATAGTGGCACCATATAATGGGGAAGGGATGAGGTAAGTAGTAGCAAGAGTGATCCTGGTGTTAGGAGAGATGTAGCAGTAGTTGCGGTAGAGCATGCCAAGTTTCTTATGTGTTTTTTGATGTTTACTTGAAGATGGTTGTCAAACTTTAGTTGGTCATCGATAAAGACTCCTAACAGTTTTGCAGTAGAGACTATTTCGAGAGGAGTGTTGTTTTGGCTGGTGCCAGAGAATTAATCTATCTTTATCTAGGATGGTGGTTTTAGAAGGGGTGAATATCATTAGCTTGGGCTTGGTTGCACTGAGTTCCAGGTGGTTGTCTAGCATCCATTGTTTAGTAGAAGAGAAGGCATCTTGAGTTAGTTTTGCTAATGAGGAGACAGAAGTAGCAGAGCAGATTACTGTAGAGTCATTCTGGATAAGTTTAGCATTAGGGATGGCAAGATAGAAGTCATTAATGAAAATATTGAATAAGAGGGGTCCTAGAATATAACCTTGGTGCACACCTGTGGGAGTAGTTAGGAAAGGTGAGATAGATTTTTTTCCACTTGACAGCTTGTTGTCGCTTAGTTAGGTAACTGGTGAACCAGTTGATAGCAAAGTGGGATAGGTTTAGTTTGGAAAGTTTGGTAAGTAGAAGGTTGTGAGGGATGCTATCAAAGGCTTTAGAAATGTCTAATAGCAAGATGGACACAATGTGACTGGAGTCATGGGCCTTGTTAACAGTTTCTAGGAAAGAGAGGAGAGTAGTGGTGGTGCTATGGCCTGGTCAGAAACCATGGTGGGTGGAAGTAAGAAGGTCATGTCTTAGGAGATAGGGAAGAAGTTGCAGGTGGATGCATTTTTCAAGAAGTTTAGAAATGGGGGATAAAATAGCAATAGGTCGGAATTTAGGGATGTTGTTGTTGTTGCCCCCTTTGTGAAATGGGATAATATAGGCTTTTTTTCCAGAGTTGGGAGACATGACATTCAGTGATTGATCTATTTATTAGTATACAGATAGGGAGGGCAATGGCATCTGCTGCTATTTTTAGGAAGTAGGAGGGTATGTCATCAGGGGCATTAAAACAAGTTTTCAGTATTAAAAGGAGTTTTTTATAGAAGAGACAGGAATAGGGTTAATGGGAAAAGGAGGAGGTTGAGAGGTGGAGTTGACAGAGGTGACAGGGGTGTATGGGGGTTGATGTGGGGAGAGGTGATTTACTAGTGAAGGATGATGTTAGTTTGGCTATGGATTCTATAAAGAAAGAGTTAAACTGCAAAGCTAATACTAAATGGGAGGCATTTGGGTCTGGGCAGGGGTTTTATTTTTTTAGCTGGGTTGAGGAGAGAATTGATTCCATCCCAGAATTTTTGAGGGTTAGAGTTATGGTTGGTTTGCAGTGTGGCAAAATAGGTTTTGCGGTCTGTGGTAATAAGATTTTTACTTTGTTGCAGAGTGCTTTGGGTTTATTTAGGGTAGTTGTAGCTTTGGTTTTCTGGTAGTGTCTCCAAGCTTTATCATGGAGACACATGCAGAGTAAGGTATTCTTAGTTAGCCATGGGACGAGATTGCTTTTTGTCTGTTAACAAACTGTCAACATAAACTGTGCAGTATTACAGCAGACCACGCTGGGGGATATACACAACAATAACCCCAATGAGGGTGGCTGTGCCCACAATAGCCACATCGAACTATATATACCAACTCCAGTATCGCTGTACAGCTGTACAGTGGGGAAGAGGGCATTTGCACATCTACTACTAGTTTTGATGGAAGGAATTTCCACAAGATGATTTCTTTGAAATGTTAGCATTTGCCAGTCAGTTCTCAGACAAATTACCTCCTGGGACATGTATTTTCTGCAAACTGAAGTAGATCCCTTCACATACACATGCACTTGGCAACACTGAGAGTAGAACCCCTACTTAGGTACTTATTGCTACTAATGTGTTTGGCCTTAATTGTACACACCCCACAGCTTTTAGGATGAGGTGTGTCCTGAGTTTCTTGTTAAGTGAAGAACATCACCAGGCCTTGTACAGTATGGTAATGGGGGATATACTGGGTGTTAATGAACAATACATACTATGACATACTGTCATATAAACATTGACAAACACATAACAGTCATAGACAAATCTGAGAGACCTGGGTTTATCAATGCTAACTACCATGCCAGTGAGTCCATTCTGTTACAGAGAACTTACACACAGCACATGCATCATTGGGCTGGATAATGTAATCACTTACCTGTATGGTTGATGATGACAGTGGTCCTCATACAGTGGCCTTGGGACATGTACTGGAGGTACCATGGTGTAAAGACTGTATACCCAGCACCCACACCCCACATTGGATATTTCAGTCACTGAAACCCATGATAATGCTCTGACATACCCACAATCACACATTGACCAGGACTGCAATACAACCCCTTGTCTATCTAATCAGTACTACTACAGGGATATGCATTTATTGCACATGGCACAGGGATAGTAGGGTGAGGGTTTGTCATGGCTCTCCTAATGTCAGCAATATCACTACCCCTTACAATGTATGGCAAGGTGTATTGTATTTGAAGAATGTGGCCTCAGTATGCTGTATCCTACAAATATACACACTCGCACACATAGACACACTTGCCAGGACTCAAAGGGTAACCCATGCCTATCTACTCATTTGTACAACAGTGTTATGCTGGTACTGCAAGCTCCAGGTAGCCCATAGGGTGAAGAGTGCAACAAGGTACATTTAATGTCAATTACAGCAGCAGCCATTTCTAACTATGGCAATGGGGGTTATAGTGGGTAAGAAGGCCTTTGGGGTATTATCAACTACAAGTTTACAAGCACAGACACTGTTATTCTCAGTAATGCACACTAACACATTTGTCAGTACTGGGGTGAACAGGTGCAGGTGTTCCTAGGTGTGTACCAGGCTAATGTCCATGGAGAGATGACAAGAGTAGGGGATGTGGGTACACTGGTATCATGCCACCTGACATTTGTCAGCAGGACTTCTATCAACTGATGCCACTTGAGTGATCCCTAGATTGACAGTAAAATGCAACATCCAATCATCTTGTTTTCTCTTGCAGAGGGCCAGTGATGTGCTCCAATTGACATTTATGCAACATATATTACATAACATGACCAGTATCTGGGCTGGAGACCTGTTATCAAGCATGTTCTGTTGACTGTGGTAGTCTAGTTGAGGTATCTATGGCATGTGGGTGAGGTCTCCTACTTGTGGCATTCAAAAACAGCTGGGCAGACATGTCAGTGTCAGTCAAGCATAGACTGCCTGTAAGCAGCCAAGATGGATACCTGAAATCTGCACATCTGTACAGAGGACAGACAGAAATCAGCTAGCCAACAGGTTATGCATTAGGATGAATGTTTTGACAGATAGACGTCTGACACTGATAGGTATACCATTGCTACATGACAGCAGCCCTCAATGACATGTCCTATACACATAG
>NC_056744.1:179662326-179722326 GCF_019279795.1 Protopterus annectens
TAGTCCACTATTGTTGTCAGACATGTGCTTCATTTCTCTAAGTGTAGGAGCATGCTCAGTATAACTTTCTGTACTGAGTGTGTGAATCCATTCCAGGTAGGTTGCACTCCGGTCCAGGATTTGGTGTTCTACACCTACAGCTAGTGACCTGTTTCTGCAGGATATCTGTAGGTAGGTTGACAATATGGAGTCACAATAGATGAAAAATAGTGGGATACTGCAACTATTGTGTCTGTGCTGCTTGTGTTACATGGTTGGTGTTAGCAGAGATATTCAGACATATGCACTGTTTTACACTGTGTTGTATTATGTCATCAGCTACTGACAGATATACTTATTTGCTCACAGTTATTTCCTGGGAAATACAAGATGAATGAAGTTGTGTCCAGTATTGTGGTCTGCAGCCTACATATTCTTGCACACTCATGCCATTCTGGAGGGGTAGCTGCAGAGACTTGCTGATCAGTCTGTGTAAATGGTCCAGCACCTTGGTACTCTGGTGGCCTAGGATCCCTGCTTGTTCATATATCAGCGTAATAGAATGGCCATATCCTGCTGTGGCCATACCTCTCCGCTGTACAGATTCAGCCAGGTTACCCAGAGGGAGGGCTCATATATCTGGTCAGTTCCTCTTCACATTGTGGCTTATGAGCAGGTTTGTAGCCACCCATTACTGAGTTTGCAGGCAGGCATAGTATGGGCACACATCAGAGTTTTAGACTTCACACACTCCATGACGTCCATGGTTCTGCACTCCCGTACTCTGTTATTCTAGCCTCTTCCTAACATTATGTGAGCAAAATCTGAGAAGTATCCATATTGTTGTACCTTCATCCCAGCAGTATATAGGGGTTGGTCCACAGTTCATGCAGTAGGACATGGTGGGCATGCTACTGGGATTTGTCAACATGGCCTTGCATTTGTGTTCTGTGGACTGTGTTATGTTGTTAGTTGAGACCCCATGAGGTAGCATACATTGGCAGTACGGGTGAGGCACAGGCCTTTGACAGAGGACTGTAGGACATTTGGTAGTGATGCAGGCCATCTGTAGGAGGCCAGTACATTCTGTCACTCCTACATTCCCAGGCTGTGAACCACTGGATTCCCATGGGGTGACACGGTAACTGTGCAAGGTGTTAATGGCAATAGTTCCTGTCCATATTAATCCATTGGTCTGGATGCTGGTAGGGCGCTGCTTACAGCTAGGGGCACACCTGCATGGGACACCTCTTCAGAATACTGCATTCTGTGGGTATTCCCATACAGAAGTGGACGTCATACTGCACTCATTCCCAACAGCAGGGATATGACCTGTGATAAACCTGTGGCTGATGATGGGGTGAGCTGAGTGCATGTGTGATATGGAAGCTTCTTGCAGCTGACTCACAGATATGCCTGGAATATTACCCTTATGCTGCCTTGTGCAGGAACACAGGCAGTCTCTCATTACTTCATAACTGTGCCTTTTGTGGTCTGCCAGTGATTGGCCAGACTACATGAGTATTCCATACTAAACAGACAACTAATGTGCTGCTAACCTGTATGTACAATTCCAAAGGTGTGTGCAGGTGACAGTTACATTTTATGTACTCTGTCTAGGGTACTTCCACCTGTATACAGTGTGTATGTCTGTGCCCACATTCATGGCATGTCTATCTCTTAGATGGTGACAGATGTTGACATCTGGACAGTGAGTATGGATGACTGCTGAATTGGTTATTGCTGGGATGCATTGCGGTTGGCACTGCAGTTGTTAGAACATGGCACTGTCATCAACAGTAATGGCCATAAGCCACAAAGACACAACCCTCCATGCCTATATGCTGACCACTTCCACACAATATAGAACACACAACAACCTAACACACGGACCCCTGCATATTGCATACATGCAACAATCTATCCTGTAAATTGGGCCAGCTCAGGTAATCTGTGTTCCACTGTTATTAAACCCACACGTACATGTAACTGCATTTATACATATGATTGTGGGGGTGGGGACACACCTGACAACTGTAAACATTTGTTATGACTGTACTGGTATGTCAGGTACACTGTTGGCTTCCATTTGTGTTGTATTTTGACCTATCATGCAAACTAGAGGCATATCAGTAGAGTACAGATCTTAGGTTTTATTGACCTACATTTCAGTTTCAGACTTCTTATCCTTCAGAACGAACATACAACTGGCAGACGTGTTGTAGTCTGTTTGTGTAGGTCTGGAAGGGGGCTGTTCACCATTGCCATCATTTGGAGGCCTTAGCACATCCTTTCTTTATGGTCATCTACATCTGTCCTGCTGGCTTAGGCTGGTGTTGGGTATATAATCCTCACTAACATGCATGTGTGTGTCCTATGGACACACATTTGGGCCACCACATGTACTGAAGTGGGATATGTCACCTTTTCTAGTACTGCCTACTTTGTTGACACCAGTGTTTGTTATGGATTTCATGTTGCCCATATAGGTGTCCACTATCTGCTGCCATCCTATTCAGCCACCCGATTCCCTTGCATGCTCACATCCATACCATAGATACAACTAGCGTAACATACTACATTCAGCAATTGATAGGAAGAGTGACTTACCTTGTGGCTGTGCCAGTATTGGTGCTGGAGGGCTGACTATGTCAGATGCACATAGTACACTCCCTATACATGGTAAAGCACAGTTAGTGTCATGTTTGGCATCCCTTTTACTGTATGTGTGAGTCAGAGAGAGGTGTCATTCCCTGGGTCCCTACCATGTCAGTGTATGTGCTATGTGCTGCCTCTTTGCCAAAGTTTGGGCATACCTGGCACTTCTCCTTCTGCCTACATGGGCAGGCTCAGGTTGTTCCTCCTCAGAGTCCCTCTGTGATTGTGATGGCCTTGGCAATGGTGGGGGGCTGTGTGGCCCTGCCCCATGTTGTTCCTGCTGCAGCTGTTTTTGCAGGATCATATTGTGTAGCATGGCACATACAATGAAAATTTGGGTACATGTAGCTGGAGAGTACTGCAAGGCTCCACCAGATATGTCTAGGCACCAGAACCATGACTTGAGCATCCCAAACACATACTCTATTATGATTCTGGTTTGTGCGTTTGCTTCAATATGGAGTTGTTGTTTGGGTGTGTCTGCATTTCTGATGGGTGTCATCAGCCATGGCTCCAGTGTGTAACCACCATCCCCCACCAGGTGGCCATATAGGATGTTCCCACTGGCAAATATCTGGTACATCTGTGTCATATGCCAGATGTGGGAGTTGTGATAGCTTCCAGGGCTGCCAGCACACACATTCAAGATAATGCCCTAGGCATTGCACATGATCTGGTAGTTGATGGAGGGGAAGCCCTTGCAGTTTATGTAGACCCTATCCCGCTCACAAGGTTTTGCTTTGATATGTATGTGCATGAAGTCTATAGCACCCACTACCTCAGGGTATTCTGCTATATGGTGGAAGAGACGCATACTATTGGTCAACGCCTCACAGGTGTTGAGGAAATATATGTGCTCACTGGCATGTGCTGACATGGCATCCAGGAACTGGTGGAGTACCCTGGATGCTGATACCTGTGAGATTCCCATGATATCCCCAGTCGGTCTTTGGAAGGTACCTGTGGCTAGTATTTTTAACCATACACATACCATGGTATCCACTGGGATGGGTTCCCCTCTGTTGGTTCTGTGTGCGAGGCATGATCGGCACAGCTCAACAGTTTTCTGTAGAATGTCCCTGTCCACCCTATAGCACTCCACTATCTCCAGCTCATGTAGCCCCTGGTAGATTACCCTGGATCTGTACAGTCTTCTTCTCCTCCTCCCTGTGGGTTGGTCATCAGCATTCACATCCTCACTACCCTCAGTCTCTTCCACATATTGATGTATGAGAGCAACAGCAGCCTCTAACATTTTGTTAGTTTTGTCAGGTAAAATTTCCCTGTCTGTATTCACCGGTGGTGTATAGTTTGTGAGAAAAAACAGAGTGAAAGGTGTTTGCATAGTTTATAGTAGTGTTCTGTGCTGGGCTTGACTGCTGCCTGTGTAATTGGCTGATTCTGATACATTTCACCTGTCAGTTATGCTAGTTCTCCTTGATTGCCTTCCTACTGTTGTTTTCCCTTTCCATTGCCTTCCCATTTAAGCCCAGAGGCACGGCACACATACCCAGTCCTCAGATGTGAGCAGAGCTGCTATTTCCTGTTTTTTTTTTTTTTTTGTTGTTTTTTTGTTTAAAACTCAGTGCGTGCTGCACACACCGATTTAGGCAATGTAAACACTGCTAGGCAACCTCAGGCACACACCACTTCCTTAGCTGTGCTTAGCTAAAGGCAAACACAGGCCACATAGCTCCAATAAGCTTACAACGTGCATGACACTCCCCCTTATGATGTCATCTGCCTCTTATACTTATACCATGGCGTTGCTGCACCTACACGGTTGGGTGCAAGCTAACACTGAGAGGAAATCTGTGATCGGTATCAGTCACCTCATTTGCATAAATCAGAATGCTAATTCACATTTACCACGCTCACACTGAGCCTTTCCTCTTAGCAGCCACTGTTTCCTGGTATTGTTGTCTTATGCATGCCATTGACTATCATGGCAAAATGCTGATTTGGGTTTAAAAGCTTATTTCTAACTTTTTTCTTATTTTCTGGCCGATCCCTTTTGCGCACCACTGCCCTATGCTTAAACAGCCAAAATTGGCCAAAGAAAAATTAAAAGTTATTTTTTATAATTTTGCAACTATTTCCTATGCCAATGGCCATATATTTGGCCATTGGCATGCCTACTACATTGAATACATGCTTTCTTTGGAGCTATCATGCCTCCGTTTTGTAATTTGCAGAAATGTATTTGGCTAGTGATTGAATACATTTCTGCAGGTTACACTATTCCTGCACAGATGCCTGCCTGCTTCCTGGATCGCTAATTCACCTCACTTGCATGGTTTTTACCAGCAAATGTGGTAATTAGAATGCAGGGGCTGTGTCCATGCAGGAATAGTGTAGGAGGGCTCGTTTATGTCCCGGGAGCTTGTTCCTGGATCTTTCGGCGGCCATATTGCGTGCAGCAGCAGCTCTTGCAAAATTCCTGCATGCCATGCAGAGCTTGCTGAATCCCAGGGTTGGTCTTTTCAACAACACATGCTGTTCATAACAAAGGTTACTTATCAGACACCTATAAAATAATTAAGAAAATGAAATTATATCATACAAAGTATCAATGGGACTACTATAAAACAATACATAATCAAATCCCAAATGACAACAGCAAGAAATTAATAATTCTCTCCATAAAGCAAACATCTCTTTCATTGCAATGGAAACTGTTCACATGGAAATATATTCATAGGTCCTTTATAATACCACATAAAATGGAAATAATGTTTAAACAAAATATAGGATGTTTGAGATGTAAAAGGCATATATTTTATGATTGCCATTTATTTAAACTATTTTGGGGTAAAGTTAATTTTTCTTGTAAATAGTTTGTAATGATAATTTTCATTTGTCTAAATCTTTGATTTTGTTTAATGCTCCCACACCTCAATGTGTTGCTAGAATAAAGTTTTCACTTTTATGGACACTACTGACTATAGCGTGCAAAACCATTACTACAAATTGGAAAAGTGAGACTTTACCCACATTTAAAAAATACAGAAATATTGTATTGAATATATCACAAATGGAAATGAGAACCATTAGAATGATAATAGAAATAACCACATCTTATTACAATTCATGGAAGAAAGTGAATGAAATAATGGACAGAAATGACTGTAATACCTCATGAAATTAAGTTTGAAATGTAAAAATGTGTGATATTTTTTAAACTTAAGACACCTTTGTAAGAGTTTATAGTTGTTGACTATATAGCTGTTAACCTGTGTAAATTATGCTTTATATTGCAAAGTTATGAAATTACATTCATTTTGTAAAATCGATAAAAACATTTAAGAAAAAAATAAACCACATGGGGGATTCCAAACATAAACAGGTTATATAACAAAAGGAAAAAAGTCATAGCCAGGATTAGAAAGTGCCATGTTCAGCATGATAAAACACCCTTATCATTCAAAACAAACAACTATGAGGGCAAATTAAATCTACTAAAGCAGAATTTGAGGTAAAGACAGTCTCCCAAATAAAGGACAACCACAAGGCTTTCTTTAGCTATGTCAGAAATCTCAAAGTCAGCAGACAGCAATGTACAGAACTGATTGCAAATGGATCCACCTACATACAGCCAGAAGCTATAGAAAATCTGCTGGCCAACCAATTCAGCTCCAGTTTTGCCCCCTCCCTTCCTCCCTCCCCTGGCTGCCCACCAGGAAGTGCCATCAAACATTACCCCTCCACACACTATTATTAGGCAGCAGGTTCTAGATGTGCTCTGTAAAAACACCATATCAGTGGGCCCTAATAATATCTCAGGATGCTTCCTAAATAACCTGAAACATGACCTACCAGGAGCACTGGAGTCACTGTTTAACTACAGCCTTCAGACAGGCATTGTTCCATATAAATGGAGAACTGAAATGGCCATCAACATACCCTGGGAGCTATACACCCATAAGTTTGACTAATCTCATATGCAAATGCATATGCCATCGAAATAATTGCCATGAAATAATTAATAAGGACATAGAAAACCTTCAAACACTGGACCGTACCCTGTTTGGTTTTATCAAGGGTAGATTATGATTCTGAACCCGGGGGACTTCTTTGAGAAAGTCGCCAAGGCAATGCATGAGGGCAACATTGTGCATGCTGCCTACCTGACACCTGGCTAAAGTATTTGATACAATGCCTCATGCAGGCATTGTAAAAAAAAAACTCATGCATATAAGCATAAACCCAATATGTTAACAGCAGGATGGCCAGTTGGCTCTTATGTAGGACCCAGGATGTTAGGATAGGACAGACAATCTCCACAAAGAGGCCAGAGTCCACTCAATTTTGCTATCTACTACTCCAAAGTCAAGGCCAATGTCAGGGGCCTCTGGCTGACTAAATTTACAGATGATTGCAAACTAGGAGCAGTCATAGTATCCTCACAAGATATTAACATCTTACAGGAAGAACTAACAAAGAAAAATGGTGGCAAAGCCACAGATTAAAAATAAATGTCAGTAAATGTGTATTAGTACCCTTTGGTAAGTCAGCCACCCCAGGAAATTACAACCCTATGAGTAGAACCAGTAGTCAGGGATTTAAGTACATATATAGATAGTAACTTGGCTTATAACCAGCATGTGTCTAAGGTAGTAAGGAAATTATTCTATGTTGATCAATGTATAAGCAAGGGCATGTCATTTAGGTCCAAGGAAGTCATTGTTCCACTGTATTCTTCCCTTATCAGGCCCATTATTGAGTACAACACCCCCTTCAGCATGTACCTGTCTAGACACATGCAACAACTGAAATGTCCACATAGTTCCTTACAAAAAGAATGTAGGGTGTGAATAGCATGTCCTATGCAGATCACCTCAAAGCTCTATCTCAGTACTCTGTTTCCTACAGACTGTTGAGACATGATCTATGCCTGGCATACAAGGCATCCTTGGATCATACTATGATGATCTTTTGCATATCTGCCAAAGGAAAACAGTATCAGAATTACTTGATCTAGGGATTTAAACTTTGCTTGTGACATAAATAGGACATGTTGGAGGGCTAAGGATGTGGACAATTCCCTTTCTTTGAAACAGGCTTCCCATACATGGGAAGCAGAGCTCTCCCATAATGCCTTTCAAGAGAAACCTGGACCAGTGGATAGGAAATCAGAATTACACTCCAGGTCTAGCACCTATGTCTCTATAGGGCAGATGCAGCCTAACTTACATATATCTCTTAAAATAACCTCTAAGGCACATAATATTGTTGGATACATTTGTGAAGCTTGGCCAGAAATAAAAGCCATCATATTAATTTGCAGGATACATTTGGGATGCTTTTCTAGACATATAAATCGCAGTGGTCATGAGACTGCTAGACACCTATAAACCATTCAGGAATGGTGAATGCTTTCCTTATTTATTTAGGTTGCTACTTTACTGCTACTGATTCTGTTTTACACACAGCAGTGTTGCAAATGTAGTTTAAATATATGTACAGGTAACCAATGAGATATAGTGAGATACATACAAAAAATGTTCTTGTCCGTGCATCAGATTGTATTATTACATACAGCAGTCTTTGCACTCGCAACATTTAAGCCCATTAGGTACAACTGTCTCATTTTCTATTTAGCAGAAAACCATGAGCCATGTTTGGTGAAGTGCACACTATTCACACACACACACACACACACACACACACACACACACACACACACACACACACACACACACACACACAAACATATGAGTGTACATGTGCATGTGTCCAAGGTTGTGAAGGTTGCATGTGAGTATGTGTGTGTGTGTGTGTGTGTGTGTGTGTGTGTGTGTGTGTGTGTGTGTGTGTGTGTGTGTGTAGGTAAACTTTGTGCATTATAATTATAGAATTTCTGCCACAATTTGATCTTATCAGTAACATGGCTATGTATGCCTAACAGGACTAAAATCCATTTTCTGATGGTTTTCTCTCAGTCTTGCATCTTTTTATCTAGAGTAGTTGATGTCAAGTGGTTTTCTTACATAATGTCAACAAAATTCAGCTATTGAGCTTTCTGCACAGTGCTATACTAATGTTTTTGGGAGAAATGTTTTGTTGCTTCCAACCTTCTTTAATTGTGTTTAGCAGCTCCTGCCTCTAAAATGACAAACATACTAGGAGGTAAATAAAGACATTGATGTATCTGGAAATGTCTATTTCTGTTTATTCACAGACAACTTCATTACAAAGCTTCAGATATCATTTCACTATTTATTTTTTGGAAATATAGATTTCAGAGCTTTGTTTCAGTTTAACTGGTATAATGATTCTTATCACCTTGAGTTATAAAATGACTCTGAAAAATTGCAGTACCATGAAAACTTTCACAGCAATTACTAAAAATATGACCATGCACTAGGTGTTTTAGGCAGTTATTTGCAAATAATTTGATGTACAGATAGAAAAAAATAATTTTGCTTCTGTTCCCACTGATTTTTTGCAATGAACCATACATGGCCAAAAACTGCATTTCTGCAATTGCTGAATCAATCTCTATATGAATCTAAACATTGCTGATGTGAAATTCTTTCTGCACAGTACTTATAATATTATTTGTATTAACTGTAGATACATAACAATGTTGCACTGTAGTATATAGTGGCAAATTAAGTATGCCTTGGACCCTGACAACCTGCAGTCCCCTCATGCTCATTGTTTAGGACCATGCAATGCATTCCTCTGACATTACCTGAAGTAACTCACAAATAAAAAAGTTTCTATAGTCTCATAATGTATCCCCACCAGCTCCTGCATACCTACTGGAATATACTTTTAACTCACTGTGCAGCAGCCTTGCAGTAAATGACACAATGAGTCTTTGTTTATACTTGAGCTCAAGCATTCACAGTGTGCATCCATGATGCTGATTCACAGCGTGTACCCATGATGTTGTACTGAGATATCAGGCCTTTGGCATATACTGTGTACACACAAACAGGTTCAAACATATATCATGTTACAACATCACTGTGAATGTTGTGCATGTAGAAAAAAGTTGTCCAACTATAAAAAATATAGACAGTGAAGGACAAGCTATATTTTCAGGGCAAGCCTTATGCATAGCCCAACTAGGTGGCTGTCAAGAATGCCAGGATTCTAGTGACTCTTGCTCAGTTAGAGTGTGTTGGAAGGATTCAGGAAAAAAATAAGTTGATGAACAATGCTAAATTTCTTCCCTTAATTACTATTTTTGTTCAATACATCTCTGGATGAATATATTTTTAAAAAACTATAACATACACTCCTGAAGCATTAAGAAATTCCATGGTCAGACCTCTGGCTTAATGCCGTTGTTTCCTCCATAGTTATCAAGGTATAGTATTACCCACTTAAAATGTGTTAAATTAGTAAATAAATGCAATAAAAGACTGAAGAGTAAGACAAACTTTCAGACAAATGAATAAAATTGTTATTTGGATGATGCAGGTAGGCCAGTATAGGGGTGGGGCATCAGGTGATGTGTGTGCATGGCAGGGGCCATGGAGACCCTTTGTCTAGTGTGCTAATTAAACTAAGTCCAGCTCTGGCTACTTTTTATTTTTATTTAAAAGTAGCTTGCATTTGAAACTTGGAAATCAAGAAATTCACCTTAGCAGCAAAGCTAGAGTGATGAATCTTGATGTCTATGTCGACAACTCAGAATGAGCAGTGTTATGATTGGGGAGACCTGATCATAATTCTTTGTAGTGTATGAAGCTTAAACCTGATTCCCTGCACTACAATATCAAAGAAAAAAGTCGGAGTGCTAAGTAAAGATTCATAGGTTAATAGATACCTAGGTAACTAGTAAGGAATCAGTCTGCAGACCTTTACAAAGCTAGCCAAAAAAAATTCAAAAGTTCCAACAAGCCTCAATGAGGGCAAGACAAGATAGACCAGGAGATAGTTTAAGACTCTCCATCAAATTATCTAGGTTTGTCTTTGACATGGCAATGTTGCAACTCTTTTTGACATATAGTGGAAGTTTATTCTGGAGGTGGAATGCATGTTGGGATATGTATCTATCAAGCCAACATGTCTTATTTATTTGTTGATGAAGGTTTAGTTCCTTTAACCAGGTGTGTGATTTCCCATTTATTATGTGAAGTAATAGTGAGGTTAAAGAGGGCTGGATCTTTCATAGCTCAAAAGACCACATTAATATTAGCATAGAGGAGTATACAAGAGATATAAAACTCATACCACTTACTATTGTCACATAGAGATAGGGCACCACACAACACCTTTGGTAAGTGCAAAGACCATTAAAACTTGTTAAAAATGTCATTCAGCAATAACAATAATAATAACAATAACAATAATAATAACCTGAATGAATGCTTAATAACAATAACAATAATAATAATAATCTGAATGAATGCTTAATTCAATTCAATTCAATTCAATGCTTAATGTTTTAAACCATTTTGCTCTTACTAAACCTCTTTTGTAAAACACTGAATGCTGTTATTGCTATATAACATTATGTCAGAAAGGTGGCTTAACAAACTTCCCCCAGATTCAGCAAGCTCTGCACGGAGTGCAGGAATAGTGCAAGAGCTGCTGCATGCAATATGGCCGACGAGCGATCCAGGAATGAGCTCCTGGGATGTGCACTAGTGCTCCTACACTATTCCTGCATGGACACCACTGCTATATGCTAATTACCATATTTGCTGGTGAAAACTATGCAAATGAGGGGAATTAGTGATCCAGGAAGTAGGCAGGCGTCTGTGCAGTAATAGTGTAACCTACAAAAATGTATTTGGTTACTAACCGAATACATTTCTGCAAATTACAAAATGGAGGCATGACAGCTCGAAAGAAAGCATGTATTTAATGTAGTAGGCTTGCCAATGGCCAAATATATGGCCATTGGCATGAGAAATAGTTGCAAAATTATAAAAAATAACTTTTATTTGATTTTTTTTTTGGGTTGATTTCAGCCGTTTAAGCATAGGGCAGTGGTGTACAAACGGGATCGGCCTGAAAATAAGAAAAAAGTGGAAATAAGCTTTTAAACACAAATTAGCATTTTGCCATTATAGTCAATGGCATGCATAAGACAACAATACCAGGGAATAGTGGTTGCTAAGAGGGAAGGCTCAGTGTGAGCGTGATAACTATGAATTAGTATACTGTTTTATGCAAATGAGGAGATTGATACTGAATCACAGATTTCCTCTCAGTGTTAACTTGCACCCAACTGTGTAGGTGCAGCAACACCATTGTATAAGTATAAGAGGTAGATGAATTCATAAGGGGGAGTGTCTTGCATGCTGTAAGCTTATTGGAGATCTGTGCCCGTGTTTGCCCTTAGCTAAGCACAGCTAAGGAAGGGGGTGTGTCTGAGCCTGCCTAGCAGTGTTTACATTGCCTAAATGGGTGTGCATGCTGCTCACCGGGTTTTAAACAAAAAAAAAAAAAAAACAGGAAATAGCAGCTCTTTTCACATCTGAGCACTGGGTATGTGCATCACACCTCAGGGATTAAACGGGAAGGCAGTGGGAAGGGAAAACAGCAGTAGGAAAGCAATCAAGGAGAACTAGCATAGCTGGCAGGTGAAATGTATCAGAATCAGCCAATTACACTTGGAACAGCCTAGCACACTATTATAAACTATGCAAACACCTTCCAGTCTGGTTTTTCCCACAAACTCTACACCACCAGTAAACACAGATGGGGAAATTTTACCTGACAGAACTAACAATGTTAGGGCCTGCTGTTGCTGTCATATATCAATATGTGCAAGAGGCTGAGGGTGGTGAGAATGTGAATGCTGATGACCAACCCACAGTGAGGAGAAGGAGAAGAGTGTGCAGACCCAGGGTAACCTACCAGGGGCTACATGAGCTGGAGATAGTTGAGCGCTATAGGGGGGACAGGGACATTATACAGCAAATTGATGAGCTGTGCCAGCCATACCTCGACACAGAACCAAATGAGCAGAACCCATCCTAGTGGATACCAAGATATGTGTAGGCTTAAGAATACAAGCCACACGTACATTCCAAAGGGCAACTGGGGATATCATGGGGATCTCACAGGCATCAGCATCCAGGGTACTCCACCAGTTCCTGGATGCCATGTCAGCACATTCCAGTGAGCACATATATTTCCTCAACACCCGTGAGGCACTGACAAGCAATATCCATCTCTTCCACCAAATAGCAGAATACCATGAGGGAGTGGGTGCTATAGACTGCACACACATACACATCAAAGCACCACCCGGTGACTGGAGTAGGATCTACATAAACCACAAGGACTTCCCCTCCATCAGCTGCCAGGTCATGTGCGATGCCCAGGGCATTATCTTGAATTTGTGTGCTGGCAGCCCTGGAAGCTATCCCGACTCCCACATCTGGCATATGACACAGCTGTACCAGATGTTTGCCAGTTGGGACATCCCATATGTCCACCTAGTGGGGGATGCTGGCTACTCACTGGAGCCGTGGCTGATGACACCCATCAGAAACGCACACACACCTGAACAAGAACTCCATAATGAGGCACACACATAAACCAGAATCATAATAGAGTGTGTGATTGGGATGCTCAAGTCACGTTTCCACTGCCTGGACATATCCGGTGGTGCCTTGCCATACTCTGCAGCTACATGTACACAAATGTTCATAGTATGTGCCATGCTACACAATATGAGCCTGCAAAAACAGTTGCAGCAGGAACAGCACGGGGAAAGGGCACACAGCTCCCCACCATTGCCAAGGCCATCACAGACACAGAGGGACTTGGAGGAGGAACAACCTGAGCCTGCCTATGTAGGTAGAAGAAGGCGTGCTCAGTATGCCTAGGCCTTGGCAAAGAGGCGACGCATAGCACATACAATGACATGGTAGGGACCCAGGGAATGACACCTCTCTCTGAGTTGCACATACAGTAAAAGTGATGCCAAACATGACACTACCTGTGCTTTACCATGTATAGGGAGTCTACTATGTGCATCTGACATAGTCAACCCTTCAGCACCGTTCTCAATACTGGCACAGCCACAAGGTAAGTCACAATTTCTGAATGGAGTAGTATGTTCTGATAGTTGTATCTATGGTATGGATGTGAGTATGCAAGGGATTCGATTGGTTATATGGGATGGCAGCAGATAGTGGACACCTATATGGGCAGCATGAAACCCATAACAAATATTAGTGTCAATATACTAGGCAGTACTAGACAACATGACAAATCCCACTGCAGTACATGTGGTGGCCCAAATGTGTGTCCATAGGACACACACATGCATGCCAGTGAGGCACACATACCCACCATCAGCCTCAGCCAGCAGGACAGGTATAGATGACCATTAAGAAAGGCTGGGATAAGGCCTTCAATTGAATGCAATGATTAACAGCCCCCCTCCAGACCTACACAGACAGAATACAACAGGTCTGCCAGTTGTATATTAGTTCTGAAGAGTAAGAAGTCTGAAACTGAAATGTAGGTCAATAATACCTAAGATCTGTACTCTACTGATATGCCTCCAGTCTGCATGATAGATCAGAATACAAAATGAAATAGAAGCCAACAGAGTACCTGAAATGCCAGTACAGTCATAGCAAATGTTTATAGTCGTCAGGTGTGCCCCCCCAACCCTATGTAGAAATGCAGTAACTTGTAAGTGTGAGGTGTAATAACAGTAGAGCACAGATTACCCAGCTGTCCCAATCTACAAAATAGTTTGTTGCATGTGTACAATATGCAGAGGTCCGTGTGTTAGGTTGTTGTGTCTTCAGTGTTGTCTGGAAGTGGTCAGCATGTAGGTAGTGCCAACCACAATGCTTCTTAGCAATACCCATGTCAGCAGTCATCCATACTCACAGTCCAGATGTCAATATCTGTCACCGTTTGAAGGATGGAAATGCCCTGAATGTGGGCCCAGACATACATACAGTAAACAGGTGGCAGTACCCTAGACAGAGTACATAAAATGTAACTGTCATCTGCATACAACCTTTGAGTTGTACATACAGGTTAGCAGCACATTAGTTGTCTGTGTAGTATGGAATACTGATGTAGTCTGGCCAATCACTGTCAGACCACAAAAGGTACAGTTATGAAGTAATGAGAGACTGCGTATCTCCCCGCACAAGGCAGCATAAGGGGAAAGTCCCCATGTATATCTGTGAGTCAGCTGCAAGTAGCTTCCATATCACACATGTACTCAGCTCACCCCACCATCAGCCACAGGTTTATCACAGGTCATATCCTTGCTGTTGAGAATGAGTACAGAATGACCCCCACTTCTGTATGGGAATATCCAGAGAATGTAGCATACTGAAGAGGTGTCCCATGCAGGTGTGTCCCTAGCTGTAAGCAGCACCTTGCCAGCATCCAAACCAATGGAAAATATGGACAGGAACTATTGCCATTAACACCTCGCACACTTACCCTGTCACCCCAGGGGAATCCATTGTCTCGCAGGCTGGGAAAGTAGGAGTGACATAATGCACTGTCCTGCTACAGATGGCCTGCATCACAACCAAATGACCTACAGTCCTCTGTCAAAGGCCTGTGCCTCACCTGTAGTTCCAATGTATGGTATCTCACGGGGTCCCAACTAACAAAATAACACAGTCAACAGAACACAAATGCAAGGTCATGTTGACAAATCCCAGTAGCATGCCCACCATGTCCTACTGCATGAACTGTGGACTGACCCCTAAATACTGTTTGGTTGAAGGGCCAGCTATAGTGATACTTTTCAGATATCGCTCGCATAATGTTAGGAAGAGGTAAAACCAGAGAGTGGAGGGGTGTAGAAGCATGGACGTCATGGAGTGTGTGAAGTTTGAAACTCTGATGTGGGCCCATACTGCCTCTGCCTGAAAACCCAGTAATCGGTGGCTACAAACCTGCTTGTAAACCACAATATGAAGGGAAACTAACCAGATATATGAGCCCTGCCTCTGGGTAACCTGGGTGAATCTGTACGGCTGAGAGGTATGGCCGCAGCAGGATATTGCCATTCTGTTACGTCAATATATGTACAAGAAAGGGATCTTTAGCCACCATAGTACCAAGTTTCTGGATCATTTACACAGACCCATCTACAAGTGTCTGCAGCTACCCCTCCATAATGGCATGAGTGTGCAAGAATATGTAGGCTGCAGACCACAATACTGGAAACAGCTTCATACATTTTGTATTTCCCAAGAAATAACTGTGAGCAAATAAGTATATCTGTCAGTAGTTAATGACATAATACATCACAGTGTAAAACAGTATATATGTCTGAATATCTCTGCTAGCACCAACCATGTAACACAAGCAGCACAGACAGCAATAGTTTCAGTATCCCACTATCTGTCACCCATTGTGACTCCATATTGTCAACCTATCTACAGATATCCTGCAGAAACAGGTTGCTAGCTGTAGGTGTAGAACACCAAACCCTAGACTGGAGTACAGCCCTACCTGAATGGATTCACACACTCAATACAGAAGGTATACTGGTCATGATCCTACACTCAGAGAAATGAAGTCCATGTCTGACAACACAGTGGACTATACATATCTTTCAGTTACAGATGTCTGTGCAGACACACCACATTGTACACCATTCATGCTTTGCACACACATTGGATATGAATACTCACACATATCCAAGGCCACACATTATAATATGTCAAACATATACACACAGAGATTTGGGGAAGAGAGAGACAGATAGTGACACAAAAATTTCCATTATGAGGCCTGTCCCACCCACCACACATCCAATTGGCAGATATCACATGATGTGCTGATGTCAGTCACTGTAGATGTTCCTTTTGGTAGCCCTCAGCCCTATAGTGTCTGTGGTGCTTGTGATAACTGTGTAACACGATAGTACAAATCAGTATTCATCTAGCATTTTTATACCCAGTCCTGTCAAATGTAAAGTTGTGTGTGACTGTGTGTGTGTGTGTGTGTGTGTGTGTGTGTGTGTGTGTGTGTGTGTGTGTGTGTGTGTGTGTGTGTGTGTGTGTGTGTGTGCATGTGCGTGTGTGTGTGTGTTTTCAGAGGAATGATTTATGGCCCTTTCACACACACTGCACTTCCCATGTTAGCAGTCATGCTGGTGTCAGTCACCTTGAAATAACCCTTTGGCCAAGGGCAAGCCCCATAAGCTCTGTGGCACTTGCGATAACTGCATAATACTATAATATAGCATACAAGTTAGGTAGGAGTTATAATCCCAGACATGGCAACTGTGAAACTGTATGTGTTTCTGTGAGTCTTTGATGACGCCTGAGTTTATGGACATTTACACTTACTACCCTCCCCTTACCCATCCTTTAGCACTGCTGCTGATGTTACTCATCTTCAAAGATACCTTTGGGCAGCTCTCCAACATATAAGCTCCATGGCGCTTGCGATAACTACATAATACTATAGTGTAGCATACTAGTTAGGTAGGAATTCTAATTCCAGACATGGAAACTGTGTGTTTTTGTGTGAGAGAGTGTGTGTCTTTGATGATACCTGATTTTATGGACATTCACACTTACTAATCTCCCTTTACCCCTCCTTTAGCACTGCTGCTGATGTTAGTAACCTTCAAAGATACCTTTGGTCAGCTTTCTAACATGTAAGCTCCATAGTGCTTGCAATAACTGCATAATACTATAGTGTAGCATACTAGTTAAGTAGGAGTTCTAATCCTAGACATGGCAACTGTGAAACCGTGTGTTTTTGTGTAAGACAGTGTGTGTTTGTGTGTGTGTGTCTTTGATGATACCTGGTTTTATGGACATTCACACTTACTACTCTCCCCTTACCCCTCCTTTAACACTGCTACTGATGTTACTCACCTTCAAAGATACCTTGACATAGCTCTCCAACATGTAAGCTCCATGGTGCATGCCATAAATGCAGAACAATGTAGTAGCAATAACTACATAGCTATGGGCTTGAATCTCATCTCTGGCAAGTATTTGTGTGTGTATATATGTCTACATATGTATGCCCGTACCTCAAATATTTTTGTCCCCATTTACACCCAGTACACATCTCAGTGCCTGATGTTAGCAGTCCTGCAGATATCATCCACCTTAGACGTACCTGCTGCCAACCCTAAACCATGTAAGGTCAGTGGTACAAGTGGTAAATGTGTAATGTAATGTTCCAAAAAGATTGTTAGATAGAGGTTTGAACCTCCCCCCTGGCAAATGTAAATGTGTGTGTAGGGTAAAATTATTTTGGGGATCTCTCACCCACTACATCAACCAATGCAAGTATTAACAAGGGCTGGTGATGTTCCTCACCTTAGAAGTACCTTTGGACAATATCAATCCTATAAGCTCTGTGGCACATGCAATACATCCGGCACACTATAGTAGCAATACATAGCAAGGTAGGAGTGTGAATCTCGGTACTGGTAAGCGTGTGCCTGTAATGAGTATCCTGTGGGGGGTTGCTGTGGCTGTGTAATAACAGGATCCATTGTGGGGTGGGTTTTGCTAAATTATTATGTTGAGGAGCTAGTATATGTCACAATGTCCACATTAAAAAGCCAACAGATGTCAAACACCAGAGAGGTTGGTGTAGAAAATCCACAGCCCTACATGTGACAGTATGGATTGGTGAACAATATAGGCTACTCTTCTATTACTCAGGGAACACTCTCCACCCACATATCATACACAAACACACTTGGTTAGGCAACAACCACTATATTTGTAGTTCCCTGCATATTGCCTCCCAGATAGTAACCATGCTGTGATAGCAGTGGACTACATGCCTGTTGACTTCAACAGTGCCACTGGCATCAGAAAGTACTTTGATTTGTTACATCTCCTGACTGAGTGTGTGTTATCCAGCAAGTAAAAGGACATGGCACCCTGTTCCATCCCCTCAGTAGCAAATAAATGTGTACTGTGGCCCTTTTGTCATGTTCCACACCGGACGCCTGCAACAACTGTAGAGTCTGAAAACATATCCCACAAAGGGAATCCCATGCCTTATATGCATGCCCTGTATAGACAGGCACCACTAACTTCACTATATACCCGTATCATGCTGTCAGTGTAGGTGCAATCATGACATCTGTTACATAGCCAAGTCTCACCAAATGAGGTCAGGAATGCTACATCAGAAGATAACAATCTCTCCATGCAACATGCCCCAGAGACCTCAAGAACACTTCCACATGTCAAAGAACATGCATGTGGGACATGTGCACAACGCAGCAACTGTCCATGTTATGGAATATAGATCACATACATGGGAACAGTGCACATCACTGGCCACCCACAATAGAAACCCAAATGAGTGGATAGTGAATACAATACCCTCCTCTGGGACTGCACCCCTGAGCTACACTGGGGACTATTGTCATGTGGCCTGATGCCAAGGTATTCCCTTGGCCTAGCCTTGTAGAGCCTTCAGGCCCATTCAGCTACTACATATATGTGAAACAATGAACCTATGGATCTCAGTACTGGCAAGTGTGTGTGTGTGTGTGTGTGCATGTGTGCATGTGTGTGTGTGTGTGTGTGTGTGTGTGTGTGCGTGTGTGCATGTGTGTGTGTGGAGATGAATGATTTTGAAGCCATTCACACTCACTACACCTCCCATTGCCCTACTATAGCACACCTGCTGATGTCATTCATCTTGAAATAACCCTTTGGACACATTTCAGCCCTATAAGCCCTGTGGTGCTTGCAATAATTGCATAATACTGTAGTGTAGCAAATTAGTTAGGTAGGAGTTTTACTCCTGGTCCTGGAAACGGTGATAATGTGTGTGTTTGTGTGTGTGTGTGTGTGTGTGTGTGTGTGTGTGTGTGTGTGTGTGTGTGTGTGTGTGTGTGTGTGTCTTTGCTGACATCTGATTTTGTGGACATTCACATTTACTACACTTCCCTTACCCCTCCTTTAGCACTGCTGTTGATGTCACTCACCTTCAAAGATACTTTTGTACAGATCTCCGACATGTAAGCTCTGTGGCACATGCGATAGTTGTGTAACACTGTAATATCAATACATAGCCAGGTAGGGGGTTGAAACTTAGTACTGGTTAAGGCGTGTGTGTGTGTGTGTGTGTGTGTGTGTGTGTGTGTGTGTGTGTGTGTGTGTGTGTGTGTGTGTGTGTGTGTGTGTGTGTGTGTGTGTGTGTGTGTGTGTGTGTGTGTGTGTGTGTGTGTGTGTGTGTGTGTAAAATGACAGGATACATTGTAGTGTGGGTTTTGCTACATTATTATATTGAGGAACTATATATCCCAATATCCACATTACAAGGCCAACAGTTTTCAAACACTGTAGAGGTTGTTGTAGACAATCCACAGCTATAAATGTCTACTGCCATATGCAATTACTATGTGACAGTATGGATTAGTAAACAATATAGGCAACCCTTATAATTGTCAGATGCCACTTTTCACCCATGGATCATACACAAACACGCTTGGTTCTTTCTGTCTTCCTTTCTTAATTTCTTTATGTCTCTCTCTCTCTCTCTCTCTCTCACTGTCTCTCTCTCTGTCTATCTGTCTCTCCCTCTCTGATAGATGTGGAAAAATACATCTGTTTTGCATAGGCAGCAGCTTGACATTTGTAAGTAATGCTCATGATCAGCTGATGGCCTGTGCATGAATTGGAGTCCCCCACTTACTAACTGCACGTGGAACAACCGTGGTATCATTCCTATAGCCAATTGCATGGAAACACACTCCTATAACTAAGAACTTCATGTGGGTGTTGGCTCTTTTCCTTCATTGTGAGCAGGACTTCATGTGGGTGTCTGACAAACAGCATCACAGAGGGTAGTTGGAAATACCTCTTACAACAAACACTGTGGAGATAGACCAACAAATAGGAGGGGAATGTTCCAGACATGGGGACAGAATGTAAGACAGAATCTGGACTGACTAGATTATTTCGGACAGAAAGAACACTCAGCGGCGATCTGTGCCTGACATATAAAACCATGTCCAACCCAGAATTAATGGACATGCTCCACCTCAAGAAATCTAAATCCCTTAGAGCTACACGTTCTAGAGATTTAAACCTGAGCACAGAAATAAATAGGATATGCTGGAGGGACAGATTAATATCCCAAAGACTCCCATCACTCTGGAACAAAATCCCAGTCCAGGTTAGGCAGATCCTCTGACTGACCCTCTTCAAGAGAAATCTTGACGAATGGATGGGAGATCGTAAGTATGCCCCTGGGATCTCTTCTGGGTCCCTGCTAGACAGAGGCACAATAAACTAACCGTAAAGGGACTATATTCTGTGAACTACTATTCATAGGCACAGTCTACAAATCTAAAAGGGTGGCGAATGCCAAACACACTCTGGCTAGGCTTATAAATGCCCTAGGGCAGATAGCCTAGTATCAACCTATGAACTTATGAACCTAAGTATTGCTGTTCTACATTTGAAATAATGTTGGTTTAACAGGGTTTTGTGTGGCTATGGCTGTTCTGCATGATTTAATGTCTGGCATGACAGTGTTATCTGGTTGAGAAAACTCTCACCTGTAGGACTATCTGCAGACTGGCCACAGTTTGGAGTCTTAGATGTGGTGTGTTACTCACACATTTTCTGTCTTTAAAAATGCAGTAGCATACTCTGATGATTGCAGTCAGTAAATGGTGACATCTATGTGTGTTACTGATTTTATATCCCTCAGAAGAGATGTCACAACAAACCCTGTTACACCAGTAATTTTCTCAGTTTATCACAGCAATATGTCAATATTGGCAATGTGTTTGTGCCTCTGTCCCCCAAGTCTGTCACCCTTTGTTCATATGTCATGCAGTAAGGGGTGCATATGTACAGTATATCATTATTTACTGACATCATTCCTGATAACAAGTCAGTGATATATCAGACTGCCAGACATGTTATGTATAGGAGGCCTTATATTTGAGGACAAAACCTGGACATTCTGTTGTAGTCTGTACAGTAGTGAGGTCTGTGTACGTATGGTGATTGTTGATAGAGTGTCAGTATTGTGTAGCAGTGTATTGTGACTGTTAGTTGGCCTGTGTACAAACAGTGGTAGATGCCAGTGTTCTTGGTCCTGGTCTATCTGACATTCCATGCTGTTCCAGTTTCAGGTACCCTATCAGCATCTATGTTTGTAGGGCCAGAGAGAGACATGTCCCACACAACAGTCAGACATCAGACTACACTGTGAATTAGGCCAGTATAAGTAGGGTTAGTGTGTGAGTGGAAAATATTAGGATGGTTTTGTTCACACAGTCCATATACTGTACTATTAATTAGGCTTACCATAATGTGACTGTGACTGTGTTGAGATTGGTTGTGGGTATGCACTTTCATACTGGTGTCTGTTACTCCATGCTGTTACATGCCTGTAGTGCCTGCTATATCTGCAATTACATGTGTATTCCCCCATAGGAAACTTGTGTTAGTGTTGTGGCAGTCTGGATGTAGTTTACACAGTGCTTGGTGACATGCCTAGCAGGTCAGTGTATTTACCTAGTGTGATGTTATGTCCAGATATTTGTCAGATGTACTGTTGCCTGGCCACCATATGTGTTGTGTATTTCTAAAAAAGCAGTGGGATGCTGTGAAGATGTATGTCACTAACTAGAGGGAAGTATGTGGGATTGGGACCTCTGCTCCTCCAGTTATTATGTGTTAGGACAGACAGGAGGGTGTGAATGCATCAATCATGTGAGCTTATCTACACCAGTATTTGTGATATATCCCCATTTTCATGGCTGTAAACATCCCATTTGTCAGGCTTGGTCCACATGTCTTGCAATAAGGAGTTCTGTGTCTACCTCTGGACTGACCAGATTGTTTCAGACTGTCCATGATTATTGGTCATATTTTTGCTGTATTCTACAGGATCATTATTCTGATTTGTGTGGTACTTCACTATGATGGTTTTATGATGTCTATCAGTAAATGATGACGTACATGTCAGTTTCAGAAGAGCCTTTTTACACGTCTGTTGACACAACCCCTGTTACTGTAGCGACATTCTACATTTATAACTGCAATACTTACATTATGTTCCTTTGCACTAAGAGGTTGTGAGTTATGTTGCTGAGGTATGGCTCCACTATATGTTATGGGCATATGTTTTTTAATATATATATATATATATATATATATATATATATATATATATATATATATATAAATATTTATGCATGTATGATGTATGTACATGTATACATATATTTATATATATATATATATATATATATATATATATATATATATATATATATATATATATATATATATATATATATATATATATATATATATATACATATATATATATATATATATATATATATATATATATATATATATATATATATATATATATATATATATGCCCATATCCTTGTTATGTGTAAACGAGTGTTGTATATACCTTCTCAAATATATCCCACCATATTTATATGATATGTGTATATTTAGATATAATAACATGACTGATTCAACACTATTTTCACTAACAAGTAGTAATTGTAGTAGTAAAAGCAGTTGTTCACTACTATTCAGTACATGTACTGAATTATATATTTGAAAAAGCAAAAGACATTTTTGTGGCTTAGTGGTTAAGTGCTGTGACTGTAGTTTAGAGGGTCCTGGGTTCAAGACCTGCAAGGGCTGTTTAGTTTGTTGCTAGGCAGAACAAGGACTGTTAGTTACAGAGTGGTTAAGGAAGTTTTGAGCAGCTTTAAGTGGGTTTGCATGGGTTTGCATGAAGCTAAGTGGTGCTAACGTGCGGTTAAACAAAAAGGTGCTTACACCATGTAGGCTTCACTTACCAGTGCGCAAATCTGCTTAGCATTTATATTTAAGTAATGCTTACACCTGCTAAGCATATCTCAGCCCTGGTAACCAGTGATCACATTCCAGTCTGATAAAATAGTAGGGTAATGACATCTTTAATAAGTGTATATAATTCCATGTACATAACATGCTTCTATGTGCTGTCATTACAGTAGTAAGGGGTGTGAGTATACTGTATGGGACACCTGAGTATACATGGCTAGTACCACAATCTTTTCTCTTTGTATGTGTTTCATACATGGGTAGTATCCCAGGTTATATGCAGTCACACTTGCATATATTCTGTCATTACGTTACTACTTTTAACACTGTTCTACAAATGGGTAGATAGGCATGGGGTAACCTCTGAGTCCTGGCAAATGTGTGTGTGTGTGTGTGTGTGTGTGTGTGTGTGTGTGTGTGTGTGTGTGTGTGTGTGTGTGTGTGTGTGTGTGTCTGTGTGTGTGTGTAGAAGTAAACCAAAACATACAGGTCTAAATCAAAGCTTAATGTGGATATTAGGAGTGTACACACCCTTGTTGACATGCCAGCCTCTTCTATGATATGCAATGGGGCCACAATACTGCACCTGAAGCTTGCAGTACCAGCATAACACTGTTCTACAAATGGGTAGATAGGCATGGGGTAACCTCTGAGTCCTGGCAAATGTGTGTGTGTGTGTGTGTGTGTGTGTGTGTGTGTGTGTGTGTGTGTGTGTGTGTGTGTGTGTGTGTGTGTGTGTGTCTGGGTTACAGCCATGTGCGCAAGTATGTTCTAATAATACTACACCCAGGCCAATCTATAACACCTACCCCTCTAGGCTCTAACCAAGAAAACCCAACACAAACTGCTAATGCCTTTAATTCTTTCTTTACAGATACCATTCAAACTCTAACTAAGCAATTATCTCCTACTTCCCCCAATCTAACCACCTCTTCCACTTTCCCTATTCCATTACTTCAGCTAAAACCAGTTCCTACATCCTTTATTTGTTCTCTACTAGAAAAATTGAAACCTACCACCCCCTCTGCTGACCATCTACCTGCTGAGTACCTGCAAAAAGGTGCCAAAGCCATAGCCCTCCCCATTTCCATACTCATAAACAGAACTATATCCAAAGGAAATATCCCATCTATCTGGAAAATCTCACACATCATCCCCCTTCATAAAGGTGGTAACTCTATCGACATCTCAAACTATAGACCAATAGCCTTACTCTCTCCACTAGCAAAAATAATGGAAAAATGTGTCCATAAGCAAGTACTCACCCATCTAATTGATAATAACTTACTTGCCAACTGTCAACATGGATTTAGACCTAACCACAGCACCACCACAGCCCTCCTCTCCTTCACAGACTGTATAAATTCTAACCGTAATAACAATACCCTTTCCTCCTCTGTCTTCATTGATTTATCTAAGGCTTTTGATATGGTTAATCACCAGCTCCTTATTGAAATACTTAAAACTCTTTCTCTTGATTCTCTAGCATTACAATGGTTTAAATCCTACTTAGACAATAGACAACAAGCAGTACTATGGGAAGGTAACCTATCCTCTCACCTCCCAGGGCTCCATTTTAGGCCCACTGTTATTTTCCATTTTCATTAATGACCTCCACCTAGCAATCCCACATGCCACCTGCATTCAATATGGAGATGACTCCACTATTATTTGCTCAGCTAATACCCCTGCCGAGCTACAATCTCTTACACAAAATGCATTTAACACAGTGGAGCAATGGTTTTTAAACCGTTGCCTTTTACTTAACCCAAAAAAAAACAAACTCCTACTTTTTACTCCTACTCGTAGGACTGCCCCTCTTCACTTTACTCTTACATCCAACAATGGGACTCTCATATCTCCTGATGTAACCACCAAACTTCTTGGAATTACTATAGATAATAATCTAAACTTTGACACTCGTACTAACATCACTATAAAAACAGTAAATAATAAACTGGGATCCCTTTACAGAATCAAACCCTTCCTCACTCCCACAACCAAAATCGTTATAGCTAGAACTCATTTAATCACTACCTTACTCTATGCCTCACCCATATACACCAATCTCTCAAAACATAACCTAAACAAACTTGCTACTGCCTATCACTCCATTGCTAGATTTGCCACAGGTTCTCCTTTTCGTACACATCACTGCAACAACCTAAAACAACTAGGATGGCTTGAGTTTTCAAAACCAGATACTATCTCAACAACTCATTATTATCCATAAGAGCTTGTACTACCCCACCTATACACCTATACTAACTACCCTCATCACCCCCTATAACAATCTCAAGAACCTACGCTCCTCCAATAAGCCACTTATTACTATCAACAAATCCAACAACTCAGCTGGAGATTCTCTGTTCTCTAACTCCATAGGCAAACACTGGAACAAACTTCCCTCTGAACTCCTATCTCTGACCTCCACAAGACTCTTTAAACTAAGAATAAAACAATTTCTCAGTTCTCACTGGCTTTGTCCTTGTACTAACCCTGACTAAATATCTTCTCTGCTCCTAGCAAGAGTATATTCCACCAATTTACATACTCTTGCTGCCTCTTAGATACCTTTATCTCACTATATCATATGATACATTTCTATAATTTATCAACAGTATATACTTTCTGTTATCCTGCTACCAATCGAAAACTACTAATTTGTTTCTATTTCTATTGCATTGCATATCACCTCAGCACAACCTAGGTATCCTTGTAATGTCAACTGAACCTAATCAGTATGTCTGCATTCTGCTTGACCCTTTTTAATTATTATTATAATTCTTTTAATTTGAAACAATTTATTACAGTCATATATTGTGTATGTGAATGGCTGTAACTGTTTAGAGCTATTTTACTACTGTTATTTTGCTTTGAACTTATTATTTTTTACTGTATAAAGTTTTCTGTGCTGGAGCTTTTCTCCCCGGGCCTCTACTGAAAATGGATTTTATTCCAGTTAGACTAGCCCGGTCAACAAATGTACAATAAAATAAAAAATTCGTTAACATTGCAAACACCTGATATGTGACATATGACCTGTGCAATCCAATGCATTATCAAACAAATGTTTTAGTCGTGCAGATGCTGAATGAGATGCATATGATATGTGGTTTGCATAAGTGTGTCCACCCTTAACACAATGGTTTGTTGAAGCACCTGTTAAGTGAACTACAGGAGTCACTATTCCTGGATGGGGTATACTAGCATGGCTCATCTTTACTTGCCATTATTTGGTCACTCTGTCCTACAAATGTCCCACAACTCTGCCAGATTGCAATGTCAGCTCATGTGCACAGCCCTTGGAGGTCACACAGTGGCTTCACTATTGCTGTAGAGTCAGGGTTATGTCTGGCACAATTCATAACCTTCACTGTATTCAGATACAGCCATTCTTAGCAAGCTCTGGATGTATGCTTCAGTTCACTGTTGTGCTTCAAGCAGAAACCCCTCCCCATTCTCAGCTTTATTGCAGATTCTTGACAACTATGAGCCACACATGAGTGTTAGTTTGCAGTGTTCCAAATTCCAAACACCATGTGTACCGGCCTAGTTCCAGCTAATGAACAGCAAACCTAAAGGTTTACACTGGCACCAGCAAGCTAAATATTGGGATGGTGGCCCTGAGGTGGAGTGAGGTGTTGCTTGTGCATGACATGTAGCTTTATGAATACTGTCTGTAAGTTTGAACCTTGGTCTCATAACACCATTACACATTGCAACATATGCCTTTGGGAGACTTGATGTTATGCTTATGCTACCTGTAGAGAGCCCTGGATAATGTATCATGTGGGACAACTCTTCCGTCTGATTACCCTAACCCATAGGCCTCACTTATGCAGAATCCAGGCAATTGTCGACACAGGTACTGCACAGGCAGTACTTGCTAGGCATTCCTGCAAGTCCCTCAGTGTTGTTGTATGTTTCTGGGCAGCCTCCATGACCAGTTTGCAACATGATTTGTCATCTTTTTTGGATAGGCATCTGTTTATTTTCTGCATCATTGTTGTCCCATACATCATACACACGGACATGACTGTCTGCACTGTTTGCCATGGTATATGCAATGGTGAGGTAAGGCAACCTTTCCCACTCCTGAGTGCTACCTTTCGGATATGGGATCCATTTCATGGTTTGTCAGATGTGTGCAAGCCACGCCTGCCTCTGTTGCAGGTGAGTGGGCAAATGTCACGGACATACTTCTTGGACAGCAGACCATGACTTGGTGTGACATTGAGGCCCTGTACTTGATGGAAAGTGTGCACTCAAGAAGAGTGAATGCTGTCAGTACATCACAAGCTGCTTCCTTAATATGTTATTTGAAATGTGTGCACACATATGCTTCCAGTATTTGTTAAGGTATGTATTCCCCATATATGTTGTCTTAACATAGGATTCCATATTACACATTTATTGCTCATGTTAGGGTCACATTACAGGTTGTAAAAGGTGTGGAATGTGGTATTGTGATTTGCCGTTGTTTATATCAGGAACAGTGTCCATTGTAATAGTGGTGTATACACTGTTGTAGCCACTGTATATGGATAATGTTTCAGACATGTCCCTACAGTAGGCCATTTGTCCCACAATTATGTTCATCTCTGTCCACACATCTTGCAGTGACAGGTAGTTAGGTATACTGCTGGATTCTTACATACGCTTCAGATATGCCACCATGGTGACCACTGTGATGCAGTGCAGTTAACACCAAAAATAGGTGAACATGTACAGCATGCATCATGGGTAGTTGTGTTAAATGTGTGCATAGCAAATAGCACAGCCATAACATGGCTGGTGTACTGGCAAACCTGAACAAAACAACTCCATATTCACCAGCTACAGGCTGCTGCCCTAGTTGTATACCAGAGAGACCTAAAGAGTTGTGAGAGAGAAGTAATGTCAGTAGCCACACCTGTGGCATTGGTACAGAGTGGGAGCAGCATTTCAGCACATCGACAGTACAAACCCACAATACTAGAGATTATGCACATCTGTTCATTACTACACTGCACTAACAGACTATCTTATCTGACATATGCATGTAGATACTTTACAGATGAAAATGGATAAGCAACAGTGGTCTAGTAATGTTCCCTGGGGCCTTACATGCATGCTCCTCATCCATTGTGTAGGTGGCACCCACCTTCACAATTCTGTCTTCAGTTTGCTGGCTTGGCCGGCAGGCGGGTGCCCCAAGGCTGGTGAGGAGCTCCTCAGCATGTCAGTGGGGGCTGGATGGCATGACCCCCACCTGTGGCTAGCTGGTCCCCCCTAACTGCAGCAGCATGCTGACAGGCATAGCACATCAGATATGTGCATCGATGCCACACCTGATCATAATTTCGGTTGTGCAGGCCGATATCATTTACCCTGTGGATGAGCTCATTCCACAGTGCGGTCCTCTCCTGCAGATCCTGGACCCTGCTGCCAAAGAGGATGGGATGATGCATGATGATGTACTGGATGATTGCATCGTTTTCCAGGTTTGTGAATACAGGCAGATGTTACCGGGACATTGTACCTGGAAGACATAAACAGGAATAAAGGTCACAGGACCTCATACAGTTGTCCATGTGCACATCAACAGTGGATATTACTTGCAAATAATCCAGACTATACCATAACACTGTAAGTTATCATGGCTTTGACATCTTGCATTACACTCCTGGCCCTGACTTGTCCAGTTCTCCCAATGTTGGGCACTTAATGGCATAATCCGCTATTCACCATTCATTTCTGTGTAGAAGGATGACAGTGGCCATCTTCCATGTGGATGGTGGCATGTGTGTGTTTGACTGTACTGTGTGATGGAACTGTGAGCACATACCTGTGTTCATGTAGGAGGTAAACTGTGATGTTCGTATGGCCCATGGAGACTTGCTGTTGGTGCCATCAGTCGGCATTATATCCATGCTCACCATTGATGTGGCCAGGAGTGTGAGTGATGTGCATATCCTCCTGTACTAATGTTGTGGACAGAGTGCCACTGTTCCCACCTATCCTGTCTGATGCAGGTTGTCTGTATCCATAGCATGTGTGTGTGAGGTGTGCTTTACCCCGAGTACAGGTTGACTTGTGTTACTGGCTCTGAGATTGCGTATATATGTGTAGACATGGTTGCAATTGGCCTTTGTAGTTTGGATATGTCTGATTTCTAGTCATAGTCAGCCTTACAGGAAGTCACCTGTGAACCTACATGCTTGCTCAGATAGAGGTGCACTTGCTTCCAAGTTGTGGTCTGCACATATGTGTCCCTGTACAGCTACTATAGCAACCTATTATGTGATTTGTGTCTTGGTGCTGTCCACCAAGGGGGATTACTCTATCATTGGTGGAGGATGGTTGTACAGGTAAGGTACTGCTGATTCCATATAACTACAGTGAATATGATGTCTACACACCCCTGTTACAATGCATGGTACTTGTGCAATTGGAACATGACCCCACAAAAGCACATGTCAACACAATCCCCGCCTGTGATGTGTCCTATAGCCTGCTCAGTTCAATAAGGAACATAACTTGCCCTGTGGAAACATATGGGAATTAATACTCAGTACAGTAAGGCAGTTGAATGTGTGCGCACACCCTTACACTGATATATTGTGAAAATGTCATATTACATCTTCACTTGGTAATGGTTGCTCACCTTCCTTAAAACACCTTTGT
Source organism: Protopterus annectens (assembly GCF_019279795.1). NCBI lineage: Eukaryota > Metazoa > Chordata > Ceratodontiformes > Protopteridae > Protopterus > Protopterus annectens. The sequence goes on from NC_056744.1 coordinate 179,692,392, forward strand.
TTATTTTTCAATAGAATTGTACAGGTTATGGGTCACATTTGAGGTGAGAAATGTTTTGACATGACTTTCTGTAGTCTCATTGGCATAAAGCAGACAGGCCTGGCATTCCAACAGGGGTGTGAACCCTTTGATATTCAATATATATAGGTGTTGATATAGCTGTTAGTGGTAGGCAAGGACAGTGGGTCATAACACAGTTGTACACTTCTTTGATTACTACGTGATAAACATGCCTACATACTGTAGTACCCATACCAGTGTCATGACAATGCAACAATCAGTAGCAGTAAACATTTTATTTTGTTGTATGCAGTGACAGTAATATTACACACATGTGCAACATGCACATCCTATTTTCCAGACTGCTTGTGACTCATGTTATTACTTCTGTGCTTTTCAGCTGAACATATGCATACATACACATGCTCAGGGGATACCTGGTACACATTTGTGTTCTATGTCATTATGGCACACTGTATTTACAGTCTTGCAGCTCAATCATACATCTCAACCTGTTATATCAGGACTTCTGGTTATTGGTTCACATCACTGGGTGACAAAGCAGGGAAGTCAATTTTGATAAAGTATTAATATAGCTATAACACAAGTATGTGTGTAAGTGATTACAGATATCTGTCACAACTGTGAGCATTGCCAGAAGAACACTGTGCCGTTGAATGTTATTAATTCAATATATCACATGCAGTTTAACACACACATCTGCAAAAGTGCTTTACTATGCTCATGCCCAATATAGGTATCCTAGATTTACAATACAAACATGTATAATACTCATATTCACAGGTAACATGGATATGGGCAACATCCGATTAACTGGCCTAGCAGTGGCACAGACACGACTGTTCGACAGACACTCTAGTAGTTGCCATATGTGAGCTGTCCTTTCCCAGGGTGTGTCAGGCTCCTCAGCTGTGACCCAAACTATCCACCTTTTAGAGCATCACATGTGGACAAAGCCTAACATTAGGGGGGGATATATAGGGACAGATCACAGATATGCCTATTACAAACCTATGAAGTTTATAGCATGAAACAGTTCACATCACCATGACTGTTCTGAAGGTGGTGGGGTTTGAAACTCATATGTCTGTCATGACTTCACTACTTCCACCTTCAGCTATTTGCTAGACTAATATAGATGTTTGGAGTAACATAACAAATGCTATGATGGCTCAATCTTGACATTCTATGAAGATCTGCACAGTTGACAGGTATGGCTCACTGCAGACAGAGCCAGATGCTACGTCCATAGCATTTGTTCAGCAGGACATCATTACAGCAAGTATTGATGGCACATACACATCTTTCATAATCATCTATGCTATTATTACAGACCAAGTACTACATTCAATTACATGCTTACATGTTCCACATACCTGGTTTATCTTCAGGTTCCTTCAGTATACAGGATGTCTTCTTGTTTCTTATTTCTTATTTTGAGGTTTTGTTTATGTGCTTTTCTCTCTCTTTCTCTCTCTCTCTCTCTCTCTCTCTCTCTCCCCACTACTGGGATCAAGCTTGTTTGAATAGTTTGAAGCATGGCCTTTGTAGGTGATGCTCATGTTCAGGTGATGGCCTCTGTACCATTTGCTGTTCCCCACTTGCTAATTGCATGCAGGCAGCTGTGTAGTTCTTCCAATATCCAATGCCATAGCAACCCACCACTATAAATAACTACATCATGTCCCTTTACCTTTTCTTGTATGGAAGACATCCTCCATGTGTGGGGGCAACAGTGTTACAGACAGCAGGTAGGAATGCCTCTTACAACAGGACTTGTGGGCACAGGCCAACTACATGTTTGTATAAGGTTCCAGACCTAGGAACAGTGTGTGAATATTGCTGTTATATGCGTTGAATACTGCTAGTTTTACATGATTTGTGTGTACATTTTAGTTCTGCATGGGAATGCAGTCTATCTGCATAGATCTCAACTGTGGACCTAACCACATCATGGCCAGAGGACTGGCTGTTATGTTTTGTCTGTTCCCCACACAGGTCTTGTCCCTGACATATCAGTGGCATTCTCTCCATTGATCGCTATCAGTACATGACAACATCTATTTGTGTTTCTGACTTCATATTCTTGAGTAAGGGTATGTTTCAACCAATCCTGTAACACCAGCAACTTTCACAGTGTATAACAGCAATATTTCAAATATGGCCCTGTGTTTCAGCCTCTGTCCTCCACCTATATATCAGGCTTTGTCCAGATGTCATGCAGTAAGATCTTGATAGCTATGGTCTATCATTACTGAGTTCTGACATTCCTGCTATCATTCCAGTGATGTTGTGGACCCCCACACAAGTTGTGAGGTAGGGTCTATATATATATACATATATATATATATATATATATATATATATATATATATATATATATATATATAAGGTCTACAGATGGACAAAACATGTGTGACCCTGTACAGTCTGGAGGTCAGTGTGTAGAGAACACTGTTATATGCCCTTTAAGACATTTTATGGGGGAGGGATATTACATGTTTTTAACCTAGGCTGTTACAAAATGTCAGTAATAAGAAACATAAAGGTATATGGCTGTACATTTTCATACATTTCTCCATGGGAACATTGGTGGGGTAGAGCTTACTGTCTTGCACACAGTTCTGTTTGTCAGTGTGATAGTAACATTTTAAGTTAAGCATTGTTATGTAACAGATACATTTACATTGTGACAATTGATACTTTTCCCCCAGGGGTTGACTACAGAGTGTAATTGGAGGCTGTTGAACTACACCTGTAATTAAGTGTTGATTGATTCTTATCTTCAAAGTAAGTGTGTTTTTTTACTGTTGTACTACTTGAAGGCTTTAGCCTAGACAGCAAAGTATGTTATTCCTCAAAATGAATGAAAATAGCAAAGCTGCCAAAAGATAAGAACTTGTTTATTAAAACAATAAAATTGAATCACAGGCTACCTGTTTCATTTAAACTGTGTAAACTTCCTCCGACAACTGGCTAAAACACATTACTTATTTAAATAATAGTTGTCTGTCTCTGATTGGATAAAAGCTTTGACCATAAGGAACCCCTTAAGTACCATCACTAAATGATTCTTTGTATGTTCTACACATGTTGAAAGTCAAACAAGTACAAAATAAATAAATAATGAATAGATACATGAACAACAAAATATTTTATATTGCTAAAAATGTACATAAGATAATATGAAAAATGTGTATGCATATGTAAATGGATAATAATGAAGTACTAAAAATACTTATTTAAAACACACCTATTTTTCATACTCAAAACTGAACTTAAATCTATTGAACCTAAATTAAAACCTATGAAGTAACAAGTCGAAGAAATCAGTTCTCTTTCTTTCTTTCAAGAGCCTTTAATTTCAATGCAGGAATAATAGTCTGGCAGTATATATAGATATATGCATATACATATATAAATACATTTTCCACTCTGTTAAATGACTGTGCTGCATGTTATGTTTGAGAAAACATCACACATATCTAAAGCTCAGATAGCTTAGTGGTAACATGCTATGGTGTGCAGGGTTCTGTGTCCGAGACTTGAAAAGCTGTGTATTTCGTTGCTGTGCAGAACAAGGCTGTTGGATACAGAGTGATTAAGGCACTTTTAAGCACTTGTAAGTGAGTTTGCACAGGTTTGCACAGTGGTAAGCAATGCTAACTTCTGGATAAATATGCTTACAGTTTGCCTTAAAAGTGCTTAATCTGTGTAGGCCTTGCTGAGCACCACACAGACTTAATCCCACATACTACTGCTTAAAAGTGCTTACTCCCACTTACCCCCACCCTAATTTATTTAAAAGAAAAAAGGGGGTGATACAGTGGTGAAAAATGGGCACTCAGAGGGAAAGACAATAGGGAAAGTAGCTAGAGATGTGCAGGACAGGTGTAGGGAAGGTCCATATCTTTCCATTTCTTCTACAGCAACAGCTCTGCATATATACTGAATTTGGAGGTATATTTGGACACTCAAACCCTTGAGAGAGGGATGAGGACAACAATAATGTGGTGTGAAGCTAATTAGACAAGATTACAAGTGTCCAGTGGACACGTGTGAAATGGACAGCTATGTATTGGACAACATTTTTTTTGGGAACAGATTGCCCTTTTTTTTTTAAGGTGAGAGTAGGATGTTCGGGAAAGATAGTAGGTATATTTGGGGAGGTAGGTTGGGTAGGAAGACAGACAAGACAGACAAGACAGCATACAGGGGCAGTATATGACACATGTGAAGGATAAACACCTTGGATGGGGAGGGGTATTTGTAATCGGAAGCCCATGAGCCCACAAATGGAAACAGTGGGACTGAGGTCCCCACCCATTGGCAGTCACCACTGCACCTTCACGGCCCTGAAGGTGGTTGTGCTGGGGACTGAGCTTGAGAGGCAGGCTGAACCTCTAATTGTGCTGCACAGCCCTCAAGCTGGCATAGCAGATCTCCATACTCCTTTCAGAGCTTGCTACACACCAAACCCCAGACCTGGCTTCGGGTGATAGTATCCTGTCCATGTCCAATCCTGGGGGAGGGACGAGCCCCATCCCCTGAGGTGGTTCCACCCAAAGTTGGTGCAGGACCAGCAGACGAGGAGGTCCTGGGGTGGGTCCCAGACATGCTGGCACCTGGTGCCATGGCCAGTTGAGGTGGGAGAGGTGGGTCCGCTGGGACCGGCCTTCCCAAACGTGCTATGGTGTTATGGTTTTAGAACGTATGTGGGTTAGTAATAGTCAATACAATCCAGGATTAGTTATAACAGCATGCATAGATATTCCCATTAACCCAAAACAACAGATTTGAACAGCTGCATAGCAAACAGAACACATGCATATATGGAACTACAGTGGCCATTACAACTGCATGCAGGTTACATAGATAGCAACAGGCCACCAATGACAGTATTTCAACATGGAATATTAATAGAAACACATTTCAATATTTGTTGAACAATAGGACATATGTCCCAACAGTAGGTATGGTGTAAAACATACCCATTGATTTGTGTGTTTAGATTATTGTTGCAGATATGGTGGGGGGGGAGATGTCATTTAACAACTTGTATATCTTTACAGTACTCACAAATTTAACAATCATTGCTCTGATCATTAATCTACAGGTATTATTACAATACCCTATGGCCTTGGTTTGGGCAGTGGTATGTTTCTACACAGTGTATACTTCAACTGTCTTATAGCTAAATTCTACTTCTCTTACCTGTGGAGGGAATGTTTGTTAACACTACCTGACTGTTTCTACACATATTTCCAGATTCCTAGTCATAATTCTGCACTGACCTCTCAACCTCTTAATACAAACAAGCTGTACAAAGCTTGACAAACTGGGGGTAGAAATAGGGACATATTTTAAATATTGCTCTTATAAACGTTTAGAAAGTTGCTAGAGTAACAGGATTTATTTTAACATACATTTTCTGAAAGATCTGAAGTCTGAAACTCAAATGTATGTCATTATTTAGTGATTACAATTCTGAGATCATCCCAGTGATTTACCAGGAAAATAGAGGAACAGGCCAAAAATATAAGGCAAATATCTGGACATTCTGCAGAAATCTGTACAGTTGAGAGGTATGATTATATATACAGCTTACTACCACTCCCGGAATTCGAACCATGGCTGTGTGTGCTAAAAATGCAATAATCTGTCTTTTATTTGAGTGAGCTATTTAGAAACTACTGCTATTTCATTGAGTGTTTTCTAAGTATCTCTTGGTTTTACAATCTGACTTTTTAATTACAACATTCTTATACAGACATTCCTAGACATATTTTTTATGTAGCACAGTGTGAGAAACAGTTGACACAACAGTACTATTTACATACCAGATCTTGGTGAATGCAACATGTGAGGCCACACAATACCAGAGTAAACACAACCAGTCCAGGATTTAGAACTTTATTGCTAGGCAGTTACACTTTTATTTAAATATTACTTATATGGGTCTATTACTGTCATATTGTCTGGTTTATTCAGTACAAACCATACACATTTTTTATAGTGCCAGGTGATATTTTACTCCTTTATATTTATTTGGTATAACTACTACAAATAGGATTGTTACTCAACAGCCTCGTGACACAGCCTTTGCAACCTGCTGGCATGGGCTTCCTCATTCACAGCTCGCTCAGCTGCAGCTGTAATGAAAATAGAGAAACATTTATGCATCCCTATCCATCACATACACATGCCGGACTTTGGTAAACAATTATTGCTATGAATACTTACACACTGCTGGAACATCTCCCTTATCTCTTGCTTCTTGGACCCACTGTTCCAAGAGCTACCTCTTCCTCTATTTCAAGTTGGCATAGTGGTGCTAGACCTGCTCACCAGTCCGAGGGATACTAGTGGCACTGGTGAGATCACGGGTGAGACTTTCCCATGCTTCCGCTTTATATTGGGAGCCCTCGTACTGGTCCTGCAGCAGTCTCATGTCATGTTTTTTTACCAGGAGTCCTACCATGACCTTGGACTACTGTATGCCTCATCACTGCACCCAGAAGCGCATGCCCTCTCCAACACCTGCCATACTGCCTACAGTGGAGAGCTACAGCCAGTTATGAGCTGTATTCCCACCTGTGGGCTTTAAATACGGCCCATTTCCCACCCTTTGCCATGATTGGACAGTTTTGAAAATGTTGAGCTAAGCTAAGCTATGGGCAAACCTGCTTAGCTAAAGTTGGCAATGTTTAAAGGGGCAGGTTCAGCATTGCTTACAATGGGCAAATCCACTTAAGCTGGGCTATCCATTGCTTAGTATTCATATGTACACAATGCTTGCACCCAGCCAAAATTGCTGTGCAATGCTTAGCATTGCTTATATTTTATTATATTGGTCTACGACCTGTATTGGATTGATTCATCATTCATTACATAATATTATATTTATTTACCTTCCCTGACATCCCCCAATGTGCTGTGATTAATTTATTCTTGTGTGACTATACTGTAAGGGGCACTTGTGTTTATATGGGGGTTTAATTACTTTATTACACTGACACCTCACATCTGGGCCTAATACAGTACTCTGGTTGAGAAAAATCAGTTACTTCTTACATAAATATGCAAAAAATTAAAATTTTAATGTTTGCACATACAAAATGGAAATGGCTTTATTGAGGCTTGAACCATGAATGACTACATGCAAGGCATATGCTCAAACTTCTACACTATTGCCCTTCTGCTCATGATGTATGTATATTGCTTTTTAACTTATCATGCTGTTTCAGCTAGGCTAAGTTTAGCTAAGCAACAGGCACACCCATGCAGCTACGCTTAAACTTTATTGCATGTATAAAAAAATGTATTTGTTGTGTTTTTTTATTTGTCCCCTTTAGAATATCCATGCTAATGCTGAACCTGTTTTTCCATCAACTTTCTGCTTTGTGGTACGATTGTCCCTTATGGCTTTGTCCACATTCCTTACTCTGACAGGTTGGGAGGTGTGCGCTATGTGCTTATGCTAAATTTGTTATATCAACTTTTTGGCTTGGTAGGGATGATTGTCCCTTATGGCTTTGCCCAGATTTCTTACCCTGATGGGTTGGGTGTGTTACGAGCATTCTCGCTCATTTTAAATTGCCGAATGGCAATTCTGGAGTGCAGGGGGTATGTGTATTGTGAGAGCTCTGCTCTCAGTCACACCCCCTGCACTCATACATGGAACCATATCTATTTTACAGCACGGCAGCATGCCTTCATACATATGAATGGTGCACTGTCGTGCTGAACAGGAACGGTCCCTGCCATGCAAGAATAACTTATTCCTGCATGGCTCCTTGGTGAATCAGGAGGCTTGCCTTTTCTCTATTTTTGAAGTTTAATTAATAGTGACCCTCAAACTACAAGTCTCATTCAATATTTCTAGATTTAAAATTTATAATGTCTAAATTAAGATCTCCAGTTACTTTAATACAACTGTTTGAAGGGTTATTGCAAAGTGATTTCTTTTTCATTGTTTTTTTTTTTTTTTTTTGTTAGAAGAAACTGTACCACTGTAAGAAATATACCAATCAACCTCCTGGTACAAGAATCAGAGACAAAGCCCACACATAATGAGAGAAAAAACCTGCAGTTTATGTATTAATTTGTTTTTTGGTTTATTTATCATTTACCACTATCATGTGTTTACAACATCTGGCTTACAGACACTTTAAGCACAAACAAAAAGCCTCTTACAAACTATACTGTCTTAAATCCATTTGTCCACAGATTTTTCCATTTTTCTCCAGTTTCCATAAATTCCCACATTTTCTTCTCATCTCTTTCCACCACTATGTCCCACTTTTCCACTGCCTCATGTACACAGACAACCCTCTCCTCCTCCCAACAAATTCCAACACATGTGAGAGATGCAACCATATAGCCATACTGGAGGCTAAGCTCTCTCAACTCAGTACTGGCGAAACCAGTCAGGAGGAGAAGGAAACCACACTCACTACAATTCCAATCTCACATAGACCTACCACGACAGCAAACCAAACACATAAACACACAAAAACATACCCAAAGGCTCTAAATAAAAATCTGCCTAAGCAGCAGAGACCTCCAAAGCAGACACCCAAGCAATTGCTACCCCAAAACAAAACTTGTGCAACACATAGCTCACAAAGCCAGTGTGCCGAACAGTCACAGCCCTTAAGGCTAAACAACACACCTGATACACTTGTAATAGGTGACTATCGTCAGGCACACTGACGTCCCGCTCACCTGGCTGAACAAGGAGAAGGTCACGGTGAGCTGCCTGTCGGGCGCTAGGATCCGCCACATAACACAAGCACTCAGATCACTCCAAGGCAAGTACAAATATGACTCAGTCATTGTCCATGCTGGTGTGAATGACCTGAGACGTACCTCCCTGGACTACATGAAAGAGACATAGAGGAGCTCTCTGAGCATGTAGCCCAGGCCGGTATGACCCTGACCTTGAGTAGCATCTTACCCTCACCAAGAATGATGCCACAATATGAAGACAAGATGATCAATTTCAACAATTGGCTTAAGTATTGGTGTCATTCAAAGGGGATCAATGCCTGTCAGCCTGGGATGACATGCTCGACAAGCCACGATGCTTAGCTAGGGCGGCTTGCACCTGTCACCCTGGGCTTTCGGATATTGGCAAAGGCTCTTGCTACCCCATAGTGCCTTTTTTAGGCAAGGCTCAAAAGACAAACCCACCTCCATAGGTATCACAAGGGATAAGAAACTAAGAGTAATGCTACTCAAGGCCAGAAGTCTAAACCTCAAGATGCACGCACTCGAAACTCTCCTTAGCATGGAGAATATCGATATCTGTGCAGTAACAGAAACCTGGTTCAAGGCACCCGGGAGCACCCCAGCACTACCAGGTTATACCTCATACCATGCTTTTCGGCCCCAAAACTTGGACCATACTACAAAAGGAGGGGGAGTATTAATATTTGTCAAAGATACCCACACCTCCAGGTTGGTAGCACAGCATGAAGCATCAGAGACTCTCCATGTGCAACTAACAGTGGGTAAAACTGCCTTCCAGTTTATAGCCTGCTACAGACCACCCTCCCAAACCCAGGAACCCCACTCGGCCTTCCTGAGAACACGGGAAAATATGAAGGTCTCTCCAAACACCATTATATTGGGTGACTTCAACTACCCAAACATAGACTGGGAGCATTACTCTATCTCCAACACCCTAGCCCAAAGGTTCCTAGAATTTATAAACTCAAATGCTATGGAACAACTTGCTACCACTCCCACAAGAGGGGAAAACGTACTGGACCTGATCATCACCAAGATGGGGACTCTATGCTCTAGACCAGAAGTGTATCCCTCGCTGGTAAGATCAGACCATAAACTAATCTCACTGGATATTCACATCTCGACTCCACCCCCTGCCCTGAAAACCACAGTGAAAAACTTCTCCAAAGCAAATTTCACACTCCTCAAAACCGAGGTGGAATCCTTCAAAGCCCCTGGGCCTGTGAAAAATATGGCCCAGACCGCAGAATCCTTTATAAACGCATTCTATGAACACCTTCAGGAATGCATGGATCATGCAATCCCAAATAAAACCAAGACCCAATCCTCCAAAGGCAGACATCCTATCTGGTGGACCCCAGCCATAAACAAACTATACAACAGAAGGAGGAAGCTACTACATGATAGAGCAAAATCCCAAAAAGGGAAGGCATCTCTGATCAGTATTAGCAAAAAACTACGGGCACTCATAAAATCGTCTAAGGCCAGCTTCGAGAGAAAAATTGCACAGGACACTAAGGATAATTTCTTTAGTTATGTTAGGAACCTGGGTGGGAATTCCCAGATATGCTCAGAATTAGTCCAAAATGACAAAAAAATACACCAAACCCACAGACATTGCCAACATCCTAGCTGACAGGTTCAGCGCAAACTTCTCCCCCCCTCCCCACCAAAAGGGCAAATATTTATCCCAGCAGAGTGCTGCCCCCCTGACATCTCAGATGCTCAGGTAAGAGCTGCCCTCTCCAAAGCAAAAAACACAGCATCAATGGGACCAGACGGTGTCCTGGGCTGCATCCTACATGAACTCCAAGAAGAGCTAAACCCAAACATAAAACTACTGTTCAATCTCAGCCTTACTACAGGATATGTACCCAAAGAGTGTCGTACAGCAACAGTGGTCCCTCTCCACAAAGGTGGTGCCTCAATGGATCCTGGAAACTATTGCCCCATAAGCCTGACTAGCTTGGTCTGCAAAGGTATGGAAAGGATCATCATGGACCTCATAAATAAAGATATTGGGGACCTACAGACACTGGATCCTACCCAGTTCAGCTTTGTTAAGGGCAGATCCTGCCTCTTAAACCTGGTTGATTTCTTTGAAACAGTCACCAAGGCCATTGACGAGGGGAAGGTAGTCCACACAGCCTACCTGGATCTCGCAAAAGCCTTCGATACAATACCCCACTCAGGCATTATAGATAAGCTCACCAGCTTAAATATAAACCCCTATGTCACTAGATGGGTTGCAAACTGGCTCAAGGACAGTACCCACATGGTTAGAATTGCTGGAGCCATGTCAGACTCCAAACCAGTTACAAGTGGCATCCCCCAAGGCTCAGTCCTGGGACCTCTCTTGTTCGGTATATATTTTTCAGAGGTACAGGCCAACACGAAAGGATTGTGGCTGACTAAGTTCGCAGATGACTGCAAACTGGGTGCCATAATCGACTCTCCAGCCAACACAAGCATCCTCCAAAAGGGGCTCATAGAAACAGACAACTGGTGCCAGAGCCATGGCCTCAAGCTAAATGCCAAAAAGTGTATAGTCATCCCCTTTGGCAAAAACAAAGTGCCCACAAATTACCACATAGGTGGTAATCCATTAAGTACAGAAGAAGTAATTAGGGACCTGGGGACCCAAGTTGATAGCAATCTCTCATTTGACAACCACGTGGCCAAAGTGGTTAGAAAAACATTTTATATAGCCCACCTAATCATGAAGGGATTCACATCTAGATCAGGCGAGGTCATCGTGCATCTTTACTCATCCCTCATCAGGCCCATAATTGAGTACAATGCCCCTTTTAGGATGTACCTTGCCAGACACCTGCAGCAAGTGGAAACACCCCAAAAGTACCTCACCAAGAGGATCATAGGGCTCAAACAGATGCCATATGCTGCCTGGTTAAAGAAACTCCAGCTCTACTCAGTGGCATACCGCCTGCTCAGAGGTGATCTGTGCCTGACGTATAAAGCCATGTCCAACCCAGAATTAATGGACATGCTGCACCTCAGAAAATCCAAATCCCATCGAGCTACACGCTTGAGAGACTTGAACCTCAGCACTGAAATAAATAGGACATGCTGAAAAGACAGATTCATAACCCAGAGGCTCCCTTCACTCTGGAATAAAATCCTAGTCCAGGTTGGGCAGAGTCCCTCATTGACTCTCTTCAAGAGGAATCTTGATGAGTGGATGGGAGATCGTAGGTTTACCCCGGGTATCACTTCTGTGTCACTGTTAGACAGAGGCACAGTATACTAACCTCGAAAAAGGGCATAGCAAAATTAATTTAAAATGGGTGGCGAAAGCCAAACACACTCTGGCTAGGCTTATAAATGCCCTAGAGCAGATAGCCTAATATGAACCTATGAACCTATGAACCTATTTCCCTCTATTTCCTCATACACCAACTCTGTTTCTTCCAAAGGTAAGGTCAAGTTACACTATTTTAATGCTGGATAAACTAAACATTGTTGTCAAAAATCTTTGTACAATATCACTTTTCCTTAGAAGTCTGCATATTAGGGCATTGCTCTATGCTATTTTTCTTATAACTCCACATATTATACCATTGTAGTACATTGTCTCTATGTTATTGCAGTTTTTTTTTTTTTTTGCCTTAGAACTCTATGTATTAGAACACTATTACATGTATTGTTATTTTGATTGCATAGAGCTTTTCTCCCTGAGCCTTCATTGAAGCAGGCTTTTCTTGCCCAAACTATCTCAGCCAACAAAAACAAGCAATTACATTTACTAATTGGGCTGGTTATTGGTCCAAAGACCCTTTTCAGGTACATGCCAGGATATTAAGACAAGAAGGCAAAAACAAGCTCAATTATGCATATTATAAGACTAACCCCAGGAGTTAGAGATTATACCATTACCAGCACTATGTAGGCAATACTGCAGTGCCAAAAAGACATAATAAAGCCGCATGAATCAACAGCTTGTTAGCATCTCATTATCATGTCTTTAATTCAAACTGTTATTTGTACAAGTAACCATTCTGGTCTTCCTTCTACCAGCTTGTGCAACATAGCTACATAGGTACAGCAAACATGCAAACGCAGACACAGATATACATACATGCACACTGACTCACACACACACACACACACACACACACACACACACACACACACACACACACACACACACACACACACACACACACACACACACACACACACACACACACACACACACACACACACACACACACACACACACACACATGCATATGCACCCATGGATACTCATGCACAAAACACACACACACACACACACACACACACACACACACACACATGCATATGCCCACACAGATACTCATGCACACAACACAGACACTTACACGCACACAAACACATATGCACACACGTTTACTCATGCACACTCACATACACACACATACATATGCACACATGGATACTAATGCACACACACACACGCACACACGTTTACTCATGCACACACATACACACACACATGCACAGATAGTCATGCACACTCTCACACACACACACACACACACACACACACACACACACACACACACACACACACACACACACACACAAACACACCTATAGCCAGACAGCTGCTCTCATGCTCCTACTCATACAGATAGATTTCTAGTACTTGTATTCTGTTAAGATAACAATCCCAGTCCTACCACAGGACTGAATAGGTGCATGCTGCAAAAAGATAGCATACATTTTTTTTTTGCCTCAGTCTCTAAATAGTACAACAGTGCTATTTTATGAATCACTCTGCTATGTTACTGTGATCCTGGAGAAACATTCCAGGGAAGTACAGACAGCTAACTAGTACTAGATGAGAGACCAGTTTAATGTACCGATCATAACCTTCTTACAACAACGGTGCTATACCAGTCTCTGAATCTGAGCTACAGTGACATCATACTCTGTATCAGAAAACCATATCCCATTGAGCAAATCTCCCTGAAACAGGTTTGAACACTGGTGTTGGTTTCATAATTCTACATTAAATTAATTGATATTACCCAGTAATAAACAGTAAAAATATGGTTGTGACCCATCAATTGCCATGTTACACAAATAGAGTCAACAGTTAATATTTTGATCTGGTTAAATAACATAGATGTAATGAATGGTAAAAATGCATGACTGATCTTAAATATACATAAACAAAAAGTCAAAAAATCTACTTTCAGGTCAGGTAAAGGCAAATCCAGTGAACGCTACTAACAGTTCTAATGTACTGTAGGAAACAACAAAAGCAGCCAAAAGATCAATTGTTGTTGTTGTTGTGTCTTTCGGCTTTTCCCAGTTAGGGGTCACCACAGCGGAACTCCAGTCCGCTAATGATTGGCAGTAGATTTTTACGTGCCGAGTTGCCAGACCTGACGCACAACCTTCAATGAAGGTACGCCCATTCACGCATGTCTCCACACAGAAGACGCTCTAGCTGAGAATCAAACAGGACAGTGTCTTACTGTGAGGCGACAACGCTACCGCAGCACCACCACCAAAAGATCAGTTAGTTTACTGAAACAAATTTCTGTATGGTAGGCATGAGCTCTGGAAGCAGTTTGTGCCCTCTTTTCACAGGAAGGATGACATCAGCAGTAGAGAATCCAAGGAAACTTCACTGAAGCACATGAACAAGTGATCATGCATTATTTGATTGCTTCAATAAAGTCTCTTTTTATTCTCTACTACTGGTGCCCTCCTTCCTCTAAGAAGAGTACACTAACTGCTTTTAGAGCTTATAACTACCATAGAAGAATTTCTTGGGACAAATGTGTATAAATACCTAGATATATAGTTTAATGAGATGGGAAATAGATTTAAGTATGTCTAATTGAATAATTATGCTGCCAAAAATGCAAACCATAAACTTCCAGTTATGTAAACATTTATTAAGCTGTAATGATAAGTTTAAAAAAGGTATGATAAAACATACTATTACAAAGGAAATACATACATAGATAAACATATATATTAAATATATTAAAAAGATTTGCATAGTTTAAGTCTTCCACTACTTAATATTATATCTCCAAGCAAAATCAGTGACAGTTTTTATGTATTTCTGTAATATACTTAAAAATGTTGCTAGAATAACAGGTTTTGCATCAGCATGCAATTTCTGAAGGCTATGAAGTCTGAAAGTCAAGTGTCTGTCATTGTTTAGTGATTGCAGCAGTCCTTAGTGATGTGCCAGGAATCCATAACTTTTATGGTGAACAAAACAAAAAATATGAGATGAAACCAGGGGTATTCCATGATATTAAATGTTAATAGTAAGAGGAAAGATACCTCTTCAGCTAAAGGGGGGACTCTTTTACCTGTTAAAATAGTCACATTACCTTCTCATTCAGGGAGTAGGCTGCTGGGTGGTAAATATTACATAAGCATTTATTTTTACTGTACTGGCTGAACAAACACATATGCAGTGCATGTGAACAATGCTTAAATGTCTCTGCGAGTGTTTCCTTATCCTCAGCCACTAGTAACACACACTAGAGCATTCCAGGCTAATGCAGTACAGTACATGTTTGAATGGACTTTGTTACCCGAGTGTAAGGAAATATTCATGATGGTATTTAAGTTTTTTTTTTTTTTTTGAAAATATAAAACAAAACATGTACAAGGGTATATTGAATATGTATGCTAACAAAATGAGTTGATAGTGCTAAATGCAAAAAGGACTTACATTTTAATGTAAGGATGACCTGGACAGCATGCTGAATAGGCAACCATGGGTCTCCTTGGACCTCTGGGCCTTGAGATTGCTTGTATTATAATCAACATTGGTAGCAATGGGTGTGCAGACTTTTCCTAACGCAATAAAGTGCAGGCAAAGTTAAAGCTAAATAAGCTTTGACAACTATCTCCAAATGAACAACAGTGTTTTTGCTTATGTGGTAACTTCTTTGCAGTTATAAAACCGATTATGGGTAGTAAAAGTTGCAGAGCTGCTGTCTGTTTTACCATATTTTCAGAGGCTCAAACTAGGACTTGAATGTATAGCATAAATGACAACATTATCAAGGATGTGGTCAAAACTATGACAACAACAGGTGTAGTAAGACAATCATTGCTTTAGGCAAGGCCAAATCAGGACTCACGTGGGTCACATGGTATCTTGATTTTAACAAATGTTTGGGGTTTGATGGACCAGCAGTATATACTCTGTAATAGGTACTCAAGTACACACTCTGTAATAAGTGCTCAGTTGTAACTAAACATGGAAATTGAAATCAACAAAACACAGTACCACAGATATTTGGGGTAGGAATGGAAAAAATACCTGGTGGGCAGCCATGGTGGTGCAGCAGTTAGTGTTGTCAGCTCACAGCCAGAGGTTCTCTGGTTCAATCTTCAGCTGGGTTGTCTTCTGTGCAGAGTCTGCATGTACTCCATGTGGTCATGTGGGTTTCCTCCAGGTGCTCTGGTTTCATCCCAAAAACATGTTGTAGGTGGACTGGACACTCTAAATTGGCCCTGTGTGTGTGTGTGTGTGTGTGTGTGTGTGTGTGTGTGTGTGTGTGTGTGTGTGTGTGTGTGTGTGTGTGTGTGTGTGTGTGTGTGTGTGCCTTCTGTGGAAGGTTGGGTGCTGGGCTGGCAACTTGACACTGTAAAACTCTACTGCCAATCATGAGCAGACAACTGATCTGTTGTGGTGACCCCTAACCAGGAAAAGCCAGAAGACAAATGGAAAAAAATACCTGCTGGACCTAATCTGCCTAGCTTCCTACACATTACTTCTTCAGAAGAGCCCAGTTTTGTAGCAGCAGCTTTTTTCCTCTGTATAATCCATCTTAAGAATTGTATATTCTGAGTATATGTTTCATGCACTTCTGACTGCTCCCTAATTTCTGACACTATTATTTCTTTATAGAAGCCTCTAACAATTACCTGGCACACTTATGCTTGGATAGTTCTTTGTTATGCACTATAAAAGTCAACCATTAGCTGCAGTTTTAAGGGAATCCAGTTATTTATACTCTTCTTGCATTTAAATATGTTAAGGGTTTCTGAGAAAGAAAGAAGGAAAGAATCCACAAGATGATTCAAAATGTTGAAAAACCTGCCATAACTACGGAACAGTCCACTCATTTTTCTAGTTGTGGGCTTAGATTTTTCATTGCTGCTGGCAGTCTTTGCCCTACTGTAGCCAAAAGAAACACACACTCTCTTTCAGGGAGGAAAAACCATCCCCCTTTTGTCATATTTTGATTAGTATGTATACTTTCTTATTATTCTATATTAAGCAAGTAATTTAGGTTAGTAACTGAAAATATACAAAATATACATTGTTCCTGAGGTGTTGAGAGAGAGGCCTCTGAATACAAAAATTGTCAGTGTAAAATGACATTAAATGATGTTCACAAAAGTCTCCAAAATACAAGCCACACTACTGATGATTTATACGACCACTTCCTTACACTTTTAACCTGTCATCCCAATGCCATTTCCACAAAAAAAAAAAAAATACCAAGAGAAATGGATTAAGTATATAGAAGGAAACATAAAAAAAAACAGAATTTAGGACAGTAGGATGGAACAGCAGTTGTTAAATTAGTAATAACAAATATCATAAGCAGATCTACACTGCTAATGCAAACAGTATGAAATAAAAAACAGTTATTCTTCAAAGACAGTTATACTTCAACTCTGTTTAAAATGCAGGCATTTCAGTATGCCCTTTTAAACCCCAATAAAGATAATTATAATATGCATGTACTTAGTATATGCACAGTTCATCAAAAGCAAAGAAAAGAATCTACATTAGATTAATAACTAAAACAGAGTTCACTACTGAAGCAAAATAAGATGATAGCAAGGTTTTGTTGCAATACTGCATTTCTATGTGAAATTCAAGCTCTGGAAATATGTCAAGTAGAAGTGCTGGCAAGATGAAATACAGTGAGTGATAAGAAGATGAATCAAATCCACGTATAAAACTGTCCAGCCATAAAGATATACGGGATCTTGCAAAAGTGCCACTGGATATGAAGCTTCAGCTGAACATAATAGATTGTGTCTCATGTCTGTACTATCTACCAGTCTGTGTTACTTGATATAATGTGAGCTGTGGTATTAGCAATATTCTTATTTTTAAGGCAATAATCAACTTCTGTGCCATTATGCACAGAGTGATTTCATAGACATGACAGTGTGGTCACAATGTGTATCTTCATGCACATTTTGGCTTTATTAAATCAGTTGACAAATCATGACACATTAAAATAATGGGCCTATGACACAACATTGAAAAAGCTTTTTATCGAATGGCTTTATAATCGAAAATTGCGTTAATAGAAGTCGCTTTTGTGAGATTGCGGTACAGTGAAGATTGGAAAATTTGCACTTTCCTCACTGTAGTGCGATCTCGGAGCTGGTATATATATTTAGCGGGGGGTGTGGGGGAGTACAGCCCCCCACAAAATTGACTTCTAGTAACACAATGTTCGATTATTAAGCCGTTTGATGAAAGGCCTTTTTGATGCCGTGTCATAGACCCAAAATAATACCACGAGCAACACATGAACTTGTATCATTAGTGCTTCAGGACTGAGAGATCACAACTAAGCAGCACCATAATCTGCAAACTGTAGACCAGCTTTAAGATTTGTCCATGGTCCTTTGCAACTATTTATGCATACACATGGTAATGTAGGCAACACCATATCCTGAGCTGTTACCAAATAAGAATACTGTACTGCATCTCTCAGTAGCATGTTGACTACCTTCCTTCTCACTCCCCAAACTAAATAACCTTCTAAAATAAATCATTTCATCCACAAATCATATAAAAAATCTTGTGATAGTTGGAAACTTCAATCTCCATTCAATTTCCAATTACATGAATGCTCTTCTGATACAGTTTAACCTCACCCATCTTTTATCTCAGCCTACTAGACTCAATCTCAATATGCCTTGTCACTCTCTCCTAGAGCTCATATTAATTAACAAATTGTCTGTTATCTAAGACATCAACATCCATCCAGCATTGATCAGTGACCAGTGCCCTATTATTTTTCATATCCTTCATCCATATGTGTGTGTAAGCCTAAAGCTTATATATTATCGGTAGTGAATAAAAAAAAATCAACAAACTTTAAATGCACGCTCTCCTTGATGGAATGGTCACCAGTTCTGAATTCATCTGATCTTAACACTGCTGCACAACTGCTCACCTGTGTACTGACTGACCTGCAAAATTCCTGCTTGGAATGGACAAATGTCTGATTACTGGAGCCATTTTTAATAAATTCATTAGAACCTTTGATCTTGTTGATCACTCATTTCTCTTACGCTATCTCACTATAATTGGAATTAGTGTTGACACACCGCTCTGGTTCAAAACTACCTATCCAACCACCACTTCTCAATGAATTTCAATTCATCAACCTCTTCGTTGGTCCCTCCACAGAAAGGTGTCCCCCAAGGATTTATTCTGGCACCCCTCCTCTTTTTATATCTACATTAATAAACTTCCTTTTGACATACCCCATTTCTTCTTCTGCTTTATGCTGATGACATGGTCCTATTCTACTCCAGCCACTTTGTCTCTTCTTTTGAACTTGAACTTCAGGCTGATTTTCATGCCCTTATTCAATGATGTTTCTTTGATGTTGTTTGTCTGTGGGGTTGGTATACCTATGTATCTGTCTGTCAATCTATCTAACTATCCATCTATCTATATGTCTGAAAGATCTGTGTGGGGTAAAGGAGGCTTTCAAAAGTTTAACTTCATGCTTTGACATTTGGTTACATACTAATTGTGGCTTCTGAGGTTGCAGGACTGACCATGTGAGAAGTGGGCACTAAAGTTTTAAAATAACATAATGGAAGCAAGCAGATATAAAAAATATAATTATCAGTCCATTGTGGTGTATACACTAAGGCACATGCCCCTGATAGACAGAAAAAGAGAGTAATTAGAAATATCAAAAAAGAAATGTAAATGGTCTTTAATGGGATAACAACTGAAATGATACAGCAGGAGATTATCAAGGGAAAGTAAATAAAAAACAGCGAACCAGAAAGGGCAAGTTAAAAAGAAAGGTTAAGGAGGATAAAATGCAGTGTGGAAACCATGGGAATCAAGGGACCGATAGGGGGAGACAGAAGAATGGGTGATACAACAGAGATATGAAGAAAGGAGGGTTATATTAAAAAGGTGTTGAACCAGTTCAAAAAAGCTCTCTAAACAGAGATCACGGGGCAAAAAATATCAGCAACAAAAAAAAAAAAGAAATAATTATGGAAAATGTGAGCAAAAGTGAAAGAAATGCAGAAAAAAATAAGGCCAGGCAGAAGGGGTGTGGTGGAAGAGGATCAGAGTTGAAGAGGAATTAAACACAATGGGGGAATATTTAAATAGGTAAAGAGGTCTAGACAAGGGAAAGAAGAACTGGTTGCAAAAATATGCAAGCCAGAGAAAGAAGGGGAAATTAGTAGCATATACAATAATATAGGAAAAAAAGGGACAAAGAGAGAGGCAGAGCTCAGAAAACGCTAGGAAGAGAAGGAGGAGTGGGCACATACTGGTGAAGGGTGGGATCCAAGAAAGCAAAGATACTAATGAATAGATGGAACATCCACATGAGAATGTTACACAGGGGTAGTACCTATCCTGGGTGAGAATGAAGTAGGAAAAATGTGCAAGAGAATGCTTCATGGGTAATAGCTATGCCCAGTGAGAATGAAGCAGGAAGGATGTGCGTGAGAATGCTACACAGATAGTACCTATCCCCAGTAGGAATGAAGCAGGAAGGATGTGCATGAGAATGCTACACAGATAGTACCTATCCCCAGTAGGAATGAAGCAGGAAGGATGTGCGTGAGAATGCTACACAGGTTACCTATCCCCAGTAGGAATGAAGCAAAAAGGACGTGCGTGAGAATGCTACACAGATAGTACCTATCCCCAGTAGGAATGAAGCAAAAAGGACGTGCATGAGAATGCTACACATGTTACCTATCCCCAGTAGGAATGAAGCAGGAAGGATGTGCGTGAGAATGCTACACAGATAGTACCTATCCCCAGTAGGAATGAAGCAGGAAGGATGTACGTGAGAATGCTACACAGGTTACCTATCCCCAGTAGGAATGAAGCAAAAAGGATGTGCGTGAGAATGCTACACAGATAGTACCTATCCCCAGTAGGAATGAAGCAGGAAGGATGTGCGTGAGAATGCTACATAGATAGTACCTATCCCCAGTAGGAATGAAGCAGGAAAGATGTGCGTGAGAATGCTACATAGATAGTACCTATCCCCAGTAGGAATGAAGCAGGAAAGATGTGCGTGAGAATGCTACACAGATAGTACCTATCCCCAGTAGGAATGAAGCAGGAAGGATGTGCGTGAGAATGCTACACAGGTTACCTATCCCCAGTAGGAATGAAGCAGGAAGGATGTGCGTGAGAATGCTACACAGGTTACCTATCCCCAGTAGGAATGAAGCAAAAAGGACGTGCGTGAGAATGCTACACAGATAGTACCTATCCCCAGTAGGAATGAAGCAGGAAGGATGTGCGTGAGAATGCTACACAGGTTACCTATCCCCAGTAGGAATGAAGCAAAAAGGACGTGCGTGAGAATGCTACACAGATGGTACCTATCCCCAGTAGGAATGAAGCAGGAAGGATGTGCATGAGAATGCTACATAGATAGTACCTATCCCCAGTAGGAATGAAGCAGGAAGGATGTGCGTGAGAATGCTACACAGGTTACCTATCCCCAGTAGGAATGAAGCAAAAAGGACGTGCGTGAGAATGCTACACAGATAGTACCTATCCCCAGTAGGAATGAAGCAGGAAGGATGTGCATGAGAATGCTACACAGATAGTACCTATCCCCAGTAGGAATGAAGCAAAAAGGACGTGCGTGAGAATGCTACACAGATAGCACCTATCCCCAGTAGGAATGAAGCAGGAAGGATGTGCGTGAGAATGCTACACAGATAGTACCTATCCCCAGTAGGAATGAAGCAGGAAGGATGTGCATGAGAATGCTACACAGATAGTACCTATCCCCAGTAGGAATGAAGCAAAAAGGACGTGCGTGAGAATGCTACACAGATAGTACCTATCCCCAGTAGGAATGAAGCAGGAAGGATGTGCATGAGAATGCTACACAGATAGTACCTATCCCCAGTAGGAATGAAGCAAAAAGGACGTGCATGAGAATGCTACACAGATAGCACCTATCCCCAGTAGGAATGAAGCAGGAAGGATGTGCGTGAGAATGCTACACAGATAGTACCTATCCCCAGTAGGAATGAAGCAGGAAGGATGTGCGTGAGAATGCTACACAGATAGTACCTATCCCCAGTAGGAATGAAGCAGGAAGGATGTGCGTGAGAATGCTACACAGGTTACCTATCCCCAGTAGGAATGAAGCAGGAAGGATGTGCGTGAGAATGCTACACAGGTTACCTATCCCCAGTAGGAATGAAGCAAAAAGGATGTGCGTGAGAATGCTACACAGATAGTACCTATCCCCAGTAGGAATGAAGCAGGAAGGATGTGCGTGAGAATGCTACACAGGTTACCTATCCCCAGTAGGAATGAAGCAGGAAGGACATGCCTGAGAATGCCACACAGGTTACCTATCACCAGTGAGATCAACGCAGGAAGGACATCTCTGAGAATGCCACACAGGTTACCTATCCCCAGTGAGAATGAAACAGGAAGGACATGCATGAGAATGCCACACAGGTTACCTATCACCAGTGAGAATGAAGAAGGAAAGATGTGCATGAGAATGCTACACAGATAGTATTTATCCCCAGTAGGAATGAAGCAGGAAGGATGTGCGTGAGAGTGCCACACAGGTTACCTATCCCCAGTGAGAATGATGCAGAAAGGACATGCATGAGAATGCAAGCTAGCTAAAGAGTTGTAGGAAAAAAAAGTAATAGAATGAGGAAACAACTGGAGTAATGAAGCTGAGAGTATGTCAGAACTACATTTGCTTGGGTGAGCATTACACCAAGAGGGAACAGATGAATAAGGATAAATTACTTGATCATGTGGGGAAGAGTTAAATCAAAGAAGGGAGCATTTGCATGGGCAAACTGAAACAAGAGAATGGGACATAAGGATAAATAATGCTAAAACTGTGAGGGAAACAATAGAGTAAGTAAAACCTATGAAGGAGGGTAAAAAATACTAATGGAAAAGCAGAGGATAGGGGAGAGGTACAATATGTGGACCAAGTATCACTAGAATTATAGGAAGATAGGGAGAATAGAAACCACATGGAGAGATAAAAAGGTAGTAAGGGAAACACAAGGGCACTTAATGGGACAAAGAGCAACAGTACAATGAAGGAAAGCAAAGGCCTCAGTTTCCCCTGTGTTAACTATAAAGTTTCTTCTTGATGTAATGTTTGCTGACATATAGTAGCTTTAAGAATGAAATTAATGGTGCACAGTTTATTGGCCATTCGGGCAGTTTTTCCATCTCTTTCAACTTTCGGGTTTAAAAGCTTGCATTTCCGCTTGTTTCCCACCTGTCCTGTAACTTGTCTAGTCCAGATACAGATTTGCTGTATCCAGGACTGTTTGTAAGCTTCTGAGCCCCCAAGTCTTTCTGTGTTGGAGGGACATCTTCTAGTTTATTAGTAGGAGTGGTAAGCACTAGGTAGCCTATCTACCACAAGAGGAGTGGTTTCTGTCCCAGAAGTTGTAGTTTATTAGCCGTTTGGGCAGTTTTTTTCCATCTCTTTTTACTTTTCTGGTTTAAAAGCCTGCATTTGAGCTTGTTTCCTGCCTTTCCTGTAACTAGTCTAGTCCAGATATAGATTTGTTGTATTCAGGGCTGTTTGTAAGCGTCTGGGCCCCCCAAGCCTTTCTGTGTTGGAGAGAAGCCTTCTAGCTTATCAGTCGGAGTGGTAAGCACTAGGTAGCTTATCTACCACAAGTAGAATGGTGTCTGGCCCAGAAATCATAGTTTATTGACTGTTTGTGCAGTTTTTTCCATCTCTTTGAACTTTCTGTTTTAAAAGCCAGCATTTGTGCTTGTTTCCCACCTTTCCTGTAACTAGTCTAGTCCAGATACAGATTTGCTGTATCCAGGACTGTTTGTAACCTTCTGAGTGGTGCCAAAGTCTGCTCTTCAATTTTTCCCGTAGATCTGCTAGTTCTCTCCTCTCCTGCACTTTTACTAGGTTATTAGTCTAGCACTTTACCAGACTACTTGTAGCAATTATTGTAGCACACAAAAGTGCTGCCAGCACTAAACATTCTACAAAGAAGCAGCTCCAGTACTTATTATTAATGCCCACCCCTCCAGGCATGTCTAAAGGTCAGTTCCCTGTGCTATCTCCTATTAACCTGGTGAACTTGGACATCCTAAGGTAATGTAGCAACTGCCTCATATACACTGACAACCCTCTCCTCTTACATCCCAGCACTCAGACTTGTGAGAGATGCACTTATATATCCAAACTGGAAGCCACGCACTCTCCAGCCAACACTGGGATAGCTGGTCAAGAGGAGAAGGTTAACACTTGCACCACATCACATGGAACACATAGCCCTCCGGAATACACATCAGCACTGCCTTCACAGAAAAACACAAACCATACACCCACTTTCGCTTAGGCTCTCAATAAAAATCTACCCAAACAGCAGAGACCTCCAAGGCAGAAACGCACTCAACCACCACAACACAACACAAATCACGAGACACATAATTCTCCTAAACAGTGTGCCACTCAACCAGAGCCCCTAAGGCAAAACAGCATGCCCAATGCACACTAGTCATACGTGACTTGATAGTGAGGCACACTGATGTCCCACGCACTAGGTTGAATAAGGAGAAAGTAACAGTCAGATGCCTGCCAGGTGCCAGGATTTGCCACATAATGCACGCACTCGGGTCCCTCAACAACAGGTACAAATATGACTCTGTCATTGTACATGTGGGTGTGAATTACCTGAGACGTACCTCCCTGGACTACATGAAAAAAGACACGGGGAGCTCTCGGATTATGTATCCCAGGCAGGTATGACCCTAGCCCTGAGCAGCATCCTACCATCACCCAGAATGATACCACAGTATAAGCAGAAAATGACTGATTTCAACAATTGGCTAAGTTTCTGGTGTCATTATAAGGGGATCCAGTATCTGTCTGCCTGGAATGACATGATTGACAGACCTCAATGCTTTGCCAGAGATGGCCTGCATCTGTCAACCCTGGACCTCCAGATACTGGCCAAGGCTCTTGCCACCCCTATAGTGCCTTTTTTAGGTGGTGTTCCAAAGATCAAATTCCCACCATAACAGCTACAAACAAATGCAATCTGATAGTCATGCTGCTCAATACTAGAAGTCTAAATTTCAAAATGCACTCACTTGAAGCACACCTTAAAATGGGAACATTGACATCTGTGCTGTAACAGAGACCTGGTTCAAGGCAGCAGAAAGCACCCCTGCACTACCAGGCTATAACTTATTCCACTTTTTAGCCCCAGAAATTGGATCATAGCTCCAAAGGCGGTGGTGTTTCCATATTCATAAAAGATGTACACACCTCCAGATTGGTAGCCCAACATAACGCATCAGGGATACTTCAGGTGCAGCTAGAAATGGGTAAGACAGCAATTTGGGTTGTAGCCTGCTATAGGTCTCCAACCATTTCCTAAGACTCACACTCCACATTCCTAAGCACCCCGAGGAATATTAGGGTTCAACCTAACACTCTCATACTGTGCGACTTCAACTACCCCTCCATTAACTGGGAAAACTACTCATGTAACAATACACTTGCCTAATGTTTCCTGGAATTCATTAATTCCAATGCCCTGGACCAGCTTGTTCATACCCTCACTAGAGTTAGCAACATCCTTGAACTGGTCATTACTAACATGGGTGACCATTGCGCTACACCAATAGTCAACTCCTCCCTGGTCAGATCTGACTACAAACTAATAACCTTGGAAATTCAAATCCACCCCCCCCCCTCTCAAAGGTAACCACCATGAAAACCTTCTCTAAAGCTAACTTTGGGATCCTAAAAACAGAGGTGGCTAACTTCATGGCACCCATGCAAATGGATAATAGTTGCATGATTGCTGAATCATATACCAATGCACTGTACGAACATGTACACAAATGCATGGATCTCGCCATACCATATAGAACTAATACACTCTCCTCCAAATAAAGGAAGCCAATCTGGTGGTCGTCTGCCATAAACAAACTCTACAACAGAAGGAGGAAACCAATGTGGAATAAGGTGAAGTCCCAAGACTGGAAAAACTCCCTTATCAGCCTCAACAAAATGTTGAGATCCCTCATCAAATCCTAAAAAGCTAGCTATGAAAATAGAATTTCAGCAGATAGTAAAGACAACCACAAGGCCTTCTATAGTTATGTAAATAATGTCCAGGGCAATACCCAGATTTGCTCTGAGCTACTGCACAATGGTACCTCCTATACCGAGCCAACAGATATTGCCAGTATACTGGCCGACAGATTCAGTGCCAACTTTACCCCCCCCCCAAAGACCAATCACAATACCAGCAGATTGCCACCCACCTGGTATTACTGCTGGACAGGTTAAAACAGCACTGTGCAAGGCTAAGAATACAGCTTATATGGTACCTGACAATATCCCTGGCTGTGTTCTACATGAACTACAGAGTGAACTGGCACCACACCTGTGTGCCCTGTTCATCCACAGTGTCACCTCAGGATTTGTCCCTACTGAATGATGCACTGCTATGGTCATCCCTCTCGACAAATGAGGAGAGACTACAGACCCTGGGAACTATCGCCCCATTAGCCTGACAAGTCTAATATGCAAAGCTATGGAACGCATCATCATGGACCTAATAAACAAGGATATAAGGGAATCTCCAAACTCTGGATCCACACAGTTTGGTTTTGTGAAGTGTAGATCATGCCTATTCTACTTGGTCGACTTTTTGAGTCAGTTACCAGAGCTGTGGATGAAGGCAGGGTGGTTCATACAGCCTACCTTGATCTGGCCAAGGTCTTTGATACCATTCCCCACTCAGGAATCATAGAAAAACTCACTAAGCTGAACATCAACCCCTATATCACTAGGTGGGTTGCAAACTGGCTCACATATAGAACCCACAGTGTGAAAGTAGCTGACTCCAAGTCAGACTGCTGACCAGTCATGAGTGGGGTCTCACAGGGTTTGGTCCTGGGTCCCCTCCTGTTCGGTATCTACTTCTCTGAAGTCCAGGCCAACACAAAGGGACTCTGGCTGACAAAGTTCACAGACGATTGCAAGTTGTGAGCTATTATTAACTCCCCAAGTGATGTTGACATCCTACAGAAAGGCCTCACTGAGACCAATGACTGCTGTCAGAACCATGGCCTTAAGAGCAATGCCAAAAAATGTGTCGTCATCCCCTTTGGGAAAAACACAGTTCCCATGAATTACCACATTGATGGCAGTCCACTGAACACAGAAGGCGTTATAAGAGATCTGGGAACACAGGTTGACAGCAACTTCACTTTTGACCACCACATTGCCAGTGTGGTCAGAATGTCCTTCTATGTTGTACATCTCATTACTAAGGGTTTTGCATCCAGGAAGAAAGAGGTCATTGTATCCCTCTACTCTTCCCTCATTAGCCCAATCATTGAGTACAATGCCCCATTTGGCATGTACCTCACTAAACACCTGCAACAACTGGAGAGGCCGCAAAAGTACCTTACAAAGATTATCCTTGGCCTTAAATATTTGTCCTATATGGACAGACTCAAAAAACTCCAATTATCCTCTGTCTCATATTGCCTATTTAGAGGCAATCTCTGCTTGACTTTCAAAGCCATGTCTGACCCAGATCTGTTAGAAATGCTACATCTAAAGAAATCCTAATCCATCTGCACCACATGTTCCAGAGACCTCAACCTCATTACCACAATCAACAAAACATGCTGGAGGGACAGGTTCATAACCCAGAGACTGCCAATGCTATGGAACATATTTCCCATACATGTCAAGCAGAGCACCTCACTGGCCCTTTTCAAGAGAAATCTTGATGAGTGGATGGGAAATAGAAAATTCACCCCAGGGATAACTCCAGTGACTTTACTCAACAGAGGCACTGGCAACTAAGGTCGGGTGGCACGATGCCAGGGTAATCCTATGGGCTAGGCTTGTAAAGGCTCCAGGGCCATTAGCCTAGTACACACCTATGAACCTATGAACATGACTATGGAATATGTCTGCATTATTTATCAGTTTCAGATGATTGCATATGAAATAAAAGTAATTCAAATAACAAAAAAAATATGTCTGAGCCTTTGTAACCCTACTGCACTGTGGGCATTGGAACACAACCGATACTGAATACACCTTTACATTTATTATCTAAACTGCCATATTAGGCAAAACAAAATGGAATGTCCTGTTTGATGTAGTCTGCAAATCAATGAGGTTTTGCTTTGATGTATGAATAAAGAGGGTTAGACCATATTCTAACTGTGGCCATAAAATGTTTTTATTCATTGCCATTCTTCCTTCATGGATAATGAAAAGGGAAATTTTGCATCTGCTGTATAGAGTCATAGCAACTTTTGGTTTAATATTATTGATGCAAATTGATATAATTAATAAGGCATCATTGATCAGCTCTAAGAATCCAAAAAGGATACCATTTCCCTACTTTTTTTGCTGTAATTAAGTAAGTAAGAGCTGCAGTGATGTTTAGTTAGCTATTTTACATTTTTGCTGTGAATAGAAGAGCATCATTTTTATTTTTTTATCTTTTCAGTTAGCCACATGGAGAATGTGTTCCCTTTTTTGAAATTTTTTCAAGTTGGGTTAGAAAATATTACAAATGATACAAGATATTAGGTAAAATAAGCTTAACAAAGGCAGAG
Organism: Protopterus annectens; assembly: GCF_019279795.1. Taxonomy (NCBI): domain Eukaryota; kingdom Metazoa; phylum Chordata; order Ceratodontiformes; family Protopteridae; genus Protopterus; species Protopterus annectens. Next base: position 179,721,052 of record NC_056744.1, read on the forward strand.
AGTAGTAAAAAAACACATGTTTAACCAAACTCATATATATATATATAAGAGGGCTACCGACACTTCTTTAGCAAAGTTTTCAGTAGCAAATCTGACAAACCAGAACTACCAGTCTTGGAAATTCAAAATGAGGATGTTTCTAATAAGAGAAGGTACATGGAAATGAGAAAATGAAGTCAGGCTGGCAGAACCCATGGATGAGTAGACAGAAAAGGATCAAAAAGCTCAGAGGACGATCTCCCTTTGCATAGATGAAGATCAAATCATACATATACGCAACCATGAAACCACTAAAGAAATGCGGGAGGAAGTGCAAAAGGTGCATAAAAGAGTTAATCTCAACAATAAACTCTATTTAATTAGAAAACTATATCAAAGTCAAAGTCAAAGTAAATGCTATTGTCGATCAGATATACACAGTAGTGCAAGCTGAATGATATTACATTGCTTTGGTCCCCGTGCAAGACATAACAATGAAACACATAGTTTGAATGACAGTAAGGCTAATGCACATACAGTAATAATTAAAATATTGAAAAAAACAATAAATTACCACAATTGAACAGGAAGACATTAGACAATAACATACTAGTAGGTATTTCAAAGACTATGACCTCACATTGTAATTGCGTAGACTCTTGCACTTCATCGGCTGTAGTATATTTTGATGTTCATATTGCACATGTATGCAGTGGCGACTTACTCCTGACTATTGCAGAATCAAGAAGTAATGGCATAAGAAATCAGGCTAAAGGTACCAGTTACTGAAGCAATTTGCCAGAATGATTACTATAGATGATACTTCACAGCAAGTAGCAAATTGATTTGATTATTTGCTGTCATGCCTGGCATTCAAGTTTAGCAGCCTTATGGATAGATGGAGGAAGCTTCTGTTTAGTCTAGATGTTTTGCAGTGTAAGCTGTAATACCACCTGCCGGAGGAAAGATGAAAGTACATGCCATGGGCAGGGTAAGTGGGATAGTCGATTATCTTCCTAGCCCGTCCCACACACCGAGTCTCGTGTAGATCATCCATGGATGGGAGCGAGAAATCAATGACTTTTTCTGTTGTCCTCACTATAATCAGGAGAGCCTTGTGGTCAGATGCTTTGCGGTTACCATACTAAACTATGATGTTATTTGAGAGGATGTTCTCAATGCTCCCCTTGTAGAAGACTTTAAGGATGGACAGGTTTGCATTCCTCAGTTTCTGTAGGAAGTGCAGCTGTTGTTGTATGCTATTCCCGGTGTGGCTAATATGAATCAACCAGGATA
>NC_056744.1:179727326-179764826 GCF_019279795.1 Protopterus annectens
CACCCATGGAGCCCCACCCCCTCCACTCATGGAGCCCCACCCACTCCACCCACGGAGCCCCATCCCCACACAGCCATTACACTGTCCCATTACTTGGCTATTTCTCTCCAGTTGCCATAAACACTGTTCAAAATGCTCAGTGTGCATTCACTCTTATGCTTTACTTCTACAATGATTACAGGTATCTAGATTTAATTAGGAATCCATGATAAGTTTTTTTACATACCCCATGTATATTGCAACTAACTCAAGGGAACTTTCAGCTGGTAGCCCTTTTGAATTCTGATCAAGAAGGCTTGGCTGTTCAGTTCTCTATACTGGAATAGTTTCTCATTCATTGCTAATAATCATTTTTATTTACTTGGGTACTAACAGAGTTTTACTTTTTACCTACCATAAAGACAAGATATTTGTTTTACCTCAAAATACTTCCCCTTGTTTTATTTATTTGTAAGTGACTTAGAAACAACTACTGGGGAATAGTGTTCATTAGCTCAGTATTTTTCATGTAGGACACTACGGAGTCCCGTGAGCCTGTTCAGATTATACAGATTTAAACAGATTAGTTTATAACACTAGTTTCTTTGCCTTCCCAGATTAGCTCTCAGTAACACAAGTTGCTGTTTAAATAAAAGCTGGCATTCTGTGCTCTGAATGCACGACACGTTATAGCTGTATTTAACTTAAACTGTGTGCATTCACTAAATTATGTATATCTTTTAATTAATACTTAATCAAGCATTTCTTCATAATCCCAACATTGACATAGTTGCAAATCACTTCATCTTTTTATAGATAATTCCAATAGCCCTAATATATGCACATTATTAATTATTTTTTCAAGATTAGTTTTACTGAGTGGGCAAGGGAAACTCTGGGTGTTTTCTGATTTTCTGTGGTTGACCCTTAGTTATATGAAACTGGGTCTGCATTATCACCGATGTGAACAACTTCATTATATGCTCAACTAAAAGCTTTAGACCTTTTTTCGTGACACAGCCATTACAGTATCCTTCCTGTTACTGTGATAAGCAAGAGTAGCCATGCATAAGAAGTGTACATATTTATACATATGATTATGCATGATTATAATATATACAGATTGTATTAATTCTAATATAAAATAATTTAATTATATCCCTTCTATAATACAGCACCACTTGTTAGACTGTTTTAAATTTATAGTTTTGAATGTTTTTCCAGCAAGCAATGAAACAAAACATATGAGCCAATAATGAAACTGCCCAATTCAAAACATTCCAACCATAAAAGGCCACTTAAACTTTTGTCATTACAATCCATCAATGTCAGTCAGTATGCACAATCTCTGCAGAAGTAAATGTCATCTGAATAATTCCACATTATAGAGATCTGAAACTAATGAAGAGGTTGTTGCTAGAAAACAACTTTATATTTCAGCATTTCATCAACAAATTCAGTGCCTGCTGCCCTTGAAGAATACATTGCCTATGTTACATTAAAAATGGTAAGCTGGTATATTTGCAATACAGAATGGGTGGTAAGTTGAAAAACAAGTTCATAGTTATTAGGCATCTCATCCAAAGGAGGACATAGCCAGGACTGCAGCACTCCACCCCCAAAAATACAAATCTACATGCTGTGGGAGTAGAACCTATAGCGCTCTGCATCAAGATGCAAGTAAGCTACCTGCTGTACTACTAACACTGCTTTAAAATTCTATATCACAATAATGATACGATTTGCTAAACAAAACAGTTGCACATTTTAAGCAGACTTAGCATGAGCAGCAGTAAACTTCTCTTCCCTTGAAGCTCACAATTCCTTGAAAATACACTTGAAAATAAATTCCACCTGCTAACTCTAAATAGGACATTTCACTTTCTCTCACACACCTCAACCTCTGCAAGAAATCTGGACAAAGCCCAACATAAATAGGGACAGATTATAAATATTGCTCTCATGAACTTAGAACATTGCTAGAATAACAGGATTTATGTTAGTATGCATTTTATATGATGGACAGAAGGAAGGTTGGTATATTGTGTGTGCAAGAGACCAGATGGAAGGGGAGTAAGGCTAGGTGTATCGGAGGTGGGTTCAAATTGTTTTATCATGGTGTGGATGGGAGGAGAAATGGCGTAGGAGTTATCCTGAAGGAACAGTATGCTAAGAGTGTTTTGGAGTTGAAAAGAGTGTCGGATAGAGTGATGTTTATGAAGCTTGAAATTGATGGTGTAATGATGAATGTTGTTAGTGCATATGCTCCACAAGTTGGGTGTGCGATGGATGACAAAGAAAAATGTTGGAGTGAGTTGGATGAAGTGGTGATGACTGTACCCAAGGGTGAGAGTGTGGTGATTGGAGCAGATTTCAATAGGCATGTTGGTGAAGGGAACAGAAGAGTGGACGATGAAGTGATGGGTAGGTAAGGTGTTAAACAAAGGAATGCAGAAGGTCAGATGGTAGTGGATTTTGCAAAAAGGATGGACATAGCTGTGGTGAATACGTATTTTAACAAGAGGGAGGAGCATAGGGTGACATACAAGAGTGAAGGAAGATGCACACAGGTGGATTATATCTTAAGTAGGAGGGCCAGTTTGAAGGAGATTGGAGACTGTAAAGTGGTGACCGGGGAAAGTGTAGTTTGGCAGCATAGGATGGTGGTTTGTAGGATGATGAGGAAGAAGAGGAGGAGAGTGAGGGCAGCACCAAGGATCAAATGGTGGAAATTGAAAAAGGGTAATTGTGAGGTTGAGTTCAGGGATGAGTTAAGACAGGCACTGGGTGGCAGTGAAGAGTTACCAAATAGCTGGGTAATTACAGCAGAGCTAGTAAGGGAGATGGCTAGAAAGGTGCTTGGCATGACATCTGGACAAAGGAAAGATGATAAGGAGACATGGTGGTGGAATGAGGAAGTACAGGAGAGTATACAGAGAAAGAGGTTTGCAAAGAAGTCGGATTGTCAGACAAATGAAGAAAGTAGACAGGAGTATAAGGAGATGAGGTGCATGGCAAAGAGAGAGGAGGCAAAGGCTAAGGATAAGGCGTATGAAGAGTTGTATGAAAGGTTGGACACTAAGGAGGGAGAAAAGGACCTTTACCGATTGGCTAGACAGAGGGACCGAGCTAGGAAAGATGTGCAGCAGGTAAAGGTGATAAAGGATAATGAGGGAAACATACTCACAAGTGAGGAGAGTGTGTTGAGGAGGTGGAAAGAGTACTTTGAGGGGTTGATGAATGAAGAGAAGGTTGGATGATGTATGGATAGTGAATCATGAAGTACAATGGATTAGCAAGGAGGAAGTAAGGATAGCTATGTAGAAGATGAATGGAAAGGCTGTTGGTCCAGATGACATACCTGTGGATGCATGTAGGTGTTTATGTGAAATGGCAGTGAAGTTTTTAACTAGAGATTGTTTAATGAAATCTTGGAAAGTGAGAGGATGCCCGAGGAATGGAGAAAGTGTTTTGGTACCGATTTTTAAGAATAAGGGTGATCTGCAGATCTGTAGTAACTACAGAGGGATTAAATTGATCAGTCACAGCATGAAGTTATAGGGAAAGAGTAGTGGAAGCTAGGTTAAGAAAGGACATGATGATTAATGATCAACAGTATGGTTTCATGCCGGGAAAAAGCACTACAGATGTGATGTTTGCTCTGAGAGTGTTGATGGAGAAGTACAGAGAATGTCAGAAGGAGTTGCATTGTGTTTTTGTAGACTTAGAGAAAGCATATGACAGGGTGCCTAGATAGGAGTTGTGGTACTGTATGAGGAAGTCAGGAGTGTCAGAGAAGTATGTAAGAGTGGTACAGGATATGTACGAGGGTAGTGTGACAGCGGTGAGGACTGCGGTGGGAGTGACAGATGCATTTAAGGTGGAGGTGGGGTTACATGAAGGATCAGTTCCGAGCCCTTTCTTATTTGCAATGGTGATGGACAGGTTGACAGATGAGATCAGACAGGAGTCCCCGTGGACTATGATGTTTGCAGAGGACATTGTGATCTGTAGTGAGTGTAGAGAACAGGTGGAGGAGACCCTGGAGAGAGGGAGATATGCTCTAGAGAGAAGAGGAATGAAGGTCAGCAGGACTAAGACAGAATATATTTGTGTGAATGAGAGGGAAGATAGAGGAATGGTGAGGATGCAAGGAGTAGAGGTGACGAAGGTGGATGAGTTTAAATACTTCGGATCAATAGTTCAGAGTAATGGTGAGTGTGGAAGAGAGGTGAAGAAGAGAGTACAGGCAGGATGGAGTGGGTGGAGAAGAGTGTCAGGAGTGATTTGTGACAGACGAGTACCAGTAAGAGTGAAAGGGAAGGTCTACAAGAGGGTAGTGAGACCAGCTATGTTATATGGGTTGGAGACAGTGGCACTGACAAAAAGGCAGGAGTTTGAGCTGGATGTGACAGAGTTAAAGATGTTAAGATTTGCACTGGGTGTGACGAGGGTGGACAGGATTAGGAATAAGTATATTAGATGGTCAGCCCAGGTTGGAAGGTTTGGAGACAAAGCCAGAGAGGCAAGATTACGTTGGTGTGGACATGTGCTGAGGAGGGATGCTGAGTATATTGGGAAAAAGATGCTAAGGATGAAGCTACCAGATAACAGGAAAATAGTAAGGCCTAAGATAAGGTTTATGGATGTGGTGAGAGAGGACATGCAGGTGGTTGGTGTGACAGAGCAAGATGCAGAGGACAGGAAGAAATGGAAACAGATGATCTGCTGTGGCGACCGAAAGAAGATGATGATGATGTTAGTATGCATTTTTCTATAGGATATGACATCTAAAACTCAAATGTCTGTCATTATTTAGAAACTTCAATCCTTTTTAGGAAGAATATGGGGCAAAAAATCTGGACATTCTGCAAAAACCTGGACAGCTGAGGGGTATGCAACCTCCTTCTTATACAGACAATATTTGTTTCTTATCCAAAAAAGACCTACTGCCTGACACAACTATCTACTTGGTTCATGGGGAAGACATGATCAAAGTAAAAAAAATGAACAGCAAGCAAGAAACAAGCTCAAGATAAATTGCTTAAAGGATTCCTGCACAAGTTATGGACCGCACATGATAGATTGACATTCTGTTTAGTTTACGGGTAAGCCTGCAAAGATGACTGCAAGTCTCCAACAAAAGATGACTGCAAGTCTCCAACAAATGTAATGAGCTTCTGAAAATACTGTAATCCTGTCCTTTTATTACAAATACTGTCATATGCATTTCAATACCCAAGGCTTATACATTATCTAGTTATGTAAATATTCTTGGCATGGCAACAACGGAAAGGCTTTCAATGCTGGTAATTCTTTAACAGTATGCTTATTAAAGCTTACTTGCATCTTACAATCTCCAACAAGCTTATCTGATGGTCATTAAATCATTGCTACTTAAACAGAGCAACAGGGCACTGTGACAGCATGCATTTCCTGAATAATAAGAAGCATAAATCAACAGTATAAAAATATGACAGAAAATCAGAACATTCTGCAAAATCAAGGACAGATGAAAAGCCACGGTCGTACTTGTGGTGTACCTTGGGTGGGGGAATACTCTGCATACTTACACTGCATAACTGCTCCTTGCCTTCCTTGAACACATCCAGAGCCACTACAATGGGGAGTGGGGTGCAACAAGTATGTCACAATTTGAAATGTCTCTGGCTGACAGTGATGGCTCTGACACTCATACCTTTCAACTTCAGAGCAAGAAATCTAGACAAAGCCATACATAGAACTAGAAGTGGGACACAGGCCCAAAAATAAAGACAATTTTTAAATATTGCTCTTATTAACTTAGATAATAGAACAGTAGTAGGTCTTGCATTAGTACGAATTTTCTGAAGGGTATGAAATCCGAAACTCAAATGTCTGCCATTATTTTCTAACTTCAATCTTTAATGACTTGCCACTAATTTGCCAGAAAACCATAATTTTATGAAAAACAGACCAAAAATGTGATGCAAAAATATAAAGTTGCCACAAAATACAGCTGAGAACCTGTCAAAAAAGGGACACATTTTTAATATTAACACTGTTAACTGGAGCAGCTAACAAAATAAGAGTATCTACATGCATTTCTGAAATAAAAGCAATAACTCTGATCATTACAGTTATATATAATTGTAAACCCTCCACATTTTCTTCCAAAAATTGCCATTTTGAGGAAGGATTATTAGGGGAGAGCAACATTTTGAGCCAAAATTGGGGACAATAGAGAGGTTTGGATATTCCGAATTCTACAAAGCGATTTGCACATACCTCTCAACCTCTTAATGCAGGAAATCTGAACAAGGCCAAATATATTTGGGGAACATACAAACACTACTGAAAATTGCTCTTGTATAAACTTAAGACAGTTGATAAAATAACAGGTCTTGCATTAGCATGCATTTTTCTGAAGGTTATGACGTCTGAAACTCAATGTCTGTCATTTAGTGACTTCATTCCTAAATGATTTTCTAGAAAACCACAAATTTTATGAGGAACAAACCAAAATAAGAAGCAAATATCTATTCATTCTGCAAAAATATGGCAAACTGAGAGGTATAGTTCAAGCCGGGGCTGTCTGAGTTTGCTACCATTCCCCCCCCTTTACAAAATCATGGTCGAATGGAGCCTCCCCCCTGCAGCCATTCCAATGTCCCATTCCTTGGTTATTTTGCCCCATTTACCATAAGCACTGTAATGTGCATACTGCTTTACTTCTGCAATGATTTAGATTTCATTTGAAAGCTTTATTTTGCATTTTACAGCACAAAGCCTAATAGATATCTGTTAAACAAAGCAATGCAGTCTCACAATGAAAATAGACTTAGCATTAAAACTTTTCTGCCCTTGAAACTCACATGCATTGAAACAGCATTGAAACCCACATTCAAAGAAAATACATTTTGCCAGTGGCAGATAAAGATTAACTCTGGGCTGTTTTCAAAATCATAGGCCCCTTGAACATGAAACATACACATGCTCTTTGATACACCTTCCTGAATGTATTACATTATATTCCTTGTACAGTACAGTACAGTTGTTAAAGGGCATTTTAAGTTTATGGTTTTGAACATTTTTCCAGCAAACAATGAAACAAAATGCATACACCAATGACAAAACTGCCCAGTTCAGAACATTTCCATCATAAAAAGTCTACTCAACCTTCTATAGTCCACCAGTATCAGTAAATATGCACAATCTCTGAAGTAGTAAAATCCACATTAAAGAAATCTGTAACTAATAAAGAGGTTGCTGCTAGCAAACAACTTTATATGTCATTGTTTCATCTACAATAAAGTGCCTGTTGCCCTTAAAGAATAAATTGCCTATGTTGCATGCATTAAAAAAATGATAAGCTAGTAATACTGCAATAGGGAATGGATAGCAAACTGATAACAGGTTCATAGTTACTAGGTATCTTTGCCAAAAAGGACTGCAGCATCCACCCCCTTTACAACACAGTACAGTATCAGCAATGCATCTACCTACTGTGGGAGTAGAACCCACAGCCTTCATCATCAAAAGCAAGTACACAACCTGTTGTGTTATTAACAATGCAAGCAGACCAAGCATAAGCAGCACTAAACGTTTGTTCCCCTGCAGCTCTCAGCTCCTTGTAAAATCTACTCAACACTCAGCTGTATCTCTGAACTTTGCAGCACAAGAAATCTGGAAAAAGCCAAAATTTATTGGGGGGGGGGGGGAGGCCAAAAACCAGGGACACATTTTAATCATTGCTTGTATAATGTTGGAAAGTTGCTAGAATAAAATGCTGCGTTACCAATATACATTTCACTGCCACGTCTTGAACCCAGGAGACCCAATGCAAAACAGTCAGAGCAACATACCACTATGCCAAATCAGCTGTTTTGTGAAAGAGGAAGACGGAAACTTAAATGGCTACCATTTAGTGAATTCAGTTCTCACCATAGCACAGCTGTCAACCTCTTAGCACAAAACACCTGAACAAAGCCAATAATGGGTGAATACAGCCCCCAAACATTCAGTGAATTCAGTCCTCACCATAGCTCTCAACCTCTTAGCAAAAAAAACACCCGGACAAAGCCAGTAATGGGGGATATAGCCCCCAAACATATTCACTTCTTACCATAGGTCTCAACCTTAGCACAAAACCTGGATGAAGCCAATAATGGGGGAATACAGTCCCAAAAATAGGGACAAATTTCAAATATTCATCTTATACACTTAGAAAATTGCTAGAATAAAAGCTTTTGTGTTACCTTGCACTTTCTGAAGAATATGAAGTCTGATATTTAAATGCGTGTCATTTTTAACATTTGTTAACCAGGAAAGTCTGACTTGGAACAAAAGCTAATTTTTAGCAGAGGCCCAGGGAGAAACATTCCAGACAGACACGTCTTTGTAAGATGGGAGGACACTACAGGAAACAAAAACAGGGAGGGCATACAGACTCCACATAGAAGGTACGGCACCCCAGCCAAGAATCAAATCAGAGAACATGTAGCTGTCAGGCAACAATGCTACTGCTGCATCAATGCATTACTGGCTTTGCAAGGACACAAAAATACAGAAACCATAGATTTTTCTGAGGAACTGAACAAGTATGAGGGAAAGTTAAGCTATTAACAAGAAAAAGTACTTTATGCTAAATTCTGAACTTACAAATTATAAGTTCTTTTACTGAATGTCACACATGAAAATATAGTAATAATTGGCATTTTTATTTTTTTACCAATTAATTCTTTTTTAATGATCTATGCTTAAAATTCAGATTCACAGAAAGAAGAGAGAATCTCAGTTTCCTCGCCATAGATATAAATGACCTGGACAATATTCTCTTTTATCCAGACAAAAAACAAAAATAAGTCCCGAAAGCAATAAGTGTAGTCTGTTTTAATATTTCTTAAGAAAACTTTCATTTATATTTTCCTAGGACTATACACAGTTAAAACTGCTGGATTCCAACACAGTCCCTATAGTGTCACCTAATTTGCTGTCAACTTCATGAAAACGAAAAAGAACAGAGTGACAGTGATTCATAGCAGGCTGAGGTAAGGAACAATATAAAGCATATCAGGGTTCAATTTACACAACCCGTGACAAAGAATGTGATGACCTAGGTAGCTCATTTTGTCAAGCCTAACACTTTTCTGTCACCACTTTTACCTCCTTTGTCTTACTGGTTCAACAAATTATAAACAAAGCAATTAAGGAAATTATAGTGTAACAGAATATAAATGTTTTGCCTGCTGCATCATACAAATTGGTATACAGTTTGTTATATCATTATACCTTGTATGGAAAAGTGATGGACAAAATGTGTTTGTTATCAGGAATATATGCGTGCTTCTCTGCTTAAATAACTGAGAAGGGCAAGCAGTCGACTGATTTGTTGAGTTTAGAAGGGCAAGGGAGTCCAAAGAGAGTAGGGAAACAGTTATCTTTTAGTAGCTGAAGTAGAGTCTATAAATAAGTAGTAGCTACTACATACATCTAAATGAAACACAGACCACATACAGACAGTGAGACATGCACACACACATACACATACACACACACACACACACACACACACACACACACACACACACACACACACACACACACACACACACACACACACACACACACCTTACTCACTCTGACAAGCGTCCCATCTGTTAAGTCTGAGTCGCAGGTAAAGTAAACCCATTTCAAAACCCGAAACCATCTGTTTCAGTTCCCGCTCGCAAACTGTGCACCGCGCGATGATGTCAGCATCTGCGCCTGGACTTGAAGGGCGTTCTTAAAGAAGAACGCCCAAAAAACTTTTTTGTAATTTTAAATGAAAAGATTAACTAGGCAGCAGATTCCATGGGGGTGCAAGTGCACCCCCTTGCACCTGCCTGCGGGTCAGTTATGGTTCTGATAAGGGAAAAGGTAGAAACATGACTTATTTTGATATTGAAAATACTCCCTTTGAAATTAATTAGGTTAGGTAGAAGGATTTCTTAACTATGGAAGAAACATGGTAATTGAATGATAGAGTGTTGTTCACATAAGCATCCCGGTACAGACAGTTGTTCACATAAGTACCCAGGTCTTTTATAATTGCATCTGTTTTTAGAGAAGTACCACATATAATATATGAGGTAGGAACAGCTTTTTGTCAAACAATATCATCTGCAAAATAAATGCCAAACAGAAGACAGCCCAACACTGATCTCTGTGGTACCTCAGTAGTTACAATTTTATGTTCATAGAGGGTACCACAACTTTCATTACTTAGGATATGTTGGATAGCCAGTTTGCAATACAGAAGACAATGTAGAGGCTTTACATTAAATGTTTTTGTCTTTTCAAAAATCTTTGGCAGGTAAATATAAGCAGTGTATGCAGAGTGACCAGTGTCCACAGCCCATGTAACTTTTCCAAAGTTTACTCACTTCAGAGGACAGGACTTCTGCTTCACAAAAAACAAACTGAATAAAGTCAAGATCCGTTAAATTGCTTATGTCTGCATAAATGAGTTCTGCTACAATAGGTTCCATGGCTTTGCATATAAGGCAGATGAGGATGATGGGGCTATAATCACTTCAGCCTGCTGAAAGGTCACCCTAGTATGGATGGGCCACAGTGGGTATTCTCCATTCACCAGGGACAAACTCTGTAGAAAGGCTGAGGGTGAATAATTTAAGCAGAGGCTTGGATAGTGCATATGTGTCATTAATGAGAATGCAGTCTGGAATGGCATCTGGTCCCATAGAAACATTATTTAGCCTTAGGGAATGTAAGACTTGTTCCAGTGTGTATATTCCAAAGACCAGACACACAGAACAAACTGAAAAAAAACTGAATAAAATGCACTAAAATCATCTGTTTTTGTGGTCTTTGGTTGAACATTTGGATCCGATACACTTGTTCCAATGTGATTGAAAAATAAACTAAATGTTCAGGGATAATCAGTATTTGTGACATGATTAGCACCAAATTTGTCTGCTAATATATTGGTTGTGTCCTTGAGATTGGAATGTTTGATATTATTATTATGGATGAGCACAGTGCCTTTTTGAACATTATTACTTCATTTTCTGAAATAACTGAAGAAAGAGTTGCAATTTCCTTTTGTATCTGTAGTGACCTTAGTTTGTACTCTGCTTTATATTTTCTAAAAATGCTCTTACATTCCTTGTTAGAATATTTCAGTGTGGCCTTGAGCTAGGTGGCCGGAAATTTCTTATAACTTTTCATTCTTTTTCTTGTTTTGTTTTAGTGTTTATTAGTATTGGAATTTAACAATTTGCCATTATATTTAGCGTGGGCAGGTACAGATTTTTCTAAGCAACTATTTAGATGCTGGTAGAAATGGAAATGAATGCTACAGCCCTCTCATTTGGGTCCATTTGCAGGAAGCTGTTGGGAATTTTGCTCTACAAGTTTGACTAGATTTGCCCAGGATAAGATTGTTTAATTTGATGGTGTGGTGCAACCAGTAGTCCTGAGAGCGAAGGTAACTGATTTTTGGTCAGATTTAACTACGGATAATGAGATGCAGGGTGGAATACAGTAAGAAGTTAGGCTGATAAGGACCAGGTCATGGCTATTAGAGCCTCTGGTGCATAGTTTTACAATATTCTCCAGTGCACTGGCATTAAATTGTCTAGAGAATGAGGATTATCTGTGTTTAGTGTGTAAGTGTACCAGTCACCTGGGCAATTGAAGTCCCTTAGCAGAAAGGTATTTTGTCTGATATTCAGTCTCTCAATTGTGTTAAAGTAATTTTCATGATCTCCCCTACAGTTACCCAAGCACTTGAAGGCATGATGGGCGCTAACCCTGGAACAGAGGAAGCACTGCCACTGTAATTAAAACTCATCTCAGTAACTATATGTCCCAGTTACAAGAGGTCCTCAAGGTCACTTATCTTTTTGCTTAGATTCCTAGCACTGAACTGTGCCTCCATCATGTTGTCAGACTTCCTTAATCTCTGCCATTATTGATCTAGATGTGAATAATTTTGGATTGAAGTGTCTGACCTTAACTAAATGGAATCAAATGAAGACAAGGACATAAGTCTGTATGCTTGCCTACCAATCAAAGGAGTAATGCTGTTCCCATAAAACACTATTTATTCTGCTCATAAAAGCCTGCATACTATTACTTTCTCTAGAAAAGGACATGGATTTGCCTCCTACCCTTTCTATTTAATCCTGATGTATATTACTTGCTCTTAGACAGTGTCCTTATTAATTATAAATTTGCTGTCTTCCCGTACCAACTAAACCCCAAACATTTATGAACTTAGATATTGTCTGCCATTCGGCACAGAGGGTTTAGACTTTAGCTGCAGATCTTGTGGTGTGTGGTTTGATTCCCTGAACTCTCATTTGCCTCCTTTGTGACCATTTGTAATTCATTTAACCAGTCATTGCTCCGGGGTACCCCTTAAAAGGGGCTGTGTGTCTGTCTGGTTAATATATGGCTGTTGTTCTTGTTATTATTATTATTATTATTATTATTATTATTTTTATTATTATTATCCAGTGTAGCTTTGAAGACATTGATCAGATCTTCTCTATTTTCTTCTGCAACTTAGATCAAATGTCTGAGATATTTACCTACAGCCAAACTGAGATGTACTTTTTTAGTTTCCTGGTGACACTGTGTATGTGTTTATTTATTTATTTTTATTATACCCTGAATGTAGCAGACCAGCGACAACAAACAAACTGATTTTGTTTGATCTTATTAATGCACATTATTAGTCAAGTTCAGCCTTGGTTTCCTGGATTTTAAGAACCTAACCATGCAGGTAAATATATGGTAACTATTGCTACATAGATTTTCAATGCAATGATTAAACAATAACTTACCATTCATGATTATGACAAAGTATATGAAACTTTAAATCTATCTCCTTTGCAACTATATACTTCTTGCATGGTGCATATTCATGGCAAAAATACATTTTGTTCATATTTAGACTCAATGCATACTACATTATGCAAGCTGGAATGTTCATTACTACCTGCTAAAAACTCAGTGTCCTTGCTACTGGTAATCAATTTTTTCACATTGATGTCATCTCTTTATGTTACATAAAATGTTAAGTTGTTATTGAAGGTATCTGAAATACATAAGTTAGACAAGCAGACACTGAGAATGGAGCACTGAGTTTATTAATAGAAAGTCAAGTACTACATTGGCTCATAACTTCAGTGCTAGTCATTGTTTTCTAGTCAATTATATTTCCACTGAATCAAGGACCTGATTTAATCCCCAAACTATGAGTCTCATGAATAGTCTATTGTGATTTATTGTGTCAAACGAGTTGGCGAAGTCAATGTTAATGGCAGTTATAACATTGTTATAATGTTATGACTGAAGTACTTTATGGGCATTGTGTCTGGGGGTTCTTCCTCTGTAATTCAGTTATAGAGCAGTGCTGTAAGGGATATCACTCTGTCAAGCACTACAGTTTTCATAAAAAAACTGTAGAAGAGTGCTGTAAGTGTGTATTGTTAGTTTTTTTAAGCTAAAACTAAGACATTGATAATGTTTGGGTAAAATAAAACTAAGCTAATGTGAAGTAACTGGTGAAATCTGACATAAATTAAGGCACTTGTGATGTTAAATATTGGCAATCCCTGTTAAGTATAGATTTGCCCTTTTATACCAAAGTTCATGCCAGAGCAAGTGATGGCAGCATTTCCCATTTAAGTAAACTGATTTATTTGCCAAGCTTATTGACTGGCTATTTGTACTGTGCTTCTTGTTCACCAAACATTGCAGTGTCTAGCATTGTTTCTACTTTATGGGTAGTGATACAAAATTAATTAATTTCAAGGATTTTACATATAGTTAATTTAGTGGTGCTTACTTGAAACATTCATTTGATGTTTGCCTGAACAGTGCACTTGACTGTCTGCAATTGTGCCTACTGCATTCATTTAAATTTCTGCCATTCTAACTAATTAATATTGCATAACATATGACCTCATAACTAAATTTACTGTCTGGTGTGCGATATTGCAGCCAGATCTTCTATGTTGGTGATTTTAAAGTATTTGCAAACTCTGCTTTTTTAATGTATTATTTTTATTTTATTTTATAGAATATATAGAATATACATATCTGTCCAGTCACATGCAACAACTGGAATGTCAGCAGAGATGGGCCACTTCATAAGTAAGGGTATCTCATCCACGGACAAGAAGGTCATAATACCCCTGTATTCTTCCCTTATAAGGCCCATTATTGAGTACAATGCCCCATTCAGCATGTACCTCGCAAAGCACATGCAGCGGCTGGAGAGACCACAGAGGGTCCTCACCAGGAGAATCCAGGGCCTCAAAAATCTACTATACACAGATAGGCTAAAAGCCCTATACTTCTACTCAGTTTCATACAGACTCCTCAGAGGTCCTCTCTGTCTGGCATACGAGGCTATCTTGGACCCCACCTTGATGGGAGTGCTCCATATCTGCAAGTCAAGCTCCACTCGAGTAACCTGCATGCGTGATCTTGAGTAAACCACACGCGTGGCCTCAACCTAGTCTTTGACATCAATAGGACTTGTTGGTGGCTATACTCTTGACTAGGCTTATGAGGGCATCAAGGCCAATAGTCTAGTAACTTCATATAATCATATGATCCTATGATACCTCATTAAAAGGATACAAGGCCTAAACTACATCTCCTGCATAGACAAACTCAAAGCTCTGTTACTTTACTCAGTATCCTACAGACTGCTGATAGCTAACCTGTGCCTGGCATAAAAGGTATCCTCCAACCATTTACTGATGGATTTACTACACATCAGCAAGTCAAATGGCATCAGAAATACTCAGATTAGAGATGTGCTCTTCTGCAATATCAACAGAATGGTTTGGAAGGATAGGTATATCTCACAAAGGATACCTCTGCTGTGGAATGGACTCCCCATCCACATAAAACAAAGTTCATCCCTGTCCATTATCAAGTGCAATGCAAATCTATAGATGGGAAACATAACCTTTACCATAGAACTAACCCCTGTACTACTGATGGATAGAGGCAGCTCCTAAATGCTTTATCCCGTGCATGGGATAAACCATTTATCCCGTGCATGGGTCCCCTCAAATTATCTGTGGTATGATTCCACTTATTCTCATTAGGGCTTTCATATATATATATATATATATATATATATATATATATATATATATATATATATATATATATATATATATATATATATATATATATATATATATATATATATATATATATATATATATATATATATATATATGTATTGACCATGGTATGGGTAAGTCTGATCTATATCCTAATGGGACATGTTATAAAAGTGAAGTTGGCAAAGCTTACAAATGTCTCACAAAGTCAGCTAGCCAAGTACTTACCTATGAACCTATAGGTGCGGGACACCATTACAATTTAGTGTCATACTACAGCTAGCATTCAAGCAAACTACAATATGCTTACTACTATGTACTCCCTCACCCGCCAAATTTACTTTTACAAGGCCAATGGTCTGCTAACTAGTGCTATTACACTGGGAAAGAAGCACATCTATGAGACAGTAGAACATATCATACTACTAGAAAACCTTCCTAAATGTTGTCTAACAAAAAAAAATCTATGGTTTAAAAATATTTGTCAGATCGATCACTGAAGAAAATAGGTTGCAATTTCCAAACAGACGTGAGCTCTGTGTACATGGGTGTCCCTCAGGGATCAGTGTTAGACCCACCTTAATTCTTACTTTTTTTAATGACCTGCCCTGGAATCTCCCCGGTATAAACTGTATTATTTATTCAGATGACATTGCTATTGCAAGATCAGGCAAAGACTTTCAGCTCCTCTCCAAAGCACTGCAGGAGAACTTTAATGTACTATGGAATTGGCTTAAAGCAAATAATTTATAATTAATTTAGGGAAAAAAAACTAATATAATGATTTTTGGGTACTCCCCAATGTCTTAAAAATCCAGCAAGTGTCACAGTTTGCATTCTTACCAGCAACTACATTGCAGAAATATTTAAGAATCATACTCAACAGTCATCTTTCTTTCATCCATCCACATATAGCAATAAACATAAATAATAGTTAAGAAAGTACTGACTCAGCAAAAGGTTTCTTATAAAATATCCAACTTCAACCTCACTTTCCAAAATGTCATTGGGCGTCACTGTCAGCTAGAGTCATATTACTATAAAATACCCTTGCATAGAAATTACTATATAAGAAGTATTTTTTTTTTTCAATAAAAATAAACTAAGTGGATCTTAAGCTATATTTCTAAGGAGCAGAGCCAGTTCATGGACAAATAGGGCCCTAGGCAGAGTAATGGACTGGGCCCAACCTCCTTCAGCCATTCCTGGGTCTCATTACTTGTCCCCCCCCCCCGAAAGTACTGACTCAGCAAAAGGTTTCTTATAAAATATCCAACTTCAACCTCACTTTCCAAAATGTCATTGGGCGTCACTGTCAGCTAAAGTCATATTACTATAAAATACCCTTGCATAGAAATTACTATATAAGAAGTATTTTTTTTTCAATAAAAATAAACTAAGCGGATCTTAAGCTATATTTCTAAGGAGCAGAGCCAGTTCATGGACAAATAGGGCCCTAGGCAGAGTAATGGACTGGGCCCAACCTCCTTCAGCCATTCCTGGGTCTCATTACTTGTCCCCCCCCCCCACCAGTTACTGTAACACTGTTCAAACCTGTACATGCTATTTTATTATTATTATTATTATTATTATGCATTTTATTGACATTGGCTTTGTGGCTCTGTTTCTCTATCCTGTGGTTCTGTCATGCTTCTCCTATTCATTGCTGTTCCTGCATTTGAGCTGTCCAGGGTGCTGAAGTACTGTGTATTGTGTAATGATTGGTTCCCACTGCCTCCTATTGATTGCTGTTCTGCATCTAAGCTGTCCAGAGTGCTGAAGTACTGCATATTGCATAATGATTTCATCCCACTGGATGTAGGTGTTGCCTGCTGTTATATGTCCTTATATCATTTGCTTCACACACACACACACACACACACACACACACACACACACACACACACACACACACACACACACTATACACAAAAATTTGTCCTGTTACGTGTGTTTGTTCTGATCTTTCATTGTTCAGAATAAAATTAACTTGCAATTCCAGACAAGTTCCCTGTAGCTTTGTTATACGTCCACTTCTGCATCTCAGAATATCTGTCATTTATCTATAATCTCTGAGGACCTTACCTGGACTCATAACATCACAAACCTGGTAGGGAAAAGCTGACAGTGACTGTATTTTCTAAGAAGGCTGAGGAAGTTTGGTATGCCCAAAACCATCCTCAACAGATGTACAATTACAGTATGATTCAGAAATAGTACAATACAGAATGCAAGACTCTGCAGTGAGTAAAAAAATGTGCAAAACATCATTGGAGTAACACTCCCTGCATTGCAAACATCTATAAAAGAGTTTTTATTAGGGCCCAAAACATTGTCATGGATACTACCCACCCACAACACAAACTGTTTATGCTGTTATGTGGCATTATAAGAGCATGGTGACTAGAAGAACCAGGCTGAAAGACAATTTTATACCTCAAGCTTTTAGACTGTTAAATTAAACGTATATACCACCTCTCCCTCCAGTATTGTTGGTTGGTTCACATTTGGAGGGAAACAAGCTTTTTTGCACAAATGCGCTCTTTTGCACAGTTATATATTTTTACTATTTTTGGTATTTATATTATGTCTATTTGTTGTCTTAGATTACCTCTTTTGTTAATTGTTATTGTTTTTATATGTTGGTGGAGTACTTGCAGAATAAGAATTTCATTGTACTTTGTGATGCCATCTCTAGTACTTATGACAATAAAGTTGAATTGAATTGAATAATTCTGTAAAAAAATAAAAATAAGCTAGTTCTGCAGCAGTCCCAGCACAGTAAAACAACACAGCTCAGCAGTTCAACCTAAGTGAATCTATGTTGATGTGCATCCAGCATTTGCAACCTGGTTTACATAAATACCCCTTTTGAGGTCAGAACACCTCCACCCCCTTTCCCATGTGATCAGTGGGCTTAGGCAAATGTGTCTCTCAGGTGTTATTCACATGCTGATCCTGAGGCGTCTAGCTAAATACTAACTGGCTTTACCCCTGTATTTCTCCTGGCTAGTCTCTCTTCCTATTACTGCTCATCTCTTGCATGACTTGCATATTATCTCTCTGATTTTTCTTGTGGACATGGTATACTTTTGTATAATTTCTAAATTTCTGATTTGTATTGTGGAAATAGTATACATTATATAACTTCATAATTTACCTCACTTATTTTGCATACTATGTAAAAGTTTAGCTATGACCTTGTATTCCTTGTGTGAATTTGTAACATGATTTTTTTTTTGTTATATTTGTTGTCAAATACTTGTACTTTAACTAATTTGTACTGTTCTGGAGCTTTTCTCCCTGGGTCTCAGCTGAAAACGGGTTTCCAACCCAGTCGGACACTTTCCGGTTAACAAATGTAAATAAATAAATAAAATAAATAAGTCTTGAATGTTTCAACACCAGTGAAGGCAATCAATTCACACCCCCCTGCCAAGTGCTACTGAAAGACAAACAAACCCTACCTCACCTCACCCCAACCACTTAATTCACTCTTCGGCTCCCAATCAAGGAAGCATGCTTAAACTTTCAAACATATAAAGACACTTTCTGAGACAACTTTTAACACAACCGGTTATTTTCTTGTAAAGGTAACAATTGTACCCACAAGCGACTTCTATATACAAATGGGTGTCAGTTGTCCTTCTTGTCAAATATACCTTTTGTAGGTCCACAAATAAATGCTTTGTTTAGGTTGTGGTTTGCCTATTAATTTTAGAGGTAATTACAAACAGAGAATACAGGGGGGTTTCACCAAAGATTTAAAACTAACAAACCTGTGGTCATTGAGTTTTACCAGAGAACTTTAGGTGGAGTTTTTTAAAAAGTTAAAATTCTCTCCAACTATAACCCAGACGAACCTTTGAATTACACCTCTCTAGTGAGAGACCGTGACTGCCAGAAACCCTGAATGTCAGCTTTGACTTTATCTTTCAAATGAGTAGTAAAGAAATCATACAGATGGAAAAAAAAAAAAGATTAAACCATTGCATGGAACTTCTCAGCATATATCCTACATCAAACTCTTACTTAAATATCTTCCATTTAGGTCTGTAGACTACACTGCATATAGTCCATAAATCGATATAGCAGAGTAAATCTAGGAGTTGGGGGAACACACTCAGTAACACATACATACACTCTTACATCTCCATACATCATTTCCTTCATGCACATGTGCACACACACACACACACACACACACACACACACACACACACACACACACACATATATACACACATTCTCTCATCTCCCTATATTATTTCCTACACAAACACATGCACACACACACACACACACACACACACACACACACACACACACACACACACACACACACACACACACACACACAAAAACACATGCACTACAAAGCAGAAAAAACCCTGAGTTTCTCATCAGTGAAGGATGCACCCACAAATATTTGACAGAATTACAGAGGGAGAGAGCCAGATACACACACATACACACACACACACTCACACATGCACACACACGCACACAGACACACATTCAGACTCACAGAAACTTGTGCACACATGCATACACACACACATACACACACACACTCAAAAACTCACACACACATACACACACACACACACACACACACACACACACACACACACACACACACACACACTCACACACATATACACACACACACACACACACACACACACACACACACACTCAGACACACACAAACTCGCACACTAACACACACAGTCACACACTGAAACACTGTCACATACACTCGCACACAGTCTCTCACAGAAGTTGATTTCAGAAAAGCATTCTAAGTTGGTTTTCCTGATGCCTGCTTCTTCTTCTTGTACCTCATTACCACAATTAGAAAAAAACAACCTCAAATGCTTTTCTGAAATCAGTTTGTGTGTGTTTCTTTTGTAAAGTGTTCACTCTTCTTCCTGACTTTTTGCTTTTTAGAGTGACTCAACAAAAAGCATTCTTTAAAAAATAATTATATTTTCATTTTCTTTGCTTTTACAATGATTGCAGAGAAGTGGATTTAATTTAAAACATTTATTTCAAATTTTATATCACAAACATTGATGGTCATTTGATAAACATAATAAACCAAAACAACTGCACATTGAAAACAGACTTAAAGCTGAGTAACAGTAAACTTCTCTGCCTTTGAAGCTCACATTTATTGAAAATGCCCCTGGCCAGTGGAGGATTAAGTATATTTTGGTCCCCATGAGCTCCCTGCATATATTTTTAGGATCATGCATGAATGCATGTGATGATTTATCTTTTGGATTGTTTTAGATTATAATTCTTGTTTAATATAGTACCATTTGTTAAAGCGCACTTTAAGTCTGTAGTTTTGAACATTTTTCCAGTATGCAGAAAAACAGAATGTATGAACCATTAATGGCTAAATTACATTTTTCAGTACATTTCAACCATAAAAGGCAACTCATACTGCTGTCATGATAATCTACCAATATCTGTACTTGACAGTTATGGCCATTAAATCAACCACACGCATGTCTGATTGTGATAAAAGTGGCCAGAGTGAAGTATTCTAACTTGCTTTACACAGATGTACAAGAGTCCTGCAAAGACAGACTGACTTTTTAACTTTATCAACTCAACAGGTTCAAAAGTAATAATAGAAGAATCAGTTTGCAGACTATTAAACAGTTAGCAAGTAGCCAGAATGTGCCCATCAGTGAGAATCAAACCCTGCACCTGGTTCTGTAAGGTAAATACCTTAATTATTATACCAAACCCCTGGCAATAACACTTATTTTATCTGCAGATCACCCCCAAAACTAGCAATTATAATTACAGCTGAATGCATCCTTCTAAGATGTCTGTATCAAAACAATAATAATGAGCAAAGTCACATATTTCAAATCTGTTTCGCACAAAGATATAGTAGTCAAAGTATTGCTACTCAATTTGTACATGCGCGCGTGCGTGCGCACACACACACACACACACACACACACTCACACACACACACACACACACACACACACACACACACTAGTCTTCTCAAGCCAGATTAAGGATGTTTAAAAAAGCTCAAATAAGAGCATAAAGTACTTCTATCTTCAGAGATCCACACTCCCATCAGCATTTATAGCAACCATGTTAACAGAGTACACCCCTTATTGTTATGAAGAAATAAATTACATGTCCTTTATAGCTTTGGATGCACTACAATATAACATGTAAAGATCACAAGCATGGTACTGTAAAATTCAGCAAGGTCTAGCACAGTTTAAATAAAGGAATATTTATGTGACCATACAAAACAACAATAGTATATGTTAAGGTAATATGTACAATTTCTGCAAAAGTAAAAGTCATCTGAATAATTTTACATTAAAGAGAACTATTGCTGCTGTTAGCAAACAACTTTGCATTTCAGTGTTTTACCTAAAAATGCAGTGCCTGCTGCCCTTGAAGAATAAATTAGAAATGTTCTATTAAAAATGATGTGCTGATGATATTTGCAAACAATAAAAAGAGGTTCATTTTTACTAATCATACAGTCCAGGAGATCATTAAGAAGCCTAGCCCAAATATCCAGTTGTTCCACAGTGGTGTTAGGTTAAATGACTTTCTCAATATCACAGACTAGATAAATGAAAGTTAAAAGATTCAAGTCTTGCAGCCCTGTCACAGGATGCAGCTCATTAGCAAATAAGAGTTTTAGTACTCTGCGCTAGCTGTCAGAATAACTACGTTTAAATAAATGCAGAAATCCTTTACAATTTCATCCTGTAGAGAAGACTGTATCACATACCTCTCAACTGTACAGATTTTTGCAGGATGTCCAGATTTTTGCCTAATATTTTTGGTCTGTTTCTCATAAAATTGTGGTTTGGGGGCAAATCATTGACAAAATATTGAGAAAAAAAATGACATACATTTGAGATTCAGTCTTCATAACCTTCAGAAAATTCATGTTAAGAAAAACCTGTTATTCTATCAACTTTCTAAGTTTGTAAGATCAATATTTAAAAATTGCCCCTATTTATGGGACTTTGTCTACCCATTATTTAAGGCTTTGTCCAGATTTCTTGCACTAAGAGGTTGAGAGGTATGCAGTATCGCAGTAATATGCAACAATGACTGCATAGTAGATGCGGAAGATCAGACATGACCTGACAAATGTCAACCACTTTGCAGACCCAGTAGTCAGGGACTAAGGGACACACACATAGTAATCTGGCCTCTTATCATCCTGTGTCTACAGTAGTGAGGTCATCATCCTATGTTGTGCAACTTATAAACTAAGGTATGACATTTAGGTCCAAGAAAGTCATTGTTCCACTGTATTCAGCTTTCATCAGACCTACCATTGAGTACAATGCTCACTTTAGTATCTACCTAACTAGGCATAGCCAACAATTGGAACGTCCACAGAGGTTTCTCATTAAAAGAATACAGAGTGCAAATAACATGTCCTATGCAGACCGCCTCAAGTCTATATCTCTGTATTTTGTTTGAGGGGAGATCTATGCCTGGCCTACAGGGCATTGTCAGACCCCATTCTGATGGACCTACTGCATTTCTGCAAAACAAACAGCACCAGAATTACCCATTCTAAAAACTTAAACCTTGCATGTGATATAAATAGGACTTGCTGGAGAGATAAGTATATATCCCAGAGACTACCCCATCTGTGGAACAGGCTTCCCATCCATGTGAAGAAGAGTTCCTCCCTAACCCAATTCAACTGTAACTTGAACAACTGAATCCTACACAAATGCACTTTATAAGCACTTACACACGTGCATGGATCATGCTATCCCTAGCAGAACCAAGATGCTATCCTCCAAAAAAAGGAAGCCAATCTAGTGGTCCCCTGCCATAAACAAACTCTACAACAGAAGAAAGAAACCATTGCAAAAAAGAGTAAAGTCCCATGATTGGAGGAACTCCCTGGTCAGCCTCAGTAAGAAGCTGAGTTCCCTCATAAAATCCTCCAAAGCTAGTTATGAAAACAAAATAGCCAATGATTCTAAAGACAACCGCAAAGCATTCTATAGCTATGTCAAGAATCTCAATGGCAACAATCAGATCTGCTCTGAGTTACAGCACAATGGCATGAAATATACAGAACCAACTGATATTGCCAACATCCTGGCAGATAGGTTCAGTGTAACTTTACCCCCCTCTCACCCCCTAAGGGTGCCATCTCTATACCGGAAGAATGCAAAGTTCCTTTAATCAAGGCTGCACAAGTAAAAAACACACTTTCCAAAGCCAAGGACACAGCATCCATGGGACCTGGCAACATCCCAAGCTGCGTTCTACATGAACTACAAAATGAACTGGCACCCCACCTAAGCACCATGTTCAATCATAGCCTCAACTCAGGCTTTGTGCCCACTGAAAGGCACACAGTGATGGTTATCCCACTCCACAAAGGGAGAGACACCACGGACTCCAGAAACTGCCACCCCATTAGCCTAAGGAGCCTGGTCTGCAAGGCCATGGAACGTATCATCATGGATCTTATAAACAAAGACATTGGTAATCTCCAAACTCTGGAACCCACCCAGTTTGGGTTTGTAAAAGGCAGATCATGTCTCCTTAACCTGGTAGACTTCTTTGAAGCAGTCACCAAAGCCATAGACAAGGGTAAGGTGGTTCACACAGCCTATCTAGATCTCACCAAGGCTTTTGACACCATCCCCCCACTCTGGAATTATAGATAAGCTCACTAAACTAGGTATAAATTCCTATGTCACAATATGGGTTGCCAACTGGCTCACTGGCAGAACCCACACTGTGAAAGTAGCAGACTCCAAATACGACTTAAGACCAGGGCCAAGGGTTCAGTCCTGGGTCATCTCCTGTTTGGTATCTACTTTTCTGAAGTACAGGCTAACACAGAAAGTCTTTGGCTAACAAAGTTCGCAGATAACTGCAAACTAGGAGCCATAACCAAAACTCCTAATGATGTGGACATCCTACAAAAGAGCCTCATGGAGACAGATGCCTGGTGTCAAAGCCATGGCCTCAAGCTCAATGCCAAAAAGTGCATTGTCATCCCCTTTGGTAAAAACTCTGTACCCATGAGCTACCACATAGGTGGTAGTCTACTTAACACTGAAAGTGTGATAAGAGACCTTAGGACACAGGTGGACAGTAGTCTCTCCTTTGATAATCACATCACCACAGTAGTCAGGAAATCCTTCTACATGGCACACCTCATCACAAAAGGTTTCTCATCCAGGAAAAAAGAGGTCATTGTTCCCCTCTATTCATCACTCATTAGACCCATTAAAGAGTACAATGCCCCTTTTGTTATGTACCTCATAAGACATCTACAACAACTGGAAAGGCTGCAGAAATACCTCACAAAGAGGATTACCTGCCTCAAACAGATGCCCTATGCAAACCATCTCAAAAAACTCCAGCTTTACCCCGTCGCATATTGCCTACTCAGAGGTGATCTCTGCCTAACATACAAAGCTATGACAAACCCAGAGCTGTTGGACATGCTCCACTTAAAGAAATCCCAATCCCTCCGAGCTACACGCTCTAGGGACCTACACCTTGTCACCACAATAAACAGAACATGCTGGAGGGATAGATTCCTGTCCCAGAGACTTCCCATACTCTGGAACAAACTGCCTATCTATATCAAACAAAGCTCCTTATTAGCACTCTTCAAGAAAAATCTTGATGATTGGATGGGAAATAGGAAACTCACCCCGGGTATCTCCTCTGTGGCTCTGCTCGACAGGGGCACAGGAAAATCATTTTCTTGGGTGGTGAAAGCCAGGGTACCTTTTTGGCTAGGCTTATATAGGCCCTAGGGCCAATAGCCTAGTACCTACCTATGAACCTATGCATAAGGAACAGGAAATTCATCCCTGGTTTGGCACCTATGTCTCTAATGGACACAGGTAGCCTGTAAATGGCTCATTTCCCAGGTGTCTGCTTGCAAATATTTCATCTCCCAAGCCCCTGCTTACACTTATCAAGGGTACCAGAAATTGTCAGACATTTAGGATGCATGGCTAGGCTTTAAATGGCCCTTGTGGTTGTTAGCCTGGTAAACACCTATGAATCTATAACGCACATAGTTGCTTAACTTACTATAATTGAATATAATTCAAACTAAATTTCAACATATATTGCTTTCTCCACTTGCTTAAATATTTCACAAAATTAAACTCCAGCATTTTTGTTTTCTGAGGATTCATATGTACATAACTACTTGTAATTCTAATGCATAGACTTGGTGGAGTTTGTTCAGCTTAGGTCCAACTGCATTAAAAAGAGTTCAACATGTAAATTATATAAAACATATTTTCAATGTGTCTTAATTCTAGGAATATGTATTTGACAGCATGCAGTGCACACCACAGCAACATATGAGAGCTCTTGTTGTTATATATCCTTCCATGTTATGTAAAAGCTAATAACCCCAAAAGATTACATGCCCTTACCAGTGATGGATCATGGTCAAATGGGAGCCTAGGCAAACTACTGGATCAGCAGCCCTCCTTACCCCCCACACAGCCATTCCAGCATATCATTACTTGGCTATCTCTCCCCAGTTACAATAAACACTTTTCAAACCTGTCAGTGTGCAAACTTTTATTTCAAATTTTACACACAAACACAGATAACCATTTCCTAAACAACAACAATAACAAAAAATTACAGGCTCACAATGAAAACAGACAGTGTAAATAACAGTAAACTTTTCTGTTCTTAAAACTCACATTCATTGAAATGCATCTAGCCAGTGATGAATTAATTGCACCTTTGAGCTGTTTTCAAACCATGGACCCCCTGCACACACTTTTAGGACCACGCATAAATGTAAGTGCTCTTTGATTCTTTTTCCTGTTTGTATTTAATTAGTGCTCTTGGATTCCCTTTCCTGTTTGTATTAAATTAGATTCTACATTTAATGCAGCACTTCTTGTTAGATTGATTTTTAATTGTGTAGTTTTGAACATTTTCCAAAAATGCAGCAAAACAAAACAGTTAAACCAATAATGACAAAACTGCCCATTTTAGAACATTTCGACCAGAAAAGGTAATTCAGACTGCGTTCATTATAATCCACCAATAACATTCAATATGCACAATCTCTGCAGAAGTAAAAGTTTTGTTTCTGTCTTTCGGCTTTTCCCGGTTAGGGGTCGCCACAGCGGAACTCCGGTCCACTAATGATTGGTAGTTGATTTTTACATGCCGAGTTACCAGCCCTGATGCACAACCTTCAACAAAGGTACATCCATTCACACATATCTCCACGCAGAAGATGCTCTAGCTGACAATCGAACCGGACAGCATCTTACTGTGACGCAACAATGCTACCGCAGCACCACCACCACCGCGGGTTCCATATTAAAGAGACCTGTAACTAATGAAGAGGTTGCTGCTAGAAAACAACTTTGCATTTCAAAGCTTCATGTGCAAATCCAGTACCTGCTGCCCTTGAAAAATAAATTGCCTATGTTACATTAAAAAAATGGTGTGCTGGCAATATGCAATGGATGGCAAACAAACAGCAGGTTCACAGTTATCAGGCATCTCATCCCAAGGTAGATAACCTCAGCCCCAGCTAATGCTATATAGCAGTGTCAGTAAGCAATCTACCCAGTGTGGGAAGAGAACCCATAACCTTCTTCACCAACAGCAAATATGCTACCTGTTGCACCACTGACACTGAATATAACAGATGTGAAAGTCTATAACTGATACTGACAGAATGTAATCTTCAGTGATTTACAAAAACAAAAAAAAAATAAGATTTAAAGAGACCTGGTAGATGGTGTGGAGGTTTAAGGGACTTACCTCACAATAATTAAGATTCATGGTTTGATTCTGAGTAAAGTTACTTAACTAGACAGTGCCCCTAACAGGGACATTACACACATGCATACTCATCCATTTGCTCTAAAAGGAGATTGCAGGGCTTAGTTACCCTGCATAAAATTCAAGGCATGGTTGCCATTTACTTCTAAACGAAAGAAAGATTGCTTTCAATGGAACAGAACTTAGTTGTTATCTGCTAAACTAGGGTTTCACTGCTCTGTATATCATGCCATTGCCAACTTCTACTTACATTTCCCATGATTTATAAATATTTAGCATAAGGATATTGCCTTGAAATTTCTGGTCTTGCTGCTGTGCTGAGTGGAAGTTCTTTCACAAGGTCCTAACATTTGTTTTTTTTGTTTTGTTTTTTTTTTTTGTTTTTTTTTAATTATATATTTATGAAAGATTTTTTATTTTTTTATAGAGAAGGCACCCCCCTCCCATCCAACACAGGCCCTTGGCAGCTGCCTAGGTCACTTATTGCTAGATCCATCTCTGGCCTTTCTAGTTAATGTTAATATACAATGATTGCATATTTTACAAAACTATTGTATTTTACATTGTTAGTGTGCATTAGTGATGTTTATATTCTGCTGTCTGTTGTCCTTTATAACAAGTACTACAAACATGCTGGAGTTTCACAATCTAATGTCTGTTAGAGATTTCTGTTGTTTGTTGTATTCTTATGCTTAATACAATGTTTATATTCCACTGTACTGAATACAAATAGGAAAGACTGTAGACAAATGAGTTCAAACAAATAAAAATAACAAAAACATAGTTGAAAAGTTTTAATAATCCACTGGGAACTGGTTAAGCGCTTCATCTTCACATACATACTTTCATCATAACACGTGATTAAAAGCAAATGACCATTTTTAAAAGACTTTTTAATCACATGACAAACCCATTCAAAGTACCCACACTGATTGTACCTCCTGAATAACAGTAAGGTACTCCACTATAAACTGATACTTTAAACAAACACTAACAATATATTTAAGAGATAAAATTAAAAACACTAAATAATGCATGAAAACTGAAATCTATTACACATCAAACACATGATGCCCTGTTTGTAAAACACTTATTAAGGAAATACTGTCACTTAGACTAGGCAGTGAATTAGCATTTGCTCAGAGTTACCATATCAACTCTGCATACTCTAATGTGTTCTCACAGTGACCCTGTTTATGAGAACCTCCATCCTCCAAGGTAAAAAATAAAAGTGATTGAAAGTTGTTACATACCACAGAGTGGTGTGCTAAAGCACTCATCATCTTGTTTCCTAAAACTATAATAGTGCTAGTAGATCCTTTTTTGTAGTGAATTCTCAGTTTTGCCAGCATGGAATGAATGGCATGACTCAAAACAAGATAAATAAAACAATTTTCATTATTAATCAATTATATTTCCCCTAAGTTCTCCATTTTGTTATCATTTTAATAACTGAGCCAACCTCATCTTTATTAATATAAGATCATTGCTTATAATGTCCACATTTTTTGGATTCAAAACAATCATCTTCATCCTATATATCTCTATTATTTTCTAAAATGTTTTAATACTCAGATTTCTCTTAAAAATAATCTTAGATTGCTCCACCCCTGAGATCCCAGGCATATCACTACATTTAAAAATATACCAGTTTCTATATATGATGGAAGAATCCAACAAATAATGAACTATAAGGGAATTCTGAAAGAACTCTTTGTCTATGGTCACTCGACTATTGTTACTAATATACATTCCATATTTTTACTTGGACCATATCTGGTCAACCTTACCTCATTAATCTTTTGAAAATATGACTGCACTAATATATCTGGATAACCCACTTTAGAAACATATTTTCAATTTCTCCACCTCCTTATTATATTTCTCATCGTCAGAGGTCAGTCTGGATAATAATATAAACCAACTTTTGTTGACAGCTTGAAAAGTGTAAACAGCTGTTATTGAATGTGGTTTTCTGCTTGTCTTCTCATTAGCCAAAAGCATTTATTACAGGCAGGAAATCTTAAAGCTGTAGTAGTTGATGCCGAAAAAGGAAAATTTTTTTTTTGTATGCTGCCAGGAGCAAAAAGCCAGCATTGAGAATCCAGCCAAGCTAGGGTGACCTCAAAAGCAACACCTGTCTGTTGGAATGTCATTCCCAAAATATTAGGCAAATCAGTACTATAATAAAATAAAAAACAAAATGAAAGCTAAAATCTCACCTAGAATGTCAATCCAACTGAAATGTATTCAGGAATGTCAGTCAGACTCAATATAATCTATCCTCAGCATGTACTTATGCAAACTACAAGAAAAACATAGCCAAGGTAGAGTTTTCATTGTCATATCTCAAACCTCATGTAATAGAGGCCCATGGGATATATGTAAATGACACCTTAAGTACATCAAGTGTTTCAGCAATATGACTTCTGAATGTCCATGACTTTTTCCTTTTTAAGTCTTTATGGACAGATTCAGGTCAACAAGGCCAAAAGCCACTAGCTGTGGACATAAACATTTCAGCCTTCCTATGACCTTGTAAGCACAACATAAGTGGACTGTTTGGCAATACTCTATAAACACAGGGTCTTTAAACCCATGAACATTCAGAAGCCAATTTTTGACATTCACAAAAAATTCTGGAAGTGGACATGGATAAAAAATCCATCCTAAGAAACTGATCTTCAGCTGTTCACCCAAAAGTACTGACTATTCATTACCAAACAGAAGTAGAAAAATGTTCTTTCTGAAAAAGGTAATGTGCTTTTTTTTAAGCCATATTCATAACTAACTGGTTTAGCAATGTAAGTTACCTTCTGAGATATTTAACAGAAAGAGCAAGTACCCACTAAATGTAAATTCTTCAGTGTGAGTGACATTGCTAGATCAAATCCCAAAATGTGGAGACTGAATGGCCAAAATAAGTAAGAAGAGTGAATACTTTGCAAAAGAAACACAGAGAAGTTGATCTCAGAAAAGCATTCAATGTTTTTTTCTGATTTTGGTAATGAGGTACCAGAAGAAGTAGCAGGAATCAGGAAAACCAACCTCAAATGCTTTTCTCAAAACAGATTTTCTGTGTTTCTTTTGCAAAATGTTCACTCTCCTTCCTTATTTTGTACTTTTTAGAATGACTCAATAAAAAGCATTGTTTTTTTAAAAAAATATTTTTATTAATATTTTCCTTTTTAGTTTTTTCTAATTATGTCTGTGGGAGTGTGTGTGAGTGTGTGAATGGAAATGCATGCTTGTGAGTGCGTGTGTGTGTGTGTGTGTGTGTGTGTGTGTGTGTGTGTGTGTGTGTGTGTGTGTGTGTGTGTGACTGACTGTCTTCCTCCAACTCCTAGATTTACTCTGCTATATTGTTTTATGGACTATAGATAGAGTAGACTACTGACCTAAATGGAATATATTAAAGTCACAGTTTTATGTAGGATATATGCTGACAAGTTGTTGTATGCTTGTATGCAATGGTTTATACTTTTTTTTCCACCTGTATGATTTCTTTACAGCTCATTTGAAAGATAAAGTCACATCTGACATTCAGGGTTCTGGAAGTCACAGTCTCCTATTAGTGTGGTGTAATCCAAAGGTCTGTCTGGGTTATAGTTGGAGAGAATTTCAATTGTAAAAAAATCCACCTAAAGGTCTGGCAAAACTCCACAAACACAGGAATGTTAGCTTCAAATCTTTGATGAAAATCCCTTGCATCCCCTGTTTGTAATTGTCTCCAAACTGAGTAGGCAAACCACAGCCTAAACAAAGCATTTATTTGTGAATCTACAAAAGGTATTTTTGACTTGAAGGACAACTGACACCCATTTCTATACAGAAGTCACTTGTGGGTACATTTGTCACCATTATATGAAAATAATGTGTTGTGTTATGAAGTGTCTTTATATGTTTGAATGTTTAAGCATGCTTCTCTGACTGGGAGAAAGGAGTGAATTGAGTGGTGGGGATGGGATAGGAAAGGGTTTGTGTTTCTTTCAGTAGCACATGGTGGGGAAGTGCAAATTGATTGCCATCACTGTTGATGTAAGAGTCAAGACTTGACAGAAGCCTGAGGATCAATGTGAATTCCAGGTGAGAGACACAATTGCCCGCGCCCAGCAAGCACATGGGAAAGGGGGTGGAGGTGTTCTGACATCACAAGGAGTATTTATGTAAACCAGGTTGCAAATGCTGGATGCACATCACCATAGATTCCTTTAGGTTGAACTGCTGAGCTGAGTTGTTTTACTGTGCTGGGACTGCTGCAGAACTAGCTTCTTTTTATTTTTTTACAGAATTATTCAATTCAATTCAACTTTATTGTCATAAGTACTAGAGATGGCATCACAAAGTACAATGAAATTCTTATTCTGCAAGTCCTCCAGTAACATATAAAAACAATGACAATTAACAAAAAAAGTACTCTAAGACAACAAATAGACAATAATATACACACCAATATCAGTAAAAATATATAACTGTGCAAAAGAGTGCATTTGTGCAAAAAAAGCTTGTTTGCCTCCAAATTTGAATCAACCTACAATACTGGAGGGAGTGGTATGTGTGTGTGTGTGTAGGAGAAAATATAGGGAGATTTTGTTTGTGTGTGTGTGTGTGTGTGTGTGTGCGTGTGTCCAGAGCAAATGATATTGGAGATGTGACAGCAGGCAATACCTACATCCAGTGAAAAGAAATCATTATACAATACACAGTATTTCATCACCCTGGACAGCTCAGCTGCAGGAACAGCAACCAATAGGAGGATAGTGACAGAACCACAGAAAAACAAAGACAGAGCCAAAAAGCCAGTTTTAATAATAATAATAATAATAATAATAACAATAAGGGACTTGCACATACAAAATCCAAGATGCCTTTTCTTGGACTATTCCCTTTTCTCTGGAGTATGGAGATCTTGGATTTGGTATTTATAAGTTTGCGGGGGTGTTTTAAGAATAAGAGCATTTTTTTGAAATTCCGTCTTCCTTTGGTTTTATCTTCTTTTCCAACTTTTCAGCACTCAGCATTTTGAGTGTCAGCATTTCAATCAGGAGCCATTTCTATGGCTAATCCACTTCATGCACAAAAACAGTCTAGTTATCAACTGGGTTAAATATATATATATATATCTATATATATATATATCTATATATATATGATTTACCTTCAGTTGGTCAACTAACAAATATGTTGACATCCTGAATTATCTATTATAAGGGTTAGGCATGCCAATGGCCAAATATCCGATTTTGGCCATTTAAGGTTAGGGCAGTGGTGTGCAAATGGGATCAGCCTGAAAATAAGTTATTTTTGGCCGATGTTGGCCATTTAAGGTTAGGGCAGTGGTGTGCAAATGGGATCAGCCTGAAAATGAGAAAAAAGCTGGAAATAAGCTTTTAAACCAAAATCATAATTTTTCCATAATAGTCAATGGCATGCATAACACAAGACCATGGAATAGTGGTTGCTAAGGGAGAAGGCTGTCGGTTTTGTAACCATGCATTAGCAGTCAGTTCTATGCAATTGTGGGGAATGATACTGAATTACAGATCTCCCCTCAGTGCTAGCTTGCATCCAACCGTGTATGTGCAATAACACCATGGTATAAGCCTAAGAGCTAGATGACCTCATGAGGGGGAGTGGCATGACTGCTGTAAGCTTACTGGAGCACTGAGGCCTGTGTTTGCCCTTAGCTAAGCACAGCTAAGGAAGGTGGTGTGTCTGAAGCTGCCTTACAGTATTTACATTGCCTAAACGGGTGTGCATGGCATGCACCAGGTTTAAAAAAAAAAAACAGGAAATAGCAACTCCGTTCACATCTGAGCACAAGGTGTGCACAGCACACCTCGGGGTTTAAACAGGAAGGCAATGGGAAGGGAAAACAGCAGTAGGAAGGTAATCAGGGAGAACTAGCATAGCTAGCAGGTGAAATGTATCAGAATCAGCCAATTACCCAGGCAGCAGCCCAACACAGCACATTGCTATAAACTATGCAAACACCTTTCACTCTGGTTTTTCCCACAAACTCTACACCACTGATGTACACAAACAGGGAAATTTTACCTAACAAAACCAACAAAATTATAGGGCTGCTGTCACTCTCATAAATCAATATTTGGAAGAGGTTAAGGGTGGTGAGGATGAAAATGCTGATGACCAACCCACAGTGATGAGAAAGAGAAGAGTGTACAGACCCAGGGTAACCTACCAGGGGCTACATGAGCTGGAGATAGTGGAGCACTATAGAGTGGACAGGGACCTCTTACAGCAAATTGTTGAGCTGTGTCGGCCATGCCTCATACATAGAACCAATAGAGGGGACCCCATCCCAGTGGATACCAAGGTATGTGTAGGCTTAAGAATACTAGCCACAGGTACCTTCAAAAGGCCACCTGGGGATATCATGGGGATCTCACAAGCATCAGCATCCAGGGTACTCCACCATTTCCTGGATGCCATGTCAGCACATGCGATGAGCAAATATATTTCCTTAACAGCCATGAGGCATTGACCAGCAATATGCATCCCTTCCACCAAATAGCAGAATACCCTGAGGTAGTGTTTGCTATAGACTGCACACACATACACATCAAAGCACCACCCAGTGGACATGGTAGGCTCTACATAAACCACAAGGGCTTTCCCTCCAACAACTGCCAGGTCATGTGCGATGCCCAGGGCATTGTAATGAATGTGTGTGCTGGCAGCCCTGGAAGCTATCACGACTCCCACATCTGGCATATGATGCAGCTGTACCAGAGATTTGCCAGTGGGGACATTCCATATGGCCACCTAGTGGAGGATGCTGGTTATGCACTGGAGCTTTGGCTGATGACACCCATCAGAAATGCACACACACCTGACCAAGAATCCCTTAATAAGGTGCACGTACAAACCAGCAGCATAATAGAGTGTGTGTTTGGGATGCTCAAGTCATGGTTCTGGTGCCTGGACATATCCGGTGGAGCCTTGCAGTACTCTCCAGCTACATGTACCCAAATTTTCATTTTATGTGCCATGCTACACAATATGATCCTGTGGAAACAGCTGCAGCAGGAACAGCATGGAGCTGGGCCACATAGCTCCCCACCATTGCCAAGGCTAGCACTGGCACAGATTGACTCGGAGGAGGAACAACCTGAGCCTGCCCCTGTAGGCAGAAGGAGGCATGCCCAGTATGCCCTGGCCTTGGCAAAGAGGCAATGCATAGCACATACACTGACATGGTAGGAACCCGGGGAATGACACCTCTCTCTGACTTGCATATACAGTAAAAGGGATGCCAAACATGAGACTATCTGTGTTTAACCATGTATAGGGAGTATACTATGTGCATCCAACATAGTCAGTGCTCCAGCACCATCCTCAATAATGGCACAGCCACAAGGTAAGTCACTCTCCCTATCAATTGCTGAATGAAGTAGTATGTTCACCTACTTGTATCTATGGTATGGATGCAAGCATA
Organism: Protopterus annectens; assembly: GCF_019279795.1. Classification (NCBI taxonomy): domain Eukaryota; kingdom Metazoa; phylum Chordata; order Ceratodontiformes; family Protopteridae; genus Protopterus; species Protopterus annectens. The sequence goes on from NC_056744.1 coordinate 179,761,737, forward strand.
CGAGTGAATTGGGTGGCTGACTGGGATGGCAGCAGATAGTAGACACCTATATGGGCAGCATGAAATCCATAACAAATACTGGTGTCAACATAATAGACATTACTAGAAAAGGTGACAATTCCAACTCCAGGACATGTGGTGGGCATGGGCCATAGGACACACACACATGCATGTCAGTGAGGCTCACATACCCAACAACAGTCTCAGCCAGCAGGACAGGTGTAGAAGACCATAAAGAAAGGCTGTGCTAAGGCCTCCAATTGATGGCAATGGAGAACAGCCCCCCTCCATACCTACACAGACAAACTACAACAGGTCAGTGTTAGTTCTGAAGGGTAAGAAGTCTGAAGTTGAAATGTAAGTCAATAAAACCTAAGATCTGTACTCCACTGATATGCCTCTAGTCTGCATGATAGGTCAGAATACAGAATGAAATGGAAGCTAACAGAGTACCTGAAATAACAGTACAGTGATAGCAAATGTTTACAGTTGTCAGGTGTGCCCCCCCCCCCACAATCCTACATAGAAATGTAGTAACATGTACATGTGAGTATAATAACAGTGGAGCACAGATTACCTGAGCAGGCCAAATTAGCAGGATAGATTGTTGCACATGTACAATATGCAGGGCTTTGTGTGTTAGGTTGTTGTGTGTTGTATATTGTGTGGAAGTGGTCAGCATGTAGGCATGGAGGGTTGGGTCCCGGTGGCCTATGGCCAGTACTGTTGATGGCAGGGCTAAGTTCTAACAACTGTAGTGCCACACACAATGCATCCCAGCAAGACCCAATCCAGCAGTAATCCATACTAATTGTTCGGATGTAATATCTGTCACCATCTGAAAGACGGACATGCCATGAATGTTGGCCCAGATATACACACAGTACTCACGTGGACGTACCCTATACAGAGTATATAAAATGTAACTGTCAAATGGACACACCTTTGGAATTGTACATACAGGTTAGCAGCACATTAGTTGTCTGTGTAGTATAGAATTCTGATGTAGTCTGGAGAAACACTGGCAGACCACAAAAGGCACAGTTATGATTTAATGAGAAACTGCTGATGTCCCCGCACAAGCCAGCATAAGGGGAATGTCCCAAGTATATTTGTGAGTCAGCCACAAGAAGCTTCCATAGCACACATGCACACAGCTCACCCCACCATCAGCCACAGGTTCATCACAGGTCATATTCCTGCTGTTGGGAATGAGTACAGTATGACCCCCACTTCTGTATGGGAATACCCACAGAATGCAGCATGTTGAAGAGGTGTCCCTTGCAGGTGTGTCCCTAGCTGTAAGCAGCACCCTGCCAACATCCACACCAATGGATTAACAAGGACAGAAACTATTGCCATTAACACCTTGCACACCTACCCTGTTACCCCAGGGGAATCCAGTGGCTTGCAGCTTGGGACTGTAGGAGTGACAGAATGCACTGGCCTGCTACAGATGGCCTGATTCACTACCAAATGCCCTACAGTCCTCTGTCAAATGCATGTGCCTCACCCGTACTGCCAATGTATGTTATCTCATGGAGTCCCAGATAATGTAACACAGTCCACAGAACACAAATGCAAGGCCATATCGACAAATTCCAGTAGCATGCCCACCATGTCCTACTGCGTGAAATGTGGACCAACCCTAAATACCACTGGGATGAAGGTATAACTATAGGAATACTTATCAGATATTGCTTGTATAATGTTAGGAAGAGGAAAGAATAACAGGGGGGGGGGTAGAAGCATGGATGCCATGGAGTGTGTGAAGTCTGAAACTCTGGTGTGTGCCCATACTATCCCTGCTTGCAATCCCAGGAATGGGTGGCTACAAACCTGCTCATAAACCACAATGTGAAGGGAAACTAACCAGTTATATGAGCCCTGCCTCTGGGTAACCTATGTGAATCTGTACAGCTGAGAGGTATGGCCACAGCAGGATATGGCCATTCTGTCATGTCGATAGATGTACAAACAGGGGATCCTCAGCCACCACAGTGCCAAGGTGCTGGACCATTTACACAGACCCATCAGCAAATGTCTGCAACTCCCCCTCCAGAATGGCATGAGTGTGCAAGAATATGTAGGCTGCAGACCACAATACTGGACACAGCTTCATTCGTCTTGTATTCTCCAGGAAATTACTGTGAGCAAATAAGTATATCTGTCAGTAGCTGATGACATAATACATCACAGTGTAAAGCAGTACATATGTCTGAATATCTCTGCTAACACCAACACCATGTAGCAAAGCAGCACAGATACAATTAGTTACATTATCCCACTATCCTTTGCCCATTGTGAGTCCATATTGTCAACCAATCTACAGATATCCTGCAGAAACAGGTTGCTAGCTGTAGGTGTAGAACGCAAATGCATGCACTGGAGTACAACATACCTGCAATGGATTCACACAGTCAATGCAGAAGGTCATACTGGGCATGCTCCCACACTTAGAGAAATGAAGCCCATGTCTGACAACAACAGTGGACTATACATATCTGTCAGTCACAGATTTCTGTGCACACACACCACATTGCACACCATTCATGCTTTGCACACACATCAGATAGGAATACACCCATATATCCAAGGACAACACACTATAATAGGTCAAACATACACAAACAGAGATGTGAGGAAGAGCAAGACAGACAGTGACAAAGAGCTTCCCATCATGAGGTCTGTCCCACCCACCATACATCCAGTTGTCCAATATCACATGATGTGCTGATGTCTATCACTGTAGACATTTGCTTCTGGTAGCCATCAGCACTATAGTGTCCATGGTGCTTGTGATAACTGTGTAACATGACAGTACAAGTCATAATTCATCTAGCAGTCGTATACACAGTCCTGTCAAATGTAAAGTTGTGTGTGACTGAGTGTTGTGTGTGTGTTTCCAGAGGAATGGTTTATGGCCTATTCACACACACTGCACTCCCTATTGACCTAGTTTAGCTAGCCTGCTGATGTCAGTAACATTGAAATACCCATTTGGACAAGGCTCATCTCTATAATCTTTATGCTGCATGCAATAACTGTGTAATGCTGTAGTTTGACATGCTAGTTAGGCAGGGGTTCTAA